>NC_137056.1:31512597-31671861 GCF_032717465.1 Coenobita brevimanus | reverse complement strand
GTATATATATATATATATATATATATATATATATATATATATATATCTACATACATACACACACACATATATATATATATATATATATATATATATATATATATATATACATATATATATATATATATATATATATATATATATATATATACATATATATATATGTATATATATATATTTATTCACGCTATCCGCCTTTCCGTTCCCACGGATTATGTGGTTGCAACTGGGCTAGGGGATTATACAGTATGTGTATCCAGTGTCATTCGCGGAGTTTACATTAGCGAGTGTTACAAGTTCTTTTTGTTTCTTTGGTTCACCTTACACTGGGGGACAAGTTTATTTAATACCATGCTGAGGGGGTATTTGATTATTTTTGATTGTCTTGTGTGAGCTACCAAGTATATTTAATGATGTTTTGCTTGCATTAGAAGTATAGTTGATTGTATAGAGAGAGAGGGGCACGAATATAAGTTCTTATTAATTAATTTGATTATCTGCGTTAGCAACTTGTGGCGAACTGAGCCTTGATCAGAGACCAGTCTCTTCCCAACCAGCTTTATTATCGGGTGTTTGTACACTCTCTCTCTCCCCAGTTATTTTTATGCCGAGCTGAGCGTTTTCATTTAAGTTCATTCATTATTTTTATTGTTGCTGTTTGAGGGAAGTAGATATTTTATTTTGCTTTTGTGACCTTGATGTCTTTGGAGAGGACTGATCTAGCTCACACCGTAGTCTCTCGCTGCCTGCCTTAACGTTTCCCCAACATACCTTTGTTACATACACACACACACCCCTAACTTCTACACATTTTAATCCCATCTACTTGCACAAGGCTAGTGAGAACTATCGTGAGCCGTCAACTGCGTTCCCCTTGGACACGGGTTGAGTTGTTCGTCACGACCGGAAGTAAGTGGGAGGTGTTCCTGTAGACTGTCACCAAATGGTATTACTTCCACATTGAAGTAGCAGTAGTAGGCTAGGTCTATAGGTAGGTTGTTCAGTTTGTATCAGAAAATTTAGAGTGTTGCGTTCTTGGTAATATACTTTTCCGTTAGCAGTTTTTCTCTAGTTTTGCGGAGTGTCAGTGCCCAGAGTCTGCGTTGTTTTTGCAACGCCGGTGGGGGAGCAGATCATCTAAGGCCACAGAAGCTATTGTCTTTTTTGTAATAGCCCCGGGCTGGCGCTACCGTAACAGTGGCGACCTCGCATCAGGATATCCTAATAGTGCCTTTTTCTTGCCTGGATCTTCAGTGCCTTGGATTCTCTGTGCTTTGAGGTCAGAAGTTGATGTGTTTGTAGTTTCTCCAGTCAGCATTAGTATTTCATTGTTCAGTACTGCCATTGATTTGTCGCCCATGGAGTCACGCGTGTCTACACCAGATCGGCGTACGTGCTAGGTCACTAATGAGATATGGAAAATGTGGAACAACGAGGAGGCACATAGCAAAGGTACTCCCGATGTGAACCCCTGAGTTTGACTATGGTGCTGAGTTGCCTCGTTTAAGCTACCCCACTATTATGCCATGTGTGATGTGAACCAGTTTAGAGCTTAGTTCCCTGGGTATGTCTCGTGCTTTCCCTGTGAGTTGTTCATTCCACTCCCATATACCCTGGAGTCTTGTCACCGGAGAGCTCAGTTGCAGTTGGAGTTTCAGAAAAAGATGGAGATGCAGTGATGCAAAGAAGAGAGGGAGATGGAGATGCAGCGTGCAAGAGAGGAGATGGAGTTGCAGCGTGAAAAGAGTGCTGATTTGAGCTGGAGAGAAGACTCTCGCTTGGAGGTGACTACTAATAGACCAACTTCAGATACCCAAACCTCAGGCCAGAGTGCAGAGGATAGGGAGAGTTGGTTCTCAAGGAGTCTAAAATTAGTGCCAGCATTTGATGAGTTGAAGGTGACAGGAAAATGGTTTGTCAGGATTTGAGAAGAAGGCTAGGGAGTTTGAGTGCAGCCAAGGGCAGAGCGCTGGGTGGGGTTGGTATCTAACGTGCTGAAGGGAAAAGCTTTGGAAGTGTATAATAGGTTGAGCCCTGAGGATGTAGATGATTATGATGAGATTTAAAACAGCTATCCTGAAGGCATATGAATCTTAGACCAGAGGCTTATCCGGTTGTTGTTCCGTTGGTGCTCGGAAAAGGCCTGCTGATTTTCACTCTATATGGCCTACGCTAGGTATCTGGAGGAGAGGTTAGACAGAGTGGTTGCTGAGTGAGAGACGCCAACCTTGATATAACGCAGGTGCGTGAACTTGCTTTTGATGGAACATTTTACCAACATGCAGCTGACAAAGAAATTGGTGTTAAAATTAGGGAGAAGAGATTTCAAGACCGTGAAGGAAGCATGCGACGCATGGGCTGATGACTTCGGGTCAACATTTTGCCCTTGCTAGGAGTATGGGGGTCCAAGTATGCTAATTTTCAGTATTCCAGGGAGAGGACTGTGAGTGGCCCTGCCTGGGATAAATCTCCCGTGTGAATCGAGTCCAAGGGAAGTTCAGAGGAAGAGAAAAGGAAATTCAGGGAGAAAGGAGCCCCTGTATCCAGTTCGAAGCCAGTTTGTTACTTTTGCAAAAGAGTGGGCACATCAAGCCTAACTGCCCTAAGTGGAAGGCCTCCCAAAATGCCAAACCAGTGGCAACACTAATTGTAGGTTCGGAGTCAGGTGAACGAGAGGAGTTGGGAGAGTGGTAACGGTGAGGGAGAAGTCTGTGTGGAAAGCTGGAGTGCAGCCGGCTGTGCTGCGCTGCCAGGCTCAGGCTGAAAAAGGTTACCCAACATGCTACGCCACCTCCCGGGATGAACTGCCCTCAGAATCCAGTCCCTAGACTGGTGTAAACCTGCCCTTATATGTCACGGCACAGTGAAAATTCATGGGATCAGTTATCCAATTACTGTGGCTCGTGATACCTGTATGCACAACAGTCTGTGTGCAGAAAGCGTGACTGGAGGGCCTGTAAACTGGGGAGGGAAGTATGTGCTGTGTAGAGGCATGAACTCAGATGAATACTATGATTATGTTCATGTGGAACTCGATTGCAACCCATTGTTCAGGCTGCAGCTCAAGTAGTGGCTGTTCGCTGATGTAATGCCACTAGAGGGGTTGATTTTCTGCTGGGGAACGACCTGGCTGGGGAGAAAGTATCTTCCATCTCTTCCCCCACCAGTTGTTGTGGCAGAGAAGTGTTTTGACGCCCCAGGAAATTGGTATTGAAGTTGATGCAGAAGTGGAAGCCACATGTTCCCGGTCTGTGCAATTACACGATCTATGGCACAGGTTGCAGCCCGGGAGGAAGAACTGGTGAAGTCACAGGTTCTTGGGGTCGAGCTGTGATGAGGCAGGGCCACCACAATGAAAGGAACCTAGTAGAGCAGAGGTGTTGCTGTGGTGGGTGAGGAAGAGAGTGGGAATGCGTTGCATGGGTGCCGCCGCACTTCCCACTCAGGACACTAGAGGTGGTGCTGAGTGTGTCTGTGTGGAGACTGAACCCAGCCCATCGACTGAATTAGGAGAATTTCAGGACGCTGGGGTCGACTGCGGGGATGCAGGACCACCGTCAAACGCGCCTGAGGAACAGAGTGTCACTGTTGAGGGTAGAGGTGATGATGATGTCAGTGTGGAGTCTGACATTCCTCCCCCTGTCGAGTGTACTAGAGGTGACGCTGAGATTGATCGCCCTTCGCAATCCAGTGTCCCGACCAGTCCCTTATCTCAGTCCTCAGTAGAGCTGGCGGGTGTTGGGCCAGCAGAATTGAGGGTGAAGCAACAGGAGGATGTAACATTAAAGCCCTTGTTTGCTCGAGTAGGGGAAGAAAGAAGTATGGAGTGTGGTAAGGAGGAGTTCCTGATTAAAGACAATGTTTTACATCGCCGATGGACGCCCACTGGCGCCCACGGTGGATGGAGGAGTGGGTGAGTTAGTGCAGGTGGTGGTGCCTGTGCAGTATAGGGTGCCGTTAATACAGTTAGCACATGAGGGACCTTTAGCAGGTCACTTGGGAAACAGGAAGACAGTGCAGCGCTTAAGATATAACTTTTGGTGGCCAAGTATGCCGGGACAAGTTGCTGCGTACATCAAGAGCTGTCACACGTGTCAGATAGTGGGCAAGCCTAATCAAGTTCTTCCTGTGGCCCCTTTGACTCCCATTCCTGCAGTTGAACCTCCGTTTACCCGGGTAATCATTGATATTGTGGGCCCTTTACCTCCTACTTCTGCTGGAAACAAGTATTTGTTAACCATAATGGATGTTACAACGCGATACCCAGAGGCTATACCAATCAGAAGCATGCAGGCGAAGTCAGTAGTCAAGCAACTTATCCTGTTCTTTACTCATTTTGGCCTGCCCAAGGAGTTGCAGTCAGACCGTGGAGTGAATTTTACATCTAATTTGTTTAAGCAGACAATGACAGAGTTGGGCATCAAACACATTTTGTCCAGTGCCTACCATCCGCAGTCACAAGGTGCCCTGGAGAGGCATCATTAGACCTTAAAGACCATGCTGCGCACCTTCTGCTATGATAGTGGAAAGGATTGGGACCTAGCGGTACCCTTTGTTATGTTTGCAGTGAGAGAGGTACCAACTGAGTCGTTAGGGTTTTCACCCAATGAGTTAGTGTTTGGGCACAGAGTTCGTGGTCCCTTGGACGTGGTGCGAGAGGCCTGGAGTAACAACAAATCTGGCAACCAGGAATCCATGCTTGACTATGTATGCAGCACTCGGGAGAGACTGCATTGCGCTTTAGAGCTTGCCCGTGACAATCTAATCGGGGCTCAAGCGAAAATGAAGGCTCATTACGATAAGAAGGTCAGAAGTCGTGAGTTTAACCCTTTAACCGCGGGTGTCATTCCAGAATGACGTTGCAAAAACTGGACCAAACCGCGGGTGTCATTCTCGAATGTTTGTGAATATTTTGAATACCCCGCGTTTTTTCCGTGAGCCAATTGTTTCAGGGGAGAGTGGCTGTTGAGTTCTTTCACTCCAGCTGACCCCCACCTCCCTCTTCCCCCCCCTGGGGCCCCGCCTCCCACCCCCTGGGCCCCCCACCCCACCCCTGACCAAGCGCGCATATGTGTCTGTCCGGCTGTGTGAGTGACAACACATGTTGATGTGGCAGTGAAGTGCAGGCAGTTACAGTGCCTTTTGCCTGTCTCGGTGAGCACAGAGTGGGTGTTTATCGTGTGTGCAGTGTTCATATATGTTTATAGTATTATTATCAGAATGTGATTGGCATTTGGTAATGGTGTGTGAGCGAAAAATAGTGATTACAACACCGCTGATGTGGCAGTGAAGTGCAGGCAATTACAGTGCCTTTTACCTGCCTCAGTGTACACAGAGTGGGTGTTTATCGTATGTGCAGTGTTCATATATGTTTATAGTATTATTATCAGAATGAGGTTGGCATTTGGTAATGGTGTGTGAGCGAAAAATAGTGATTACAACACCGCTGATGTGGCAGTGAAGTGCAGGTAATTACAGTGCCTTTTACCTGCCTCAGTGAACACAGAGTGGGTGTTTATCGTATGTGCAGTGTTCATATATGTTTATAGTATTATTATCAGAATGAGGTTGGCATTTGGTAATGGTGTGTGAGCGAAGGTAATGATGTGTGAGCGAAAAATAGTGATTTTACACCCCTCACTTCTAACGGCACTGCCCGTCCTGTGAAAGTCAACAAAGTCATGAAACCTACATCAATGGAAAGCTGAAGGTTAGTACTTTCTAATGGTACCTTATTTTTTTCTCTAGCTTTATTCTGTGCAGAGTTATTAAGGTTTAAAGGTTTGTTTACATTTGGCTGAAACCCCCGCGGGAGAGGACAGTCAGACCAAAACAATACCCGCGGTTAAAGGGTTAAGCAAGGAGATGAAGTTTTGGCACTGCTGCCCATGCAAGGAAAACCTCTGGCGGCTAGATTCAGTGGTCCTTATATTGTGAAGAAGAGAGTTGGGGAACTTGACTATCTAATTGTTACCCCAGATAGGCGGAAGAGTACTCAGTTGTGCCACATTAATATGTTGAAGCCATACTACCGCCCAGTTGATTCTCATTGTGGGATGACTGCTGATGTCTCTCACCTGGGATGTGAAGGACGGGGAAAGGAGGACGTGGCATCAAAGGAACGTGCTGTGGAGGGAGCTGTTGGTGCCGGTGATGTGAGTAGTGGACCAGGGTTACAGCCACAGTCCCTGGAAGGTGACTTTGGAGTGGACGTTGAGGGAACCAGGGATAAGAGCGCTCCTGTAGTTTTGGCGGTTGGTAGTGAGTTGGAGGAGCAGGAGGAAGTGCTTAGTCGTGGTGAGATGTTACCAGCTGACCTATGGGAGGGCAATGGTTATGCAGCTCTGGTGGAGAAATTGCGACACCTTGAGCCAGTAAAGCGAGAAGAGCTGTGCAACAGATTATGGAAACATCCGAAAGTTTTTGGAGATTCACCGGGATTGACAACTTGGGCTACTCATGACATTGACGTTGGGGATAGTAAGCCTGTAAAATTAGCTCCTTACCGCATCAACCCTATCAGACAGAAAGCTCTCGATAATGAGATCAAGTATATGTTGAACCATGGATTGATCAAGAGGAGTTTCAGTGAGTGGAGTTCACCAGTTACCTTGCAGCCGAAGCCAGATGGGAAGGTTAGGTTGTGTGTGGACTTCCGGAAAGTTAATTCACTGTCTAAGACCGATGCTTATCCCTTGCCTCGGGTCGATGACTCCGTGGACAAGGTGGGAAATGCCACTTATATCACCAAACTTGACTTAGTAAAAGGATACTGGCAGGTCCCGCTGACGGAACGGGCTAAACAAGTGGCTAGCTTTGTTGTCAGTGGTGCAGTATATCAGTGCCAGGTGATGCCTTATGGATTGAAGAATGCTCCAGCCACTTTCCAGAGGCTTATGGATAAAGTGGTGGATGGCATACCCAATTGTGTCGTTTACATCGATGATGTCATTGTGTATGACACCAAGTGGGAGGAGCACCTTGATCATGTGGAAATGCTCATTAAGCGGTTGGAGGAAGCTGGCTTAGTAGTCAACTTAGACAAGTGCGAGTTCGTACATGCTAAGGTCCAGTACCTTGGATTTGTTGTGGGACATGGGCAAGTGGCTCCACCTCGGGCTAAGGTGGATGCCATTTCCAACTTTGCAGCACCCCAGTGTCGCCGTGCCCTCCAGCGATTTTTGGGCATGATCGGCTATTACCGAAGATTCATTGGGAATTACTCCACAGTGCTTGCCCCTCTTACTGACTTATTGCGCAAGGATAAGAAGTGGCAGTGGACAGCCAGTGTGAGCAAGCTTTTACTACCGTTAAGTCTCTGCTGTGCCACCACCCTATATTGCGTGCACCAGATTTTGACAAATCTTTTGTGCTGGCAGTTGATGCTAGCCGAGTAGGGGTAGGAGCAGTGTTGATGCAGCCGGATGAGGGCCAGGTTGAACATCCCATATCATACTTCTCAAAGAAGTTTAATAGAGCCCAGAAGAACTATTCTGTCATAGAGCAGGAGTTATTAGCGATTATCCTGGCCCTGCAACACTTTGCTGTCTACCTGCCCCCTTTTGGCCCTGTGATCAAGATTTATTCAGACCATCATCCCCTGCAGTTTTTGAACAAGTTTAAATTTAAGAACCAGCGTTTGACCCGCTGGAGTTTGCTTTTGCAAGAGTACAATTTAGAAGTTAAGCATATTAAGGGGATTGATAACGTAATTGCTGATTGTTTATCCAGGGAGGGGTCAGGGTCTTGATTCGAAAATTTTGATCCAGGGCTCAAAATTTTCCCTTGGGGAAGGGCGTGTTACGCTGTCCGCCTTTCCGTTCCCACGGATGCAGCCGTTACAGCTGGGCTAGGGGATTATGCAGTATGTATCCGTGTCATTCGTGGAGTTTACATTAGCGAGTGTTACAAGTTCTTTTGTTTCTTTCGTTCCTGCCACTGAGGGCAATTTTATTTAATACCATGCTGAGAATGCATTTGATTATTTTGATTGTCTTGTGTGAGCTACCAGTATATTTAATGATGTTTTGCTTGCATTAGAAGTACCAGTTTATTGTAGAGAGAGAGAGGGGCACGAATATAAGTTCTTATTAATTAATTTGATTATGCGTTCGCGCTTGGCCGGGCACGAGCCTTGATCAGAGCCAGTCTCTTCCCAGCCAGCTTTAGTATCGGGTGTTTGTACACTCTCGCTCTCTCCCCAGTTATTTTTATGCCGAGCTGGCGTTTTCATTTAAGTTTATTTTTATTCTTTTTGTTGCTGACTGAGGGAAGTAGATATTTTATTTGTTTTTGTGACCTTGTTGTCTTTGGAGGGCCAGTCTAGCTCACCGTAGTCTCTCGCTGCCTTAATTAACGTTCCCCAACACACGTACATACACACACACACCCCTAACCCCTACACATTTTAATCCCATCTACTTGCACAAGGCTAGTGAGAACTATCGTGAGCCGTCAACTGCGTTCCCCCTTGGACACGGGTTAAGTTGAAAGTCGTCACCACCGGAAGTAAGTGGGAGGTGTTCCTGTAGACTGTCTCGGGCGGTATTACTTCCGGTAGTGACGATAGTAGGCTAGATCTATAGGTAGGTTGTTCCGTTTTATTATCAAAGTACAGAGTGTTGCGTTCTTAAGTAAATACTTTTCCGTTGCGCAGTTTTTCTCTAGTTTGCGGAGTGTCAGTGCCGGGGTCTGCGTTATTTTTGCAACGCAGTGGAGGCCGATCATCTAAGGCTGACTTCTTGTCTTTTTTTGTAATAGCCCCGGGCTGGCGCTACCGTAACAATATATACAGTAGACCCTCCAATATCCGATATAATAGAGCCAACGGCATGTCCGGATAGTGATCCCGTCCGGATATCGGGCCCTAGCCTTCCGGACTTGTACTTATGGACCCTAACTCAGAAAAACACCTATACAACTCGCTCTGGACATGCATAGCACCTATTTAAGACCCAAATCACACCAATAAGGGACATAAAAGACTGAAATACAATAAATGCAAAAGAACCATAAAATGAGGTTCTTGAGGTAGTTTTATACAATATTAAACATTCTGGGTACTTACATCAAGTCCATGGCTCCTGGACAGGTAGTTATGGACCCTAACCTAGCCTAACTCAGAAAAACACCTCCCTACTGCACATGCATAGTACCTAAGACACTATTCACACCAATAAGGGACATAAAAGAGTGAAATGAGGTGTTAGAGGTAAGTATGGAAGAAACAATACAGTACAATATGAAACATTCTGGGTACTTACAGCAAGTCCCTGGCCATCTCGATGAATAACCCGCCTCCTCTCAGACTTTGAGGATTTGTTGAATGTAGAGAGTGAGAGCAGTGTGAGTATAAGTGGTTGGGGAATGGCTGGGAGAAGAAGAGATGAGAGGAGGGAGGAAGAGATCAGTAGGTCGGAAGTAGTGGAAGCGATGAAGAAGATTAAGCTGGGAAAGGCCCCAGGAATTGATGAAGTGTGTGGTGAAATGCTTAGGTATGGGGGTGAGATTGTTGTGGAGTGGATATGGAAGTTGTGTAGATTGGCTTGGGAAGAGGGAAGGGTTCCAGAGGACTGGAAATCAGGTATAATTGTTCCTCTGTACAAAGGAAAAGGGGAGAGAGAAGTATGTGGTAACCATAGGGGTATTTGCCTTCTTAGAGTGACTGGTAAAATATATGGTAGAATACTCATTGATAGGGTTAGGCATATGACAGAGGAGCTAGTTGGAGAAGAACAAGGGAGATTTAGGAAGGGAAAAGAGTGTGTAGATCAGATATTTGTTCTATAATGTTTAGTGGAGAAGTATCTAGAGAAGGGAAAGAAAGTGTATGCAGCTGCCTTCATGGACTTGGAGAAAGCTTATGACAGAATAGATAGGCAAGGTATGTGGAAGGTATTAAGAATATATGGAGTGGAGGGGAAATTGTTGAGTGCTGTGAAGAGTATGTACGAGGGAGCTAGGGCTACGGTGCGAGTGGATAGTGAGCTGAGTGAGTTCTTTGATCTCAATATGGGACTGAAACAGGGGTGTGTGATGTCTCCATGGCTGTTTAATATATATATGGATGGGGTTGTAAAGGAGGTGCAAGGTAGGGCAGTGGATGTGGGGCTCGCCCTAATGAATGAGGGTGTGATTTGGAAGCTTCCGGTGTTGCTGTTTGCTGATGATACAGTATTGTTGAGTGAAGATGAATGGGAGTTGCAAGGTTTGCTGAATGAATTTGGGACAGTGTGTAGGAGGAGGAATCTGAAAGTTAATGTAAACAAAAGTAAAGTTATGGTGTTTGAGAGGAATGAAGTCACAGAGTGTGCAGTGAGGTTGGATGGTGAGGATATGGAGAATGTGAGTGCATTCAAGTACTTGGGTAGTGTGATGAGTAAGGATGGAACTTTGGGGGATGAAGTACGTGAAAGGGTACAGCAGGGAAGAAAGGTTGTTGGTACACTGAAAGCAGTGATGAGAAATAGGGAGGTGAGTATGGAAGTTAAGAAGTCACTGCATGATGGTATTGTGATCCCTACCCTGACGTATGGAAGCGAGGCGTGGACCTTGCAAGAGGGGAACAAGTCAAGAGTGGGAGCAGTGGAAATGAGTTACTTGAGAGGAGCATGTGGAGTGACGTGGAGGGACAGGTTAACGAATGAAGAAGTGAAGGAACGTTGTGGGGTAGATGTGGATGTGGTTGAAAAGATTAGGAGAAATACACTGAGGTGGTTTGGACATGTGAAGAGAATGGAGAACGAAAGATTGACTAAGAGGGTGTATGTAGGTGAGGTGGAGGGAAGTAGAGGGAGGGGTAGACCGAGGATGAGGTGGAGGGATGGAGTTGAGAAGTATATGAGGGAGGGGGGGGTGAGTTGGGGGGAGGGTAGTCAAATGGTGGATGACAGAGTGACTTGGAGGCGTTTTGTCTGCGGCTACCCTTTGCGGGATTAGGGCGTCGGGCTGTAGATAGTAGTAGTAGACTTTCAGACTCCTGACAGTAAGGAGGAGTTCCTGAAGCACTTGCAGTACACTGTTCATGAAGTCTTGCACAGAACTTAGTTATTTGCACTCAGAATTCCATTCGCTTATCACTGCGCACTCTTGTCTTACTTGCGCTCCATTATACCTTAATGAAATAAGTGTTGCACTCCGCACTTTAAGTCTTTCCACTCTTAAAACCATTTTCTAAACAACACACACTCGTTAATTAACGTTACATTTACAGTCTATTAAATTTTTGTCTTTTCACTCAGAACTCTAATTCCTTAACACTATCCACTGTTTTTTTCACTGCACAACACTGTAAATTCCCATGTGGTCTAGTGGAGAAGTTCTTGGCATCTAATCACTGTCAGAGTCTGAGAGTAGCACACGCAGGTGACCTAGGGGTGTGTCGCTGGGTCGTGGTGATGGCGTACCCACTGTAAACGACTCTGAAGAGAGGTGCAAACTCACATCGAGTGGTGACTCCACCGTGCCTAATGTGCTGGGCTGTGCCTCGGCGCATGAAGGCCTGTCTTGGGGAGGCAATGTAGTGGAGCCAGGGCTGGGCACAGCGGGGGTCACAGGTCTGAAAAAACTGTCAATCATTGATTGACGCAAGGAACGATGATTTTGACGATTAATGATGCACTGCCTGAAAGCACGCACTTCCTCCACAAGTCCCAAGGGCCCCATCTCCCTGTAGCAGTCCGCGTGTTCCAGGTAGTCAAGAACAAACTCTAGGTGTTCCAGGAGTGCGCTCAGCTTGGGGATGGCTGGAGTGGTGTCATGCTGAGAGGAGTCCGCATCATCGTCGCCGTCCTCGTCGGAATCTTCAAGCTGGGTACTGACACCTGCAACTGAAGATGCGATCTCGACATCAGACATGGTCTGATACCCAGGATCACCCTCGTCGTCATCCAACCACTCACGCACTTCGTCCACATCAACATCGTTGCCATGCGCACATAGACGTGCATGGAAGTCATCCACGTCATAACCTAGGAAATCGTACTCCACATCCGTTCCGAGAAACAGATGAGAACAACCATTTTCTAGAGTCTTGACAGGGATTTCCTTCCATGCACTGGCCAGCTGTAGATGGCAGACTTGATGCTGTAGCGGCGAATGTTTTCCAAAGTCCGCTGGCCTCGCGTGTCCCATCCCTCCCTGCGCTCATCCTCGTCCTCGAAGACAACCATCACCTCATCCAGGAACTTCCGCCGGTACAGCCTCTTTGTTGCCATGATCACTCCTTGGTCCATTGGTTGGATGAAAGCAGTAGTATTAGGTGGCAGAAACATGCACCCAATGCACCCATTCTCAGCCACCAACTCCTTGTCGCATGGGTGGGCAGGTGCATTGTCGAGGAGAAGGAGGGCCTTTACCTGGTCGCACGGGATTCCCAGTTTCTCCGTCTGGTAATGGATAACCTCCTTGCCGAAATGGCGGTGGAACAAGTCTTTGAAGATCTGGGCTGTGAACCATGCCTTCAAGGAATGGTATCAGACAACAGGAAGGACATCCATCACCCCACGAAGACACCGAGGCTGCTTTGCATGGCCAACAATTACGGGCTTGAGCTGGTGCATGCCGTTAGCATTGGCACAACACAAAGCAGATACCCGTTGCTTGGAGAGCTTGCAGCCAGGTACAAGCTTCTCCGTCTCCTCGGCTAGAGTATTCGTAGGCAAAGAGCGATACAATAAGCCAGTGTCACAACATTGTAGACTTGACAGAGAGTTAGGCCCTCCCTGTCAATCAAGCCCTTCACCTTGTGCCGAAACTCGTCAACTACATCCTCATTGGCGTCCAAAGCTTCACCATGAGACTTACGGTTGGTAAGGCCATGTCGTAACTTGAACGCGAAGAGCCAACCTTCGGATGCCTTGAAGTCTAGGGTGTCGTGAAGCCTTGCGAACTTCTCAGCAGCAGCCTTCAGCTCCGTGTCACGCACCATCACACCAGCAGCACATTGCTGTTGATACCAAATCAACGTAGAGCGTCGACTTCTGCATACTTGGGAGTATACATCACCTTCCTCTCCAGGTTGTGTTTGCTTTTTGACGAGAAGTCAGCCTTGTACTGCTTGAGTTTGTCGCGGAATCTCTTGATATCAAACAAAGTAGACTGGGCCAGGTTGAATTCACGGAGGACACGTGAGGTAGACCATCCCGTATCCACCTTGTCCAATATCTCCCTCTTCTTCTCCAGAGTCAAAACCACTCTCTTCCTCTTCTCAGGCAGCGGGGCCATCATCACACATATGAAGGAGAGGCATGAGAGCAGCAGGAGAGCCTGCTGCAGGTAAGACACCACCACAAAAGTGAGCATGTGGGCGGCCATGATGACGAGCATGCACACACAACCAGAGACGGGCGGTAAGTGGGGAGGATGCAGGGGCGCTCTAGCGGACGTTGGCAGAACAACGCACCAAAACACAGCTGCCCCGCGCCGCGCGCGCCAACTTCAAATTACAGGCAGGAAAAAGTCGGAATTTTTTCTGAATTTTTTGCAGTTTTTGGCCCATTTTGGGAATATTGGATCCCAGGACAAAAATGTCTGGTTATTGGGGATGTCCGAAAATGGGCACCCGGATATTGGAGGGATTATATATATATATAGATATATATATATATATATATATATATATGTGTGTATATATATATATATATATATATATATGTATTTACATATATATATATATATATATATATATATATATATATATATATATATACATATATATATATATATCTATCTATCTATCTATCTATTGCCAGACGCCTCAATCCCGTTTGGGGTGGCCACAAACAAATCGCCTCCAAGTCGCCCTGTCCCCCGCCATTTCACTGCCCTGCTCCCAACTCACACCCCCCTCTCTCACATACCTCTCCACCCCATCCCTCCATCTCATTCTCGGTCACCCCCTTCCTCTTCCACCCTCCACCTCACTCACATACACTCTCTTCGTCAATCTTTCACCCTCCATCCTCTCCACATGGCCAAACCACCTCAGTGTGTTCCTCACAACGCTTCCTATCACATCCACATCCACACCACAACGCTCCTTTACATCCTCATTCGTCAGCCTGTCTCTCCACGTGACTCCACAGGCTCCTCTTAAATAACTCATTTCCACTGCTCTCACTCTTGACTTGTGTCCTTCCAACAATGTCCAAGCTTCACTTCCGTACGTTAGAGTTGGTATCACAATACTGTCATGTAGTAACTTTTTTACTTCCATGCTCACTTCCCTGTTTCTTATCACTGCTTTTAAGGAACCAGCAACCTTTCTTCCCTGCTGTACCCTTTCAAGCACTTCACCCTCCAAACCTCCATCCTTACTCATCACACTACCCAAATACTTAAACATACTCACATTTTCCAATTCCTCACCATCCAACCTCGCTGTACATTCACTGACTTCACCTCTCTCAAAGACCATCACTTTACTCTTCCCTACATTCACCTTTAGGTTCCGTTTCTTACACACTCTCTCAAACTCATCCACCAAGCCTTGCAGCTCCCCTTCGTCTTCACTCAACAACACAGTATCATCTGCAAACAACAGTACAGGGAGTTTCCAAACACTATCCTCTCTCACCAGGGCCACTCCAACATCCACTACCCTACCTTGTACCTCTTTTATTACCCCATCCATGTACAGATTGAACAACCATGGAGACATGACACATCCCTGTTTCAAACCAACTTTCACAGAGAAAAATTCACTTAGTTCACCATCCACACGCACTGCAGCCTTCGCACCATCGTACATACTCTTCACAGCATTCAACAACTTCCCATCTACTCCATATATTCTTAACACTTTCCACAATCCTTGTCTATCCACCCTGTCATATGCTTTCTCCAAATCCATGAAAGCCGCATACAACTTCTTTCCCTTCTCTAGAAACTTTTCCACTAAAGATCTAAGAATGAATATCTGATCTACACAACCTCTTCCCTTCCTAAAGCCTCCCTGTTCTTCTCCAACTAATTTCTCTGTTCTTTCTCTAACTCTGTCTATAAGTAACCTACCATACACTTTTCCTATTATACTAAGAAGACAAATGCCCCTATGATTACCACAAACTTCTTTTTCCCCTTTTCCTTTGTATAGGGGAATAATTATACCTGACTTCCAATCCTCCGGGACTCTACCTTCCTCCCAGGCCAATCTGCACATCTTCCACATCCATTCTACTACTATCTCTCCCCCATGCTTCAGCATTTCACCACACACTCCATCAATTCCTGGGGCTTTCCCCATTTTAACTTTCTTCATTGCTTCCACAACTTCCATCCTACTGATTTCTTCCTGTCTTCTCACCTCCCTCCTTCTCCCAGCCATTCCCCAGCCACTTATACTCGCATTACTTCCATCCTGTATGTTCATCAATTCCTTAAAGTGTTCTCTCCATCTGCTCACTTTTTCTCCCTTCTCCACTAGTAATCTACCATTTTTATCTTTCACTCCCCTGCTGACTTCACTTCCACCCTGTCTTACTCTTTTCACTTCTCTCCAGAACATTTTCTTACAGTCCCTCCACTTTACACTCAAATTCCTTCCAAATTCCTCATCCACTCTCTTCTTACTCTCTCTTACTGATCTTTTCACCTCTCTCTTCCTTTCCACATATAACTCTCTCTTCCGCCTCTCAACTTCTTCCACGCCCCTATTTCTCATCCATTCATTGTATGCTTTCTTCTTTTGTGCCACAGCCTGTTTCACCTCTTCAGTCCACCACGCTGTTCCTTGCACCCCCCCTCCGTCTTCTCTTCCTTCCACACACCACATCACATGCTGCACATATTTCTTCTGTAAATATCTTACACACACCTTCCACGTCTCCCATCTGCTCCAATTCATATTTGCCCAATCGTTCCTCCACTTCTCTCTTATACTCTGCCTTTTTCTCATCCTCTTGTAACCTTTCCACTCTCCTTGCAACTACTCCTTCCTCTCGTCTTTCCCTTCTTCTATTCCTCCATCTTACTTGCAACCTAATTCTGGCCACCACCAAGTAGTGGTCAGAAAGTCCACTCCCCCAACCTCTATACACTCTTGCATCCTTTACACATCTTCGCATCCTTTCATCCACATATATATATACACACACACACATATATATATATATATATATATATATATATATATATACACACATATATATATATATATATATATATATATATATATATCTATCTATCTATCTATTGCCAGACGCCTCAATCCCGTTTGGGGTGTCCACAAACAAATCGCCTCCACGTCACCTTGTCCCATGCCATTTCACTGCCCTGCTTCCAACTCACACCCCTCACTCTCATATACCTCTCCACCCGATCCTTCCATCTCATCCTCGGCCTCCCTCTCCCTCTTCCCCCCTCCACCTCACTCACATACACTCTCTTCGTCAGTCTTTCACCCTCCATCCTCTCCCCATGGCCAAACCACCTCAGTGTGTTCCTCATAACGCTTCCTATCACATCCACATCCACACCACAATGCTCCTTTATATCCTCATTCATCAGCCTGTCTCTCCATGTGACTCCACAGGCTCCTCTTAAATAACTCATTTCCACTACTCTCACTCTTGACTTGTGTCCTTCCAACAACGTCCAAGCTTCACTTCCATACATTAGAGTTGGTATCACAATACTGTCATGTAGTAATTTTTTCACTTCCATGCTCACTTCCCTGCTTCTTATCACTACTTTCAAGGAACCAGCAAACCTTCCTTCCCTGCTGTACCCTTTCAAGCACTTTACCCTCCAAACCTCCATCCTTACTCATCACACTACCCAAGTACTTAAACGTACAGTACTCACATTTTCCAATTCCTCACCATCCAACCTCGATGTACATTCACTGACTTCACCTCTCTCAAAGACCATCACTTTACTCTTCCCTACATTCACCATTAGATTTCGTTTCTTACACACTCTCCCAAACTCATCCACCAAGCCTTGCAGCTCCCCTTCGTCTTCACTCAACAACACAGTATTATCTGCAAACAACAGTACAGGGAGTTTCCAAACACTCTCCTCTCTCACCAGGGCCACTCCAACATCCACTACCTTACCTTGTACCTCTTTTATTACCCTATCCATGTACAGATTGAACAACCATGGAGACATGACACATTCCTGTTTCAACACAAATTTCAAAGAGAAAAATTCACTTAGTTCACCATCCACACGCACTGCAGCCTTAGCACCATCATACATATTCTTCACAGCATTCAACAACTTCCCATCTACTCCATATATTCTTAAAACTTTCCACAATCTTTGTCTATCCACCCTGTCATATGCTTTCTCCAAATCCATGAATGCCGCATACAACTTCTTTCCCTTCTCTAGAAACTTTTCCACTAAAGATCTAAGAATGAATATCTGACCTACACAACCTCTTCCCTTCCTAAAGCCTCCCTGTTCTTCTCCAACTAATTTCTCTGTTCTTTCTCTAACTCTGTCAATAAGTATCCTACCATACACTTTTCCTATTATACTAAGAAGACAAATGCCCCTATGATTACCACACACTTTTTTTTTCCCCTTTTCCTTTGTAAAAGGGAATAATTATACCTGACTTCCAATCCTCCGGGACTCTACCTTCCTCTCAGGCCAATCTGCACATCTTCCACATCCATTCTACTACTATCTCTCCCCTATGCTTCAGCATTTCACCACACACTCCATCAATTCCTGGGGCTTTCCCCATTTTAACTTTATTCATTGCTTCCACAACTTGTATCCTACTGATTTCAACCTGTTTTCTCACCTCCCTCCTTCTCCCAGCCATTCCCCAGCCACTTATACTCGCATTACTTCCATCCTGTATGTTCATCAATTCCTTAAAGTGTTCTCTCCATCTGCTCACTTTTTCTCCCTTCTCCACTAGTAATCTACCATTTTTATCTTTCACTCCACTGCTAACCTCACTTCCACCCTGTCTTACTCTCTTCACCTCTTTCCAGAACATTTTCTTACAGTCCCTCCACTTTACACTCAAATTCCTTCCAAATTCCTCATCCACTTTCTTCTTACTCTCTCTTACTAATCTTTTCACCTCTCTCTTTCTTTCTACATATAACTCTCACTTCCGCCTCTCAACTTCTTCCACGCCCCTATTTCTCATCCATTCATTGTATGCTTTCTTCTTTTGTGCTACAGCCTATCTCACCTATTCAGTCCACCACGCTGTTCCTTGCACCCCTCTCCGGCTTCTCTTCCTCTCACACACCACATCACATGCTGCACATATTTCTTCTGCAAATATCCTGCACACACCTTCCACGTCCCCCATCTGCTCCAATTCATATTTGCCCAATCGTTCCTCCACTTCTCTCTTATTCTCTGCCTTTTTCTCATCCTCTTGTAACCTTTCCACTCTCCTTGGAACTACTCCTTCCTCTCGTCTTTCCCTTCTTCTATTTCTCCATCTTACTTGGATCCTAATTCTGGCCAATGATATATATGTATACATATATAAGCTATATATATATATATATATATATATATATATATATATATATATAGCCTATATCTATCTATCTATCTATCTATCTATATATATATATATATATATATATATATTGATAGATACATAGATAGACAGATATATATGTGCAGTATATAATAAGAGTAGAGGGGAACTGTGACAAAGGTTGAGACATCCTATCCCTCCCATGGCATGGTAATGACTGACGGAAGGCCTGGCGTGCAGTGTTGCCAAAGGAAATATTATTGAAATCTGCTAAATCAGTCTCAGATGCAGTACACATCCACCAGACTGAGGGAAATTAACGCAAAAATAAGTTAGACAAGACCTTAAAAATAAAAAGGCCAGATGCATGTAATAATTTAATTTTTTACCAACTAGATTGCTTTTAAAATCTCTAAATTTAGCAGGATAATTGCTTCATTGGTAACTGCTGCCATGATTCGTGAAAATGTGCCAGATGTCACTTTTTATTTAATTATTGAAAAAAAAAAAAAAAAAAAAAAAGCTGAACTTAATATTTTTGCAATATTAGTTTTTTTTACAACATAAATACTGTTTGCAGGCCAGGCAGACTGTTTCCCTCTCCAAGTGAACATTGCCAAACCCAGGGAGTGTTGTCCGAAACTTAAAGAATGCGAGACATCACTTCTTTGGGCGATCGTACTGTACAGCACACTTCCATTCGGTACTGGTATTCGTTTCGATACCACAGTCAGCCATCTTGGCCATGCAGCCCCGATGGGATAGATTAGGTTTGGTTAGGATAACATATGTAACTTTGCCTGGAAAACACATTGAGCATATTTTCATGAATATCCTATGGTTATTTTTGAAAGGAGGAGGCGAGTGTTGTTCCTGGCTCAGGGGTACTGATGGCCACCACACATGTAACACAGACCACAAACCATGAGTAAAAGTATGGTAAAAGCGCCCGTCTGCCTCTACACTGAATAGCAGGAGTCCCCTGGCCTCCAGGATTAGTGCGAACTCCCCCACCACGTGCGCCTGTCTGCTTACCTACCAAATGGTCAGAGTCACCTGGCAGGCTGCATTAGTCATACACTGCCTGAGGCAGTGATGTACTGGTCATCCGCTGTTGCTGTCATGTACTAACCCTTGCCAGGGTACACGGAAATGAACCTTATACAGTATGCAGATGTCAGTTTGCCGCATTTTGTTTCCTCTGTGCTCGGACATAACCATGGGGTGCAATATGGCAGTGCTGTACTGCTTGCCAGTCAAAACAAGCTCGCACCTCAATTCCTGCCTTTGTTTTGCCTCAAACACATTGAGGTGGTTTGGTCATGTGGAGAGGATGGAGAGTGAGAGACTAATGAGGTAAGTGTATGTGAGGGGGAGGGGGGGGGAGAGGAAGGGGGAGGCCAAGGATGAGATGGAGGGATGGAGTGGAGAGGTATATGAGACAGGGGTATGTGAGCTGGGAGCAGGGCAGTGAAATGGCGGGGAACATGGTGACATGGAGGCAATTTGTTTGTGGCCACCCCTTATGGGATTAAGGCATCTGGCAATAGATAGATAGATAGATGGTTTTGTCTCAGTGACTTGCTTGCAAGAATGGCTGTGAATGCAGTTGCTTTTGTGGTGGTCCCCTACTTTCTTTAGGTTGTGGCTCTATGCTGTATTCTCGTGTGTGTGGTGATGGCCCCACCACAACCTGAGAAGTAGAAAAGGAAGGTTCTGACTCTGGAAAAGAAACGTGAGATACTGGACAAGGCCGAAGCGGGCTGGACCACAGGATGTATTCTTCTCGAAAATGATCTAGTCTGTTCAACATTGTTTGATATCAAGGAGTCACGTACGGACAGGACTTCAGCAAAAGCACACGTTGGGGCGACAGGAAGGTAATGGCCCAGGCCAGGTACACCATTATCAACCGGTCAACACTGATGTTGTTTCACCAGCAACGTGGTGTGGTGCCAGTGTGATAGTGCATGGGACTGAGGTGAAAGCTGCTGCTGAGAAGTTTGCACGCCTGCACAACATGCACAACTTCAAGGCATCCAAGGGATGGCTCTTCCACTTCAAGCTTCGCTGTGGACTTATTGGTCGCAAGGCACATGGCTAGGCCTTGGACGTGGCAGTGGATGAAGTAGACCTGTTTCACCAGAAAGTGCAGCGCCTGATCAAGGACAACGGCCTTGCCCTTGGTCAAGTCTACAACGCTGACGAAACCGGTCTGTTCTACAGCTCTCTGCCCACCAACACCCTGGCTGAGGAAAGGGAGAAGACTGTGCCTGGTCGGAAGTTGTCCAAACAACGTGTCTCTGCTTTGTGCTGTGCCAATGCTAACGGGACACACCACCTCAAACCTATCGTCGTTGGGCGTGCAAAACAACCACGCTGTCTTCGTGGGTTGATGGATACCCTGCTTGTTGTGTAGTAACAGTCTGTAAAGGCCTGGTTTACCACTAAGATCTTCAGAGATTGGTTCCACAGACATTTCGTCAAGGAGGTTATCCATTATTAAACGGAGGTCCTTGGTATTGCTCGTGACCAGGTGAAGGCACTCCTGTCTCTGTAAAATGCCAACATGCATCCGTCTGAGAAGGATTTGGTTGCTTATGACAAGTGGATTAGGTGCATGTTTCTGCCACCTAATACGACTGCTCTGATTCAACCAATGGATCAAGGTGTTAACGTGGCTGTAGAGACTGTACTGCCGGAGGTTCCTGAACGAGGTGGTGGTGGTGCTGAAGGATGAGGACATGGTCAAGGACACACATGGGGAGCAGACCTTGCAGAATCTAAGGTGTTACGACCTGAAGTCTGCAGCGTTCAACTGGGCGAACGCGTGGAAGGAAGTCTCCGTGAAAATCCTCAAAAGCGGTTGGTCTCATCTCCTGCAGGGAATCGATGCTGAGCACAACTTTTAGGGGTTTGACATGGATGATCTCCAGTCGCCTTCGAACGGCAGGAGAGCAGGTGGACATCGACGATGTAATGGATTGGCTGGACAACAACGGCCACAATCCTGGTTGTCAGACCATGTCTGATGAGATCACTGCCGCTGCCTCTGTGGGCATGGAGAAGGACAACAGGACCGACGAGGATGAGGACCCCGACTCGCAGCCCTCCGCAACTCCTTCAATCCCTTCTGTCCTCAGTGGTTACCTGGAGGGGGTGCTGGATTAAGCCGAGCATCCGCACTGTGACAGGGAGTTGGTGCCAGTCTGCCTGGCAATGGATCTGTGGGGAGTACGGGACGCTGTCATCCTCTGGCTGAATCATCGGTCCTATCGTCAGACCAGGATCGACTCATTCTTCAAGTCTGCAACCCTCATGAGTGCCAGCCCATTCTCACCACCACCACTTCGTTTCCCACCTTCACCATTGTACCCACAATCGAGCATGTCGACAGTCACTGAGTCTCCGTTAGATGTAAGTTTGAGGCTGTCTTCTGAGTCGGTAGGCCACCATCACCGCACCGTATGTCACCGCTCATTACCCAGCTCCAGAAGGTTCAGGAGGAGGAGAAGGTGGAGGACTTTTTGGACATTTTCTAGGTGCATATGTTTGCCACTAGACCACATGGGACAACTCTACACCTGCTGAAAGTATGCGGGTTAAGAAGCCTGTCTGCAGTGCACTGGGTAGCAAGTACCCCAACCGAATGTTTTTTGGCAGGTAACTTTAGGTTTCTTTCAGTTTCCTTGGTGTTAAAATATATTTAGGATAATCCTATGTATGTTCTGATGTCACAATATGGCAGAATGACCTGAAAACAATGCTAAAAATAAGAGGGGTACTGTACAAACAGTAGTGTTTAGGTGGGGTATTTTTTAATTTTCATTTTTTTTTTCATGGTTTTCTTGGTGTTGAAAGTTATTTTGGATAATCCAATGTATGTTTTGATGTCAAAATATGGCAGAATGACTGGAAAACGCTGTCAAAATAAGGAGGGGTACTGTACATATAGCAGAGTTTAGGTAGGTTATTTTTTGGTTTTCAGTGTTTTTTTTTCATGGTTTTCTTGGTGATGCAAAATACTTTGGATAATCATATGTATGTTTTGATGTTAAAATATGGCAGAATGATTAAAAAAGACTGCCAAAATAAGCTACTGTACATACAGTGGTGTATACATAGGGTGTTTTTTTGGTTTTCATTGTTTTTTCTGCATGGTTTTCTTGGTGTCTGGCATTACTTTGGATATTCCTATGTGTGTTCTGATGTCTAAATATGCATGAATGATGGTAGTACACAGCCATATTAAGTATATGTACTGTACAAATAGGTTAGGCATAGGCTGGAGGTGGGTATAGGTAGCATCTGGGTATGGTAGGGGAATAGAGTTCATTATCCAGATGCTGCCACTATTCAGACATGCCTTTGGCTCTATTGTGTCCGGATACATGAGGGATTACTGTATTTTATTTACCAGTAACCCTAACATACTAACTTAAGTCTTCATATCCCTTTCAGAAAGATGACATACTGCCCATTTTAATCAAGCAATCACCATATGCTTCAACGCAACTTAGGAAGATGTCTAGAACTGACGGGAGTTAATCTTTGCTGAACTGCACACCTCATATGATGTACAATGAAGGTCTGCACAGGCTAAGCAGCAAGCCTCAAGTCAGGGTTGGGTGGGAAAATTTGTAATGCCCAGCAACCCGGACATATAGTTGGGCAAATGAATTTTAAAGTCCGTGTGCCCAGCGCTCAGTGGACAAGTAGATACCTTGCTATAAATGAAACTTCAATTAAGAATACAGTTTATAATTATTTTTTTTATCCTGCTCCCAAATTGTCACAGAATATTGATAACTGTAATGCCAGCATCTAGAAGTGAAAGACTGGTTAAGTCTAAATTCTAGGTACTGATAAATCAAATCTGGGAGATGTAAAGGGTTGATCTCTGGCAGCTCTGTTGTGTGTATTAATGAGAACAGACTGACTTTATGTTTGTCTAACGACAGTGTTGATTATACAACACACATTAGCTTTTACAACGTGAAACTGAAGGTAAGCCCATCCACATGACCCGCAAAACATCCTGCCGTTGCTAGAGCTGATCATTATGATTTCTATGAGCACAGCCATTGTGGAGGGAGGGTTCTGTAATCTGAATGTTGTGAAGGATACTACTCATAATTCACTGCATAATAACATCTTGAACAACCACGTGGAAGTCAAAGTTAATGGCCCAAGCCTACTGGAATTTCAACCAGAAAAGGCAATACTGCAGACTAGACAAGGGGGAAAGCAGGCATCACAGTGATGGACACAAATGCCCAACACTTAAGTGATGAAATGAAGTAGAAAACTTGAGTAAAAGTGGAATATGGACTGAAAAAATCTATATAGCTTAGCAGCTAGGTAGGTGGTATATTAGTACTCTAATTTTCTACCTGGTAATGATTACTACTTCATACTGTAAACAAATTGTGAATTAGAATAAAATTTCCATGAGGTTTCATTGGTTATCAATGCGACGGATATCAGCGTATGCCTGTAATGAGAATGTCCGGGCAAGTAAAGTTCAGAAATCATTTGCCTAGAGAATATAAATTCGAAGAAAAATCTTCCCACCCTGTCTCAGGAAAGGCAAACTACCTTCCAAACAATCAGCCCAGCAAGAGTAAATGTGGCTATGCATAGTCCTTCCAAATCGAAGTCACTCTTAAACTGAAAGCCATCCAGTTGAGGGGGGGGGGGAGCCACTGGACTGAAGGGGTTATAAAGTTCCAGTGCTATCTATAAGGGTGATTTACCTTCATCATTCATCTCTGTCTGTCCTTCTCTCTTCCTACTTCTCCCTGTCTTTCCTGGCTCTTTTATTACTTTTCTTTTTACTGTAAACTCTCAATTATCTGTTGTCGCAATATCTGGCACTGCTGGCTCAGCTCTATTAAAGCAACATCCAGCAAAATTATGCAATATCTGGCACCGAAACGGGACATGACTGGCACTTCTATGCGACGTCTGGCATTGAGGCATACCAGCAGGCACGTAAGTGGTAGCCAACCAGCACTGCATTATTATACTGTATTACTGTATTGTATCATTACTTTTTTGTATTTTAAGCTTAATTTTCATCTTTTACTCATGGGAAAGTTATAGGACAGAAGGTTGAAATGCACAATAACGCAATATCCGGCTCGGTGACGAACATTGGGCCAATAGGGGGTACTATGCAATATCTGGCATTTTTTATTTGGCACAGGGATTGGTTGAAGTACATCAAACAATTGAGAGTTCACTGTGTTTTGGGTGGCTGTACACAGAGTGACAAGACTAATCATGCACAACACTGGGTAATAACCAAATAACCAGACAACAGGATAATGTGGAGTCTGCTATGATGTCCCTGGTAACTGGATGGTGAGACACAAATGCAACATCCGTCCAGGAACCAAACCTCAACACTTTCCCCCACACCTCGCTGTCGTGACGGACTGTCAACCACAATGGAACACTGGTTTACTGCACAGGATAGCCTTGCTGGGGCGGTTGCTTGCTTGCGGGTGATAGGTTTGCTTAGGTAGAGAGACGGGTTGATCAATAACAACAACTAGTTTTTCCCTACTTAACAGTGTAAGTCACATGGAAAATTAATGATACTTTGGAACATGCCCCTGACACATAACATGGTTTCACTGTACATAAAAATGCTAGCTTACAGATTCTGAACCAGGGGGAGGTGGTGGCTTTCCTCTTTTCTTCAACTTTGTGGCCTTGTGGTTCTGAGCCCCTGTATCCATGCCAACCATCCGATTGCTTGACATCTCCTCAGCTTCGCCTCCCCACAATCAAATACAGTATCAGTCAATGGCCACTCTCATCTGCAATTAAATCAGTCATCTTTATTATCATCATTACTGTCGTAATCATCCCCAGTATCATGAACAACATGAGCTTTTTTCCAACCTATGAATGATATATATATAGATAAATAGATAGATAGATAGACAGATATAAATATATATACATACGAGTATATATATAAATATACAGTATATATATATATACATACATATATATATATATATATATATATATATATATATATATAAATATATATATATATATATATATATATATATATACACGAGAGGAGTTCAAAAAGTTTTGGCAACAAGGTAATAAAACCAAAATTAATAGAGATACACATTTATTGAAGTTCACACTCCTTCAACATACTCTTCTCTAAGGTTTACACACTTCTAGAGCCGTGTCATCCACTTAACAAAGCATTCCGAGTACAGGTTATCCCTTAATTCAAGCAAACTTTTTTCACGCGATTTCAGTTATCCACGAATTTTTTGTACAATAATTAAAACAAAATTATAGTATTCAAATAAGTAATTTCAATATAAAAAAGAAATAAATAAAATATAAAAAATGCCTACCTGCTGCCCGTGTGCACACATATATATATCTGTGTGTGTGTGTGTGTGTGTGTGTGGGAGCCCGGGAGATCGGTCTACCACGCACCACACAGTTTGAATCCGACGGTCGAACCATGCATGACTTGCAAATCGTTATTTGTGGCTTATTTTTCTGCCTTCCAGTAATTGCTTGCCTTGTCTGTCAACATGGGGCATAAGCATAGTGCTAGTGGTGCATGTGGTAACACACCAAAACTGACTTGTAAAGTGATGTTGCTGACAGAGAAAGTTAAAGTGTTGGACAAACTTCAGGGAGGTATGTCGGCGACAATTCTCTGTCAGGACGATTCCCCGTCATTTATTTACATACCAGTTTATTTAGCAAGTACAGTACACTAGTTTTTTACTTATATGAGTTATAAAATCCCCCTGAAAATTAGTTATTAAAGTATTAATTAATCAATAATAAGTATATTAATAGAATGACGGGGAATTGTCCATGTTTTGACGTTGAATTGACTTGATGGTGAATTGTCTCAGAACCGTATGTTTGGGGTGAGTCAACTGTTCATACAATAAAGAAGGAGAACGTAGCATATGGGAGACAGTGAGGGCTAGTGCACCAGACTGCTAAAGTGTCTCCACCTACGCCTGTGAATTGTCTTGTAACCGCATGTTTGGGGTGAATGACTCAACTGTTCATACAATAAAGAAGGCAGAATGTAGCATACGGGAGGCAGTGAGGGCTAGTGCACCAGACTGCTGAAGTGTCTCCACCTACGCCTGTGCTTGTCAGGTTTCAGTTTTAAATTTGTTACATTTTTGTTGTTTTTAATACTTTATGCTAGTTTATAAGGTGTATGTAATGCATAAACAGTATTATTGAGATGTAATATACGTATAGACATGCGTAATTATGTGCACACAAGGGCAGAACATATACGCGAATTTACCACATAGGTGAAGGGTCTGGGAACCTAACCCTCGCGTGAATTAAGGGCTTACCTGTACTCAGAAACAGGTATACTCTTCAGTTCTGAATTTATCCTCCTGGCAAAGTCCTGTTCCCTTCGAAGAGAATCCCAGCAAGTTTTTCTGACAATTTAGGGAATAGCCAAAAGTCACACGGTGCCGTCCTGACCTGGCAGCGTGTGACATACAGTAAAATCTCAAATTTCGACAATTTAGAATTCAATGATTCGAATTTAGATGCATTTTGGAGTGGTCTGCCTACCTCACTTATCGATGCAAAATCACGAATTTTGATGCTGTCACGGGCTTCATAAGCAGAAACAGTCAAAGATCATCACCTTCTTCAGGCCAATTAGTACATTTCTCCCTGTTCTTGACTCCCCTCCCTACCCCCCCTCCATTACCCTATCCTCTCGCCTGCCTGGCCGTGCTACGCTAAGTAAATCTTCCCTGGAATTTTTCACTGATTTCATCCATTGAACTAAGCCCTATGCCCTATTCTTATACCTAATAATATATACAAGAAAGAAATAAGGTAAGGGAGAGTGCCATACACCTGGAATTGGCTAATTATCACCTGACAACACCTCACCTGCACTCGTTCGCTAATTTTCGTTGTTTATTTCCCCTTGAAATATGTCGTATAATCTATTTTCGTAATAAATATACATATAAGGAGGGAAGGGAGAAGCCTAAGTGATATTTACATTCACTTGGAACTACCTAATTTATAACGTATTGTCTAGATTTCCTGCCAATCATTTCAATGCTATATATTAGCTGCTGTCAAGAGGCTAACATTAGCAGTAATGCATTTCCCTAGGTAGGCCACCACCCCGGCCCACCCTTATCAGTACACTCTAATCTTCCAATGTGGAGGTACGTCTGTTTGCTCTTGCTAACTTCAGGGACTTTTCACCCCCATGCAAAGGGCCCTGTGACCTTTACCCCCTACTAAACCTCGTGTGGAAAGAGGTAAAGGGCTGACAATTGATAAAAGAGTGACTACGATCTTTCTATTGAGTAAAACAGTGCAAGTGGAATTGTAAATAATGTGTAAATAATGTGTAAAAAGCAAGTGAAAGTAATGAATGTAAATATACGTGAACAGTGGAAAATAGTTTTATAAGTTACTTCAAGTGACAGTGCATAACAGAGTGTAAATAAAATAGAAATGTAAATAACATAAATAAAATAGAGAATGTAAATAGAAATGTAAATGAGTAGTACAGTAATCACTCCAATATCCGATGTAATAGAGCCATAGGTAGGTCCGGTTATTGGTTTTGTCCGGATATTGGGCCCCAGCTTATGGACTTATACTTATGGACCCTAACTCAGAGAAACACCTATACAACTCCCTCTGGACATGCATAGCACCTATTTAAGACCCAAATCACACCAATAAGGCACATAAATGACTGAAATAAATGCAAAAGAAACATAAAATGAGGATTTAGAAGTATGTTCATACATTAATAAACATTCTGGTACTTATGGACCCTAACCTAGCCTAACTCAGAAAAACACATTCCTACTGCACATGCATAGCTACTAACACCCTATTCACACCAATAAAGGACATTAAAGAGTGAAATGAGGTAAGTATAGTATGGAAAAAAGTACAGTATGAAACATTCTGGCTACTTACAGCAAGTCCCTGGCCACCTCGATGAATAACCGCCTCCTCTCGTACTCTGACAGTAAGAACGATTTCCTGAAGCACTTGCAGTACACTGTTCCTGAAGTCTTGCACTGAACTTAGTCAGTAACACACAGAAGTCCATTCTCTTCACAGTGTGCACTTTTGTCTAAATAATGCTCCATTGTAACTTACTAAGTGTTGCACTTTAACTTTTCCCATTCTTATAATTTTCCAAAGCCAAAACAAACAAGTCTATTTACGTTAAATTTTTTTTCTATAGAGTCTTTTCTCTCACAACTTTAAATCATTAACACAACACACTGTTTTTTTCACTGCACAACACTCAAAATTCCCGTGTGGGCTAGTGGAGAAGTTCTTGCTGTTTATTCACTGTCAGAGTCCGAGAGTATCACTGGCAGGCGACCTAGGGGTGCATCGCTGGGTCGTGGTGATGGCGTACCCACTGCAGAGGACTCTGAAGACAGCCGCAAACTCACATCGAGCGGTGACTCCACCGTGGCTGATGTGCTGGGCTGTGGCTCGGAGCATAAGGGCCTGTTTTGGGGAGGCAACAGAGTGGAGCCAGGGCTGGGCACAGTGGGGGTCACAGGCCTGAAAAAACTGTCAATAGTTGATTGACGCAATGACCGACGATTCTGACGATTGATGATGCGCTGCCTGAAAGCACGCACTTCCTCCACGAGTCCCAAGGGCCCCATCTCCCTGTCGCAGTCCGGGTGTTCCAGGTAGTCTAGGACGAACTCTAGATGTTCCCGGAGTGCGCTCAGCTTGGGGATGGCTGGAGTAGTGTCCTGCTGAGAGGAGTCCGCATCATCGCCGCCTTCACATCGGAAT
This sequence comes from Coenobita brevimanus, assembly GCF_032717465.1. Taxonomy (NCBI): domain Eukaryota; kingdom Metazoa; phylum Arthropoda; class Malacostraca; order Decapoda; family Coenobitidae; genus Coenobita; species Coenobita brevimanus. The sequence continues at coordinate 31,642,553 of NC_137056.1, read as the reverse complement.
CTTCAAGTTCGGTACTGACACCTGCAACCGAAGACGTGATCTCGATATCAGACGATGTGTGATACCCAGGATCGCCCTCATCGTCATCCAACCACTCATGAACATCGTCCACATCTACATCGTCGCCGTGCGTACGTAGCCGTGCATGGAAGTCACCCACGTCAAACCCTAGAAAATCGTACTCCACATCCGTTCCAAGAAGCAGACAAGACCAACCATTTTCCAGAGTTTTCACAGGGACTTCCTTCCATGCACTAGCCTAGTTGTACAGCGCAGACTTGATGTTGTAGCGGCGAAGGTTTTCCAAAGTCCACTTGCCTCATGTGTCCCGTCCCTCCCTGCGCTTGTCCTTCTCCTCGAGAACAACAATCACCTCGTCCAGGAACTTCCGACGGTATAGGCGCTTTGTTGCCACAATCACTCCTTGGTCCATTGGTTGGATGAGAGCGGTCGTATTAGGTGGCAGAAATATGCACCTAATACGGCCATTTTCAGCAACCAAGTCCTTGTTGCACGGGTGGGCAGGTGCATTGTCGAGGAGAAGGAGGGCCTTTACCTGGTCGCGCGGGATTTCCAGTAATGGATGACCTCTTTGACGAAGTGACGGTAAAATCAGTCTTTGAAGATCACAGCTGTGAACCATGCCTTCAAAGAATGGTACCAGACAACAGGAAGGACATCCATCACCCCACGAAGGCACTGAGGCTGCTTTGTGCGGCCAACAACAACGGGCTTAAGCCGGTGCATGCCGTTAGCACTGGCACAACACAAAGCAGATATCCGTTCCTTGGAAAGCTAGCGGCCAGGTACACGCTTCTCTGTCTCCTCGGCTAGAGTGTTCGTTGGCAGCGAGCGATAGAATAGGCCAGTTTCGTCAGCGTTGTAGACTTGACCGAGAGTTAGGCCCTCCCTGTCGATCAAGCCCTTTACCTTGTGCCGAAACTCGTCAACTCCATCCTCGTTAGCGTCCATTGCTTCGCAATGTGCTTTACAGTTGGTAAGGCCATGCCGCAACTTGAACGCGAAGAGCCAACCCTCGGATGCCTTGAAGTCTAGGGCGTCGTGAAGCCTGGCGAACTTCTCAGCAGCAGCCTTCAGCTCCGTTTCACGTACCATCACACCAGCAGCACGTTGTTGTCGATACCAAATCAACGTGATCAGTCGATTTCTGCAAACTTGGGGGTAAACATAACCTTCCTTTTCACGTTACATTTCCTTCTCAACAAGAAGTCAGCTGTGTACTGCATGAGTTTGTCTCGGGACCTCTTGATATCGAACAAAGTAGACCGGGCCAGGTTAAACTCGCGGAGAATGCGGGAAGAAGACCACCCCGCATCTACTTTCTCCAATATCTCCCTCTTCTTCTCCGGAGTCAACACCACTCTCTTCCTTTTCTCAGGTGGCGGGGCCATCATCACACACACTAAGAGGAGGCCAGAGAGCAGCAGGAGGCCCTGCAGCAGGTAGGGCACCACCACAAAAGCGATCACGTGGGCAGCCATTATGACGAGCGTGCACTCGCGGTGAGAGACAGGCGGAAAGTGGGGAGGATGCAGCGGCGCTCTATCGGACATCGGAGGAATGACGCGCCAAAACAATGCTCTCTCGCGATGCGCGCGGTAAGTTCAAATTACGGACAGGAAAAAATCAATTTTTATTTTTTATTTTTTTGGGTTTTCGGACCATTTTGGGAATGTTGGATCCCAGGACGATTATGTCCGGGTAGTGGGGATGTTCGGTTATTGGGCATCCGGATATTAGAGTGATTACTGTATTATAAGAATAAGAGTACATACCCTAGGAGTAATGAAAGTGAAAGTTTCACTCTAGCATGTCTGAATACTATGAGTTATGAGAGTGAAGGTGAAAGTGACATTCACTCTCAGTGCTAGTATACAGGACGAGAAAGTGAATGCTACGTATTTTACTGAAAGAAATTGAATCCCTACAGTGACAATAAACTAATACTACTGAAGGAAACTTATGGATAAAGACTGTAGATATATATAAGTGTTATATAGTAATAGAAATATAAAGTGTGAGGGGTTTTATGAATAATAAATGACAGAATACCAACAGCGAACTAGTGGAAGTGGGAAGGTCATACGCGCTCGTAATTTTCATTGCTTTCACAGTGGTTTTTATTTGGAGTATGGATCCCAAACTACTTGATAATCATAGAGTAGTATTTATAGTGTTAATATCTGGCTGTGGTAATCATATTACGGGTTGTCGGGAAGTGTAAAGTGGAGACTTCGTTACCCAACTTCAGAGGTCTCCACAAGTCCTACGGTAATCGACGAAGGCTCAACAAACATCCCAGGAGAAAGCTGAAGGTATGTGCCATATGCATACATAATTTTAATATTCTAGGACTAATATCTGATTTTTGGGAAATATTTTTTGAGAGTCTGTCGGAGCCCGAATAACCCCGCTGGAGAGGCAAAACATTGGGAAACGTGCCCGTGGTGTAAGGGTTAAATAACTCATTTCCACTGCTCTCACTCTTGACTTGTGTCCGTCCAACAATGTCCAAGCTTCACTTCCGTACGTTAGAGTTGGTATCACAATACTGTCATGTAGTAACTTTTTCACTTCCATGCTCACTTCCCTGTTTCTTATCACTGCTTTCAAAGAATCAGCAACCTTTCTTCCCTACTGTATCCTTTCAAGCACTTCACCCTCCAAACCTCCATCCTTACTCATCACACTATCCAAGTACTTAAACGTACTCACATTTTCCAATTCCTCACCATCCAACATCACTGTACATTCACTGACTTCACCTCTCTCAAAGACCATCACTTTACTCTTCCCTACATTCACCTTTAGATTTTGTTTCTTACACACTCTTTCAAACTCATCCACCAAGCCTTGCAGCTCCCCTTCGTCTTCACTCAACAACACAGTATCATCTGCAAACAACAGTACAGGGAGTTTCCAAACACTATCGTCTCTCACCAGGGCCACTCCAACATCCACTACTCTACCTTGTACCTCTTTTATTACCCCACCCATGTACAGATTGAACAACCATGGAGACATGACACAGCCCTGTTTCAACCGAACTTTCAAAGAGAAAAATTCACTTAGTTCACCGTCCACACGCACTGCAGCCTTCGCAGCATCATACACACTCTTCACAGCGTTCAACAACTTCCCATCTACTCCATATATTCTTAACACTTTCCACAATCCTTGTCTATCCATCCTGTCATATGCTTTCTCCAAATCCATGAAAGCTGCATACAACTTCTTTCCCTTCTCTAGAAACTTTTCCACTAAAGATCTAAGAATGAATATCTGATTTACACAACCTCTTCCCTTCCTAAAGCCTCCCCGTTCTTCTCCAACTAATTTCTCTGTTCTTTCCCTAACTCTGTCAATAAGTATCCTACCATACACTTTTCCTATTATACTAAGAAGACAAATGCCCATATGATTACCACACACTTCTTTTTCCCCTTTTCCTTTGTACAAGGGAATAATTATACCTGACTTCCAATCCTCCGGGACTCTACCTTCCTCCCAGGCCAATCTGCACATCTTCCACATCCATTCTATTACTCTCTCTCCCCCATGCTTCAGCATTTCACCACACACTCCATCAATTCCTGGGGCTTTCCCTGATTTAACTTTCTTCATTGCTTCCACAACTTCTATCCTACTGATATATATATATATACTGTATATATATATATACGGTCAATCCTTGTAAATCCATCCATCCATCCATCCATCCATCCATTGCCAGACGCCATGTATCCCACACGGGGTGGCCAAGGGCTTAGGGTTAACTGTTTTACAGGGAGGGGCACTAATCCTCCACCAACCCCACTTGACACGTAGGGATGCCAACAGCATCTGGTGTTCCCAGGCGGTCACCCATCCAAGTACTAACCAGACCCAACGTTGCTTAACTTCACTGATCGGACGGGAAGCGGTGTACTCAACGTGGCATGGCCGTTATTCCTTGTACATCGCATGTTCATAAATCACAGACTCGTAAATCATGGCTAGGTGGCCATCAGACTGCCGGCAACCTTGAATCACTGTTAAGTCACGAAAATCGTGGATCAAGGCACCCAAGTGGGCCTTTTCCGAGGAGAACCGTAAACCGGGCGTTCAAACTGAAAATCGCGACCCAACAACCAATCACCGCGCATCCCTGGTGGCATGTGTGCATACTAATGCTGCCACGTTGTTGTTGTTCTTGTCCCGCCAGTTCGCACACTACTGACCGTTGCCGTGGAGTACGAGAGTTACCTGCCTTTTTTGTGCAACTTCCCCCCGCCTCCTACCTGCCATGGCCCCTCCCGACCCCCCAATGAACCGCTCTAAGCAGTATGGCGTCAAGAAGCTGCTGCAGTTGTTGTACAGTCAACGTTTGGAGCTCATTCATCGTGTCGAGAGGGGAGAGAAGTTTTCAAAGCTGGCAAAAGAGTTTGGGAAGAACAAATGCTGAGAGGTTCTAAGTTCTTTCCAACACCATCCCACTCCATTCACTTAAGCAATTTCATCATAGGATTAAGGTGAGATCCCTTAACATGGCTTATTTCTATTTAAGACATGCACTGAATATTCCTAAATTTGTATGTTTGTGTTTGATGGTGCCTAGATAGGTGTAGGTAGGGTGCTGTGGGGGCGGGTTGGCCAAAGTCCAGACCCAAATTAATTTTTCACATAAGAGTTATTATTCGTAAATCGCGGAATTCGTAAATCACGGCAGTGGTCCAGACCCAAATTGCTGCAATCTACGAGGATTGAGTATATATATATATATAATATATATTTACTGTACATATATAAATGAATGATGGGTGGAATATCTCAAATCTGTTGTATGCTGATGTTGCAGTACTACTTGCAAATACCAGACAAGAACTTGGTAGACTAGTGCAGGGTTTTGCTGATGTCTGTGAGCATCGTGCCTTGACAGTAAATGTTGAAAAGAATACAGTAATGTTATTGAGAGAGAAGGTGACTCCCAGTGCAATGTTATAGTGAATGGAAAGAGACTGGAACTGGCGAGAGAGTTCAAATACCTGGGTACAGTAATAGAAAAGAGAGGAAAATGTGCAAAAGAAGTGGAAAGTAGAGTGACACAAGGAAGAAAAGTAGCTGGTGCAAATAAGGCCTTGATATGAAACAAAGGCTTGAATGTTGCAGCTGCACAAGGCTTACATGAAGGAGTGTTAATGCCACTTTAACATATAGATGTGGGACTATGATGTGGCACAAAAATGAAAAGTCAGGAGTGAAAGCAGTGGCGATGGGACTGCTCAGAAATGTATGTGGAATACAGAGAGTGGATAGGATATGAAATAATGCGATTCATGAAAGATGTGGAGTGAGGAAGTCTGTGGACACCAGAATCGAAGAAAGTGTACTAAGATAGTTTGGGTGTGTGGAGAGAATGGATAACAACAGAGTGGTGAAAAAGGTATATCTGAGCGAATCGCAAGGAGGGAGGAGGTGAGGTAGGCCAAGGAGAGGGTGGAGAGATATGGTAGATGAGTGTGTGATGAAGAGAGGTTTGAAAGTCGGTGAGGCTAGGGAACTGACAAGAGATCGTACTGGCTGGATGAATATTGTGAGGAGAAGCACATGATCAGAGATTTGGCTCCCCTTTTTACTGTGACAGCGTCCAGAATGACTCTATCAGATACGTTTATGTGAAGCTACAGAACGTGGTAAATGTTTTTGGCGTATCAGATAGCACTAGGATTCTGGGGACTTGAATGATGAGTGAATGGGAGCATGGCCCATTGGACTGGGCAAATTTGTGCTGTCTGGACATTGCTACTCCTCACCCTGCCCTAAGGTGGGAAAGGAGATCCTGATGACGATGATGATGATATACTGAATATATATATATATATAAATATATATATATATATATATATATATATATATATATATATATATATATATATATATATATACAGTAAAACCTCAATATAAGGGACTTCAATAGACAGGAATTCACTTTTATTGGACTTGAGAAGCTACCGGACTAAATAACTACATGCCGGAAAAAGTCCGACAAACCCAGAAGCAGTCCGGACTGCCTGACCACTTCAGCTATGTTCACCACAATAAGGTAAATAAAACACATGTTTATCAGTGTACAGTACAGTATTATTATATATAATATACCATTTGATTAATGTAGTGAAGTTATAACACAGTACAGTACCGCAATGATAGTCAAAACAGTTTAAAAACTGTTCATGCAATCCGGACTAATGTCTGATATATCGGAAAAAGTCCGGGTTAGCAGGGGGAAGTCCAGATGTCGCTTTTATGGGAATTTTGCATTTTTTGGAATGATTTGGGCCCCAATTAGTCCGTTATAGTGAGGTCTCACTGTATACAATATATATATATACAGTATATCTATCTATCTATCTATTGCCAGACGCCTCAATCCCGTTTGGGGTGGCCACAAACAAATCGCCTCCAAGTCGCCCTGTCCCCCGCCATTTCACTGCCCTGCTCCCAACTCACACTCCCCTCTCTCATATACCTCTCCATATATTTCATTCATTCATTCATTGCCAGACGCCATGTACCCCAAACGGGGTGGTCAAGGGCTTAGAGTTAATTGTTTTACAGGGAGGGGCACTAATCCTCCACCAACCCCACTTGACACGTAGGGATGCCAACAGCATCTGGTGTTCCCAGGCGGTCACCCATCCAAGTACTAACCAGACCCAACGTTGCTTAACTTCGTATATATATATATATATATATATATACAGTAATCCCGCATATTTCGTGGTAGTTATGTTCTTGTAACCCCCACGGAAAGCCAAATTCGCGAATACTCTATTAATTGAATCTTGCACTTGTGTCCACCATGCTACCCATCACACAGTTCATGTCCATACTGGTTGCGAGACAATTCACCATCAGACTATTCCCTTTCAAAACATGGACGATTCCCCGCCATTCTATAAATATACTTATTATTAATTAATCAATACCGTCATAAATTTACTTATTATTAATTAATCAATACTTTAATAACTATATTTCAGGGGGATCCAGCAAAGTCTATGCTCAATAGCGTAGGCTCTTGATATTATTTATTAGTTGCACCTTTAGTCAATAATTAATTTGTTTCTTCCTCGCTGTAGTCGCCTTTGAATTATATTCTAGCGTCATCCATAGCTATCTTCATTAATGAAGGCGAATTGTCTTGTTTTTGTTGTGATGGCGATTTGACTCGATGGCGAATTGTCCCGAAACCTCCATATTCATCCCAAAATACCTTCTTCCAAGATTGAAAGTACATACTCCATTATAAAGGAAAAACATAAACACCGTACTGTAATACACAATTATCTTCACATTTATTCACAAAACAGTACAAAATAAAAAGATGCAGTAACTGGTGACAGCAAACACTTGCATGGTCGCATGTCCCCCCACTCACACAGTCGCACCTTCCCTGACCACTGCCAGCCATTTACTGTATGCTGCCAGCCACCAACGCCACTCGAAGACTCACAATCTGACAAAATGATTATTTTTCAATTATTACACCACAAGTTAAGTTGAAATTATTAAACTTGTTACCTAACATACATTTTTTGCTCAGTATCACATACTGTACATAGTTTTTTTTTTTTTTCAAGGTGTGCACCACATAAAACTTTAATTCACGTCTATAAGTACAGCAATATTTTTAGTTAATGTCTGTTTGTTATAACTTTACATACCTTTAGTTACAGATGAATATCACTCAGAGACATCAGACGAGGCAGGGGAGTTAGGAGAGGGATCATCAGCTGACTCGTCCTCCATGTGTGAATCATATGAGTTGCCAGATGTAGATGGCAGGGCAGATGCAGGGCTGCATTGGTTTTTCTTCACGAAAAAAGTAGTATTGGAAGTTGCTCCCTTTCACGTGTCATCTCCTTCATTATTTCATAGTAGGGAGCAAACATAGCTTCCATCCCATTCTTCACTTTTATTGCCCTGTCCAGTGATGGGTCATACGACATTAGCAGGGAGATGGTATGCCTCATACTGCGAGTGATTTCCCCAAGCTTTTCTAGTGTCCACGCCTGTGGTAAATCATTTCTACCAGATTCCTCTTCCTCTTCATGTTTCTCTTCTTCATTGAGCAGTTCTTCCAATTATTGTGTTGTTAGTTCTCCTGCATTCCCCAGCAGTTCCTCCCAAATTTCATTTTCTTGCAGGTCAGAAAACCCTTCACCTCCGACAGTCCTCGAGAGATTTTTAATTCTTACAAGTTCAGCATCAACAGTTGGGAATCCTGCAAAGTCATTCACGACTGAAGGCCACAATTTCTTCCAACAGGAGTTGATGCAGCTAGCAGAGAGTTCTTCATGGCACTGTTGAATTAACATAATGCAGTTGGCTATGTTGAATTTCTTCCACCACATTTTGATGTTATCTCTTTCTTCTATGGCTTGTCTAATCATAGCAAAGCTTCGTGCCATGTATTTTGCCTTGAAAACAGCAATGATGCCCTGATCAAGTGGCTGAATGAGTGATATGGTGTTCTTTGATAGAAAAAATACCTCGATGTTAGGGTGTGCAAATTTAATTGATTCAGGGTGACCTGGGCAGTTATCTATTACCAGCAGCACTTTAAAGCTATCCCCTGTGCCTTCAAGAATCTTTCAACCTCGGGAACAAAACAGTTATGGAACCAGTCACTGAACAATGCTGCTGTCATCCACGCTTTCTTGTTGTTACGATATAACAATGGCAGCTGATTCAAGTCTTTCCCTTTAAGTGCATGTGGTTTTTTAGCCCTGTATAGCAGCATAGGCTTGATCATATGACCAGCTGTGTTCCCACAGAATAGCAGCGATACTCTGTCCTTCTGAGCTTTAAATCCAGGTGCCTGTCTCTCCTCTCGAGATATAAAAGTTCTGGTGGGCATTTTTTTTCACCACAGCCCAGTCTCATCAGCATTGAAAACTTGTTCCAGCAGATACCTTTGTCCTTCACTAGTTTTTCAAATTCTGCTGGATACGTTTCTGCTGCCACATGATCAGCAGAGGCTGATTCGCCAGTAATCCTGAGATTATGGAGTGAGAATCTCTTCTTAAAGTTCTCAAACTAGCCTTTGCTAGCCATAAATGTGTGCTTCCCATCTCTCTCTCCATCACTGAAATGATTGTACAAATCCTTGGCCTTTTATCAAATTTGTGTCAACAGGAATATGTCGGCAGTTCAAATCTTCAATCCATGTGTTCAGCGCCTTTTCCATTTTAATCAAAGCATTATCACGAACATGTTGTGACACCTTTGCTGACGATGCACAGCTAGCAACTGCATGTCTTATTTCTTTTTCACTTTTCTTAATGTAACGCACTGTCGACTCGTTCACTCCATACTCACGACTACATGAGGCGTAGCTCATGCCACTTCTTGGCATGTCCAGTAACACAATTTTCTCTGCTAAAGTCATAACTTTTCTTGATCGTGTTGTCACTTTGGAGTTCTTACTGATTGCATTATTAGCCTTCAGTGAGGCTAGCTTACGTCCTGGGGCCATGTGGAAAGAACGTGGGAGGCAAGTGGCTTGTATCACAGTGCGGTTACAAGTGCACCAAGCAGGTGAGGCAGACAGGCGTGGACTGAGGGATGCGGGGCAGAGGGGCCGCGGGAAAGGGATAGAGGGTGGCGTGAGTTTACCGCACTACAATTGGAAATGGCGGGAATTTCAAATTTTTTGTTTTCCGTATATTCAAGGATATTTTAGTTGAACTTATTAATGCTAAGAAAATCCGTGAGAGGGCAAAACTGTAAAAAAAAAAATCCGCGAAACATACGGAATTACTGAATATATATACCATATATATATATATATATATATATATATATATACAGTAGAAGGTTAGTGAGGGATGTTAAAGTTATAGGAAGTGAGGAGTGTGTGCAGCAGCACAAACTATTGATTTGTGATATGGTGCTTAAAGAACAAGTGATGAAAAAGAAGACTTATGTACCTAGGAGGAAAATATGGAAGCTGAAAAACCAAGTAGTAAGGGATGCCTTCTATAGGGAGTTGAGGAGAGTGGTGGATGAACAGGGAGCTGTAGACAGAGGCGTTAATGAACAGTACAGAGCCCTCAAGAACAATTTCTTGAGAGTTACTGATGTAACATGCGGCTGGACAAGAGGACCACCAAGACATAAAGTAACTTAGTGGTGGGATGAGGGTGTAGAAGCTGCAATTAAGGAGAAAAGAAGGCTTTTCCAGGAATGGAAGAAGGGTGGTAGCAAAGAGGAATATTTGGCTGCCAAGCGTAGGGCTAGAAGAGAGGTATACAGGGCAAAGTCTGAGTCACAGAGACAATTATTTGATAACCTAAATCATGGGGAAAGGAAAAATATATTTAGAGTGGCAGGTCAGGTGAAGAGGGATAATCGGGATATCATAGGTGAGCAGTGTGTGAAGAATGATGAAGGAAGGGTAGTGGTGAACAGTGAGGATATTAAAGATGCATGGAGAGAGCATTATAACCGGTTGTTGAATGAGGAGTTTGACTGGGACAGGGAAGGTTTGGAGCCAGCAGATGCAGTGTCTGGCCCTTGGCCTTTGATTGATACTGCTACTGTGAGTGAGGCAATAGGCAGGATGAGGGTGGGGAAAGCAGGTGTGTCTGGGTTGACTGCCGAAATGTTGAAGGCCTCAGGCGATATAGGGGTGAGTTTAGTCACTGACCTGATAAATAGGATTATTTATGAGTGTGTTGTCCCAGATGATTGGCTGAAGAGTGCAACTGTAAATGTGTATAAAGGGAAGGGTGATGCCCTGGAAAGAGGAAATTATAGAGGTATAAAGCTTTTAGATCAGATAATGAAGGTAATGGAGAGAGTTTTAGAAGGTATGATTAGAGAAAGAGTGAATATTGATGAGATGCAGTTTGGGTTTATGCCAGGTAGGGGGACCACTGATGCCATTTTCATTGTTCGACAGCTTCAGGAAAAATATATTGGTAGGAGAAGGGATCTTTATTTTGTTTTTGTTGATTTGGAAAAGGCCTTTGACAGAGTCCCTAGAGAGGTGGTGAAGTGGGCAATGAGAAAGCTTGGCTTGGAGGAGTGGCTGGTTAGGGTGGTTATGGCCATGTATGTGGGTGCTCACACCCAGGTGAGAGTGAATGGAGATTTGAGTGATGAGTTTTCCGTGAATGTTGGTGTGCATCAGGGGTCAGTCTTGAGTCCCATGTTGTTTATCATGGTACTTGAAGCCCTTTCACGTGACTTTAGAAACGGACTCCTGTGGGAGTTGTTGTATGCTGATGATTTGGTGTTGATTGCAGAGAATGAAAGGGAGGCGGAGGAAAGGTTTAGGAAGCGGAGAGATGGTATGGGGCAAAAGGGTTTAAGGGTAAATGCAGATAAAACAAAAGTGATGATATCTAGGGTTGGTGGCGGTACTGTCAAAGACGAGGGAGAGTGGCCATGTGCAGTTTGCCACAAGGGCGTGGGAAGTAATTCCATCTTGTGCGGTGTGTGTGATAAATGGGTGCATAAGAGATGTAGTGGTATCAGAGGTAGACTGCGAGATAATGCTGATTTTATGTGTACAGCGTGCCGGGGTGAGCAGGTGGAGATCGTCAGACGTGAAAGGATTGAACTTGCTGGTGAATCTCTTGAGTGTGTGGAAGAGTTTTGTTATTTGGGAGACATGTTGTGTGCTGGAGGTGGGGCTGGAGCTAGCTCTGTGGCTAGGGTGAGAAGTCGTTGGAAGAAGTTCAGGGAGCTCTTGCCTCTCCTGACATTGAGAGGGCTCTCCCTACGTGCTAAGGGGTCTTTGTATGCAGCATGTGTTAGAAGTGTAATGCTGTATGGCAGTGAGACCTGGGCAGTGAAGGAGGAAGACATTCGCCGGCTCAGACGTACAGAAATGACAATGATTAGGTGGATGTGCAGTGCGTCCCTGCGTCCAAGGCCTGGAGGGGCTGGGTTTACAATGGAAGAGTTGAGAGGTAGAATGGGACTGGAGTGTATTGGTGTTGTGATGAGGAGAGGTAGATTGAGGTGGTTTGGACATGTGGAGAGGACGGGGGATGATAATTGGGTGAGGAAGGTGAGAAGTGTTAATATTGGGGGTGGGGTTATGAGGGGTAGACCGAGAAAGACATGGGACGAGGTCATTAAGTGTGACCTTAGGGTTAAGGGACTGAACAGGGAGGCTGCAAATGGATCATGCAGCGTGGAGAGCCGCCATTGGGTGACCAAGGCCGACACATGCAAGCATGTTGGAGCCTTTAAAAACGAAAAGAAACGATATACAGTACCTGTGTGTATGTATGTATGTATCTATCTATCTATATATATATATATATATATATATATATATATATATATATACAGTACCTGTGTGTATGTATCTATCTATCTATCTATCTATCTATATATATATATATATATATATATATATATATATACACACACACACACACACATACTGGCTGAATTGGTAGAGAGGCGGCCTGCAGTCCTGATGGACCCAGGTTCGAATCCCGGCTGGGGCAGGGAACAGTTTAAGGATTTGAATTTCATAAAAGCAGACTTTCCTGATCTACCAGATGACCCGCTGACATGTCATAAAAGTACCTCTGTTAATACCAATACACCAGTCCTGTATGAGACAGCCCTAGCATGTATTCAACATGGATGGAGGGTGTTAGTGCCGAAGTGGTGACATGCAGAGAGGTGTATGGTATGTAGGAGGACTACTGGGCCTTGAGAGCAGGCTGTGAAGCCTATACCCAGAGTCGGACACATAATATATATATATATATATATATATATATATATATATATATATATATATATATATATATATATATATATATATATATATATATATATATATATATATATATATATATATATATATACTGTATATATCTATACACACAGTCATCTCACCTAAGGTGTGTGAAAATGGGCAACACAGCCCGTCACACTTTATTAATTTGCACTTTGCGAAGCATATGATCCCATGTTCAAATGGCTTTATGGCCGACACATCCTGAACTTTCGTACAGTATACTGATTCACCAATACCTATCCCTAACTAAAACCACACTGTATTCTACGCTAAGTAAATCTTCCCTGGAATTTTCCACTGATTTCATCCATTGAAATAAGCCCTATGCCCTATCCTTATACCAAATAATATATACCAAAAAGAAATAAGGTAAGTGATAGTGCCATACACCTGGAATTGGCTCATTATCACCGGACAACACCTCACGTGCACTCATTCGCTAATTTTCGCTGTTTATTTCCCCTTTAAATATGCCGTATAATCTATTCTCGTAATAAAAATATATATATCAGGAGGGAAAGGAGACGCCTAAGTGATATTTACATTCACCTGGAACTACCTAATCTATAATGTATTGTCTAAACTTCCTGCCAATCATTTCATAGCTATATATTAGCAGCTCTCACGAGGCTGACGTTGGCAGTAATGCACTCTCCCTAGGTAGGCCACCCCAGCCCACCAGTATCAGTTTACTGTCGTCTTTCAAGGTGAAAGTACGTCGGATTCGCGCCTGCTAACTTCCGCCGTTTTTTAGTCCCATGCAAAGGGCCCTGTGACCTCTACCCCCTACTAAACCTCGTGTGGAAAGAGGTAAAGGGCTGACAATTGATAGAGGGTGACTAAGATCTTTCTGGTGAGTAAAACAGTGCAAGTGGAATTGTAAATAATGTGTAAATAATGTGTAAACAGCAAGTGAAAGCGATGAATGTAAATATAAGTGAACAGTGGAAAATAGTTTTATAAGTTACTGCAAGTGACAGTGCCCAACACAGTGTAAATAAAATAGAAATGGAAATAATGTAAATAAAATAGAGAACATAAATAGAAATGTAAATGAGTAGTATTATAAGAATACGAGTATATATACTATGAGTAATGAAAGTGAAAGTTTCACTCTAGCATGTATGAATACTATGAGTTATGAGAGTGAAGGTGAAAGTGACATTCACTCTCAACGCTAGCATACAGGACGAGAAAGTGAATGCTACGTATTTTACTGAAAGAGAAACTGAATCCCTACAGTGACAATAAACTACTATTACTGAAGGAAACTTATGGATAAAGACTGTAGATATATATAAGTGTTATATAGTAATAGAAATATAAACTGTGAGTGTTTTTATGAATAATAAATGACAGAATACCAGCGGCGAACGATGTCAAGTGGGAAGGTCATACGCCCTCGTAATTTTCATTGCTTTCACTGTGTGTTTTTTTTTGGAGTATGGATTCCAAACTATTTGAGAATCACAGAATAGTGTTTCTAGTGATAATATCAGGCTGTGGTAATCATATTACGGGTTGTCACGAAGTGTAAAGTGGAGACTTCATTACCCAACTTCAGAGGTCTCCATAAGTCCTACGGTACTCGACGAAGGCTCAACAAACACCCCAGGAGAAAGCTGAAGGTATGTTTTTTTCATTTGTCCATTGTCAGACGCCATGTATCCCAGAAGCGGGGTGGCCAAGGCTTAGAGTTAATTGTTTTACAGGGAGGAGCACTAATCCTCCACCAACCCCACTTAATACGTAGGGAGCATGATTGAGGAAAGTATGGAAGGAGATGCTGAAACCAGTGATGTGGATGTGCTAGAGGACGAGGACTTCGATTCTGTGGGTTTTGGATTAGATGTGGCTTCATTGGAAAGGCCAAGTACATCCATCTAACCCACCTAACCCCACATTTCATATCCAGCATCTATTCAAGCCACCCAGAACCTCCTATTTTGGTGAGTCAAGTAGTGTAGAATACTTATTTAGGCTATATTTAATTATTTCTATGCATTACCTTGGGTTTGTATGTGAAAAAGGGAGGTTTTAAAAGTCAGGGTTGGCCAGCTGCAGAACTGTGCCAATTTTCTCGATGAGAAGTTCAGCTTAAATTCTGACATTTTAAGTTTCGTGCGGGGGTCGGAGAACCAACTTCCGTCGAAATTCGAGATTATACTTTATATATATCCATCCATCCATCATCCAATCCTATGCCATCCCATGACGAGTGTAGGAACCCAGGCCTAGGCAATTTGGTCCTGACATTTAAGATCAGAGTGAACAGCTTCATTCATCCCCGAGTAGTATTACGTAAGCAATGAACCTCAACCTCAACCACTGGATATAAACCCACACAGGCTCAACAAGACTGGAGCGCCTAAATTACACACCAACCACCAGGCACCATAATATGGTTCTATGGTTACCACCCAGCGTGATAAATGGTTTCCTGGTGTACTGGAAACCATTTGACTTGTCACTCAGTGTAGAGTCACCCACAGGAAGAAGGAAGAGGAAAGAATGGAGGAGTGTAAGGTCACCCACAGGCAGAAGGACGAGAAAAGAGTGAAGGAAAGCAAGACAGAGGAGAAAGGAAGGAAGAGAGGAAAGGACAGACACCTGAAGCAGCTCTACATCAAGTGAGTAGATGGTGAGCACCCCTACCAACCACTGTACATATATATATATATATATATATATATATATATATAGTAAAACCTCAATATAACGGACTTCAGTAGCCCGGAATTCGCTTTTATCGGACTTGAGGAGATATAGGACTAAATTCCTATATACAGTATCGTAAAAAGTCTGATAAAGCCAGAAACAGTCCCGACTGCCATGTGCCATAAGCATATGTGATTTTAATATTCTAGGACTAATAACTGATTTTTGGCAAATATTTTTAGAGAGTCTGTCGGAGCGCGAATATGCCCGCGGGAGCCGCAAGTCAAAGCAAAACAAGCCCGCGGTTAAGGGGTTAAAAGAGAGAGAGAGAAAAAAAGATAATCCACCGTCTCCATCCTCGGTACACTCATTCACATGAAAAATCCTTTTGGTAATGAATCATACTGAATCATTACTGATCGAATTTTTGGTAATTAATAAATCTGAATCATTATAGATCAAATTTCTCATTACCAAATTACCCCACCTTTGGTAATGAAAAATACCAAATGGCAACCCTGGTGATGACCGCGCCTGTGATTAACGAATGCTCTTCAAGCCCAATATGGTGTGGTCAGCTTTACGGAATGCACATCTTAGTCTGCACTAGCTTAGGTGCTGCCTGTTGCTGCTTCAGGAAACCATCAAAGTCCAGGTCAGAAACTACAGACATTATGTCATCATCCTGCTGCTGTGGCCACCACTCACTCACACACCAGCTGCACCTCACCACACATACTCACCAGCCCCACCCTTGCCCATCGAACGTTACAAATTATGCTCAGTAGTTGCGAGAGAATACCGTACCATATTTGCCTCAATTTTTCTTGCCCGTCGCACAGTGCAAGTAGCAAACGCACTTTCTAAATAATTAATTATTGGCAGCTCCCGTTGCACATTAAATAAGACGCAGTTTGTGAAGGTGCACTATAGGCGAGATCATTGTATATAGCGTATAGATACTGTATATGTAGATAAATAATCCCTCCAATATCCGACATAATAGGGCCAAAGGCAGGTCCGGATAGTGGTCCTGTCCGGATATTGGGTCCCAGCTTATGGACTTGTACTTATGGACCCTAACTCAGAGAAACACCTATACAACTCCCTCTGGACATGCATAGCACCTATTTAAGACCCAAATCACACAATAAGGCACATAAATGACTGAAATAAATGCAAAAGAACCATAAAATGAGGGTTTAGAGGTAGGTTCATACAATATTAAACATTCTGGTTACTGGCTCCTGGACTGGTACTTATGGACCCAATCCTAGCCTAACTCAGAAAAACACCTTCCTACTGCACATGCATAGCTCCTAACACCCTATTCACACCAATAAAGGACATTAAAGAGTGAAATGAGGTGTTTGAGGTAAGAATAGTATGGAAAAAAGTACAGTATGAAACATTCTGCCTACTTACAGCAAGTCCCTGGCCATCTCGATGAATAACCGCCTCCTCTCGGACTCTGACAGTAAGATGGATTTCCTGAAGCACTTCCAGTACACTGTTCATGACGTCTTGCACTGAACTTAGTCAATCACACTCAGAAGTTCGTTCTCTTCACAGTGCGCACTCTTGTCTAACTTATGCTCCATTGTAACTTACTAAGTGTTGCACTCTGCACTTTAACTTTTCCCACTCTTCTAACCATTTTCTAAAGCAAAACAAACAAGTCTATTTACGTTAAATTTTGTTCCAAATTAGTCTTTTCACTCACAACTGTAAATCCTTAAAACAACGCACTGTTTTTCTCACTGCACAACACCGTAAATTCCCGTGTGGTCTAGTGGAGAAGTTCTTGCTGTTTAACCCCTTAAACGCGGCCGTGAACAGTTGACCCCCCCCCGAGTGGCGGGGTTGTATCGCGGTCTGAGTACCTATAGGAAAATATTAGCCAAAAATCAGAGATTAACCCTAGAACATTATATTTGGTATGGCAGATAGTACTTACATTCAGCTTTCTCCAGAGACAGGTGTTGAGCCTTCGTGGACTACCCAAGGACTTGTGGAGACTTGCAAAGTTGGGTAAACAAATCATCACTTTCACACCTCCAGCAACCTGGTTTCCCCTCTACCAAAGCCTCATTCTGTAACAGTAAACTTTATACTACAATGTAAAGGTAGTTTGGAATCCGTATTTGTACAATAAGCACTGAAAATATGGCTAAAATCAACGAAGCGTATGACCGACATGCAGTGCGGCGGCGGTCTTCCCATCACTCAACAAACATTTCCATTTTCACAGCTAAAAACATGTATACTACATTATTTTCAATCATATTACTTCCCAAAAGATCACCGCGGCGCGCTTTTTATTCTGCCTTATGCCCGTCACTTTATTCTCGTTCCTGTCGGCCGCTTGCACTGACTCGGAAGAGCTAGAACTCGCCATAATGTCACTTTGAAAGCCTGCGGTAAACTGACGCTAAACAGGGGCAAACCGTGCGAAAAAAAAATAGTGTTACAACTGGGGAAACAAGCGTTTCCTATTAGCATAAACTGCTTGTGAGAGGAGAGCGCAGATTTACAGTTCTGAGCAGTCAGAGCGCTGCCATGTATCACAGCCAGGCTGGCCGGGCCGTGGTGGGGGGGGAGGGGGGAAAAACGCGATACTTGGCAACAACGGAGGTCAGTAGTACAAAGGTAAAGTATGCTAATTGTAGCTAAAGGGTGGTGGTACTGATAGACAATACCAGCTGGAGCCTGCTTGCCCGCGGTTATTCAAAATTTACTAGAATCGCAAACGCGACGCTCCGCCATTATGTCCTTTTCGCCGAGCATCGCAAACGCGACGACCCGCGTTTAAAGGGTTAATCACTGTCAGAGTCCCAGAGTATCACTGGCAGGTGACCTAGGGGTGCGTCGCTGGGTCGTGGTGATGGCATACCCACTGCACATGACTCTGAAGACAGACGCAAACTCACGTCGAGTGGTGACTCCACCGTGGCTGATGTGCTGGGCTGTGCCTCGGAGCATGAGGGCCTGTCCTGGGGAGGCAACGGAGTAGAGCCAGGGCTGGGCACAGCGGGGGTCACGGGCCTGAAAAAACTGTCAATCGTTGATTGACGCAAGGACCGACGATTCTGACGATTGATGATGCGCTGCCTGAAAGCATGCACTTCCTCCACAAGTCCCAAGGGCCCCATCTCCCTGTCGCAGTCTGGGTGTTCCAGGCAGTCGAGAACGAACTCTAGGTGTTCCCGGAGTGCGCTCAGCTTGGGGATGGCTGGAGTAGTGTCATGCTGGGAGGAGTCCGCATCATTGTCGCCGTCCTCGTCGGAATCTTCAAACTGGGTACTGACACCTGCAACTGAAGACGCGATCTCGATATCAGACAATGTCTGATACCCAGGATCGCCCTCGTCGTCATCCAACCACTCACGCACATCGTCCACATCAACATCGTCGCCATGCGTACGTAGACATGCATGGAAGTCATCTACGTCAAACCCTAGAAAATCGTACTCCACATCTGTTCCGAGAAGCAGATGAGACCAACCATTTTCTAGAGCCTTGACAGGGACTTCCTTCCATGCACTGGTCCAGTTGTAGATTGCAGACTTGATGTAGCGGCGAAGGTTTTCCAAAGTCCGCTGGCCTCGCGTGTCCCGTCCCTCCCTGCGCTCGTCCTCGTCCTCGAGAACAACCATCACCTCGTCCAGGAACTTCCGGCAGTATAGGCGCTTTGTTGCCACGATCACTCCTTGGTCCATTGGTTGGATGAGAGCAGTCGTATTAGGTGGCAGAAACATGCACCTAATCCGGCCATTCTCAGCCACCAAGTCCTTGTCGCACGGGTGGGCAGGTGCATTGTCGAGGAGAAGGAGGGCCTTTACCTGGTCGCACAGGATTCCCAGTGTCTCCATCTGGTAATGTATGACCTCCTTGACGAAGTGGCGGTGGAACCAGTCTTTGAAGATCTGGGCTGTAAACCATGCCTTCAAAGAATGGTACCAGACGACAGGAAGGACATCCATCACCCTGCGAAGACACCGAGGCTGCTTTGCACGGCCAACAATTTCGGGCTTAAGCTGGTGCATGCCGTTAGCATTGGCACAACACAAAGCAGATATCCGTTGCCTGGAGAGTTTGCGGCCAGGTACATGCTTCTCCGTCTCCTCCGCTAGAGTCAGACTCAAATATGAAGTCCGTTTGGGTGGGGCCCGAGAGGGGATTTCCCTCTCTACAGCTCTGCCGCATCAACCCCAGTACCTATCTCTCTCTCTGTCATATGTCAGCTATTTACTATTTGAAATTGTATAATAAATATTCTGTACTTATTAAATATATTAAATAAGGCTATATAGTGCTATGAATGTGTCGCTTTTTAGGATAATAGCAATGATTTGTATAAATTCCACACCACGTGACAACGTCGCTTTCCGACGTTGCCAGAGGTCAAGGACACCCACCTCAGACTAGAGGTGACAGGTCACCCACGATGGCAGCTACTCCGACTCGCTCTCGTGTGCTCCACAGTCGGGAGAAAGAACTTATTTACAATGTGAACAGGTATTTTTCAAAAGAAAAGGCTATTGGAGACCTTATAATTCTACCTTCAAGAGCAGTTGCTTGCACTGCCAAAGCTACCAACGTTAGCGAAAAAACAGTCCAAAGAATCTGCTCTAAATTTAATAAAGCTTGTGTGACACAAATGTCACCAGAACAGCCTGTATTCTCGTCACCAACAAAGAAGCGCAATGCAACTGTAACAAATCTCGACGATTTCGACAAGCGTGTGGTCAGAACTGTCCTGGGATTCTATGAAAGGCATGAAATTCCTACATTGCACAAGATTTACGAAGAACTCAAGGAAAACATATCTTTCAACGGAAGCAACGAGTCTCTTTGCAGGATTCTCTTGCAGATGGCCTTCAAATTTGCTAAAGTTGATGGCCGAAAGTTCCTTATGGAAAGGAGCGATGTAGCAGCAGCTCCTTTCCATTGTCAGTACAACCCTATTGAGCTCATTTGGGCTCAGGTGAAGACCTATATAGCCAAGGCAAACACCTTCAAAATGGTTGATCTTAAACATCTTGCCAAAGAAGCTTTGAATCATGTAACACCGAATAACTGGATGAAAGCAGTGCAGCATGCTGTACAACAGCAAGAAGAAGATTCACAGCAAGACGTAGCAGTCGACCATTTCGTGGGTTCATTCTTAATCAACATATCAGAAAGCTCAGATGATGAATTGTCTGATTAAAGATCAGAGAGAGGACTTATGCCTACTGGGGAAACCTCTATAAAAAAAAAATGCGCCAAGACTTTTACCTCAGTGGTGGTGTGGAAAAAAGGTCGAAACAATATAGAAGAAAGCAAAACTTATAAATATATACAAACTTACTCAGTCAACTGAGAGAGAGAGAGAGAGAGAGAGAGAGAGAGAGAGAGAGAGAGGAGGTTTGGCAGAGCTGTAGAGAGGGAAATCCCCGCGCGGGCCCCACCTAAACGGACTTCATATTTGAGTCTGACCATAGAGTGTTTGTTGGCAAAGAGCGATAAAATAAACCAGTTTCGTCAGTATTGTAGACTTGACCGAGAGTGAGGCCCTCCCTCTCGATCAAGCCCTTCACCTTGTGCCGAAACTCGTCAACTCCACCCTCGTTGGCGTCCAAAGCTTCACCATGAGCTTTACAGTTGGTAAGGCGATGCCGTAACTTGAACGAGAAAAGCCAACCCTCGGATGCCTTGAAGTCTAGGGTGTCGTGAAGCCTGGCAAACTTCTCAGCAGCAGCCTTGAGCTCCGTTCCACGTACCATCACACCAGCAGCATGTTGCTGTCGATATCAAATCAACGTGGAGCGGTCAACTTCAGCAAACTTGGGAGTAAACATCACCTTCCTCTCCACGTTGCGTTTGCTTCTTGACGAGAAGTCAGCCGTGTACTGCATGAGTTTGTCTCAGGATCTCTTAATGTCGAACAAAGTAGATCGGGCCAGGTTGAACTCGCGGAGGATGCGGGAAGAAGACCACCCCGCATCTACTTTCTCCAATATCTCCCGTTTCTTCTCCAGAGTCAACACCATTCTCTTCCTCTTCTCAGGTGGCGGGGCCATCATTACACACACGAAGGAGAGGCCCAAGAGCGGCAGGAGTGCCTGCAGCAGGTAAGGAACCACCATAAAAGCGAGCACGTGGACAGCCATGACGACGAGCGTGCACTTCCGATGAGAGACAGGCGGAAAGTGGGGAGGATGCAGGGGTGCTCAAGCGGACGTCGGAGGAATGACGCGTCACAACAAAGCTGTCCCGCGCCCCACGCGCCAAGTTCAAATTACAGGCGGGAAAAATTCTTTTATTTTTTTTATTTTTTGTGGTTTTCGGACCATTTTTGGAATATTGGATCCCGGGACGATTATGTCCGGTTAGTGGGGATGTTCAGATATTGGGGGTTCGGATATTAGAGGGATTACTGTATTAGATTACGTTTAGTAAGTTAGGGCTTACACTGGGATTTGGCCAGATAGGTATTTTGGGGCTCCCTAAGGTTAGGTTAGGTGGAAATCCTAAGTGAATAAAATTAAGGGGAGACTGTAGGGCATATCTCCCCTGTTAGGGAAAGTTAGGTTAGGATGGGTTAAGTTACTCTGGATTGTTAGTTTCCTATTATTTGAATGTTTGATGCACTGATGTGTGCCATCAGTGAGATCGTCGTTAATCAACATGTCCAGCTGGTTACAGGCTGCCATGGGCAAACTGGTGGCTTCCCAAATCCCAAAATTGGTGTAAATATATATATATATATATATATATATATATATATATATATATACACACAGTAATCCCTCTAATATCCGAACGCCCAATATCTGAACATCCCCACTAACCGGAAATAATCGTCCCGGGATCCAACATTCCCAAAATGGTCCGAAAACCACAAAAAAATTGGAAAAAAAAACCTGAATTTTTCCCGCCCGTAATTTGAACTTGCCGTGCGCAGCTTGTTGTGGCACATCATTCCTCCGACGTTCGATAGAGAGCCGCTGCATCCTCCCCACTTTCCGCCTGTCTCTCGCCACGAGTGCACGCTCGTTGTCATGGCTGCCCACGTGCTCGCTTTTGTGGTGGTTCCTTACCTGCTGCAGGCACTCCTGCTGCTCTCAGGCCTCTTACTAGTGTGTGTGACGATGGCCCCGCCACCTGAGAAGAGGAAGAGAGTGGTGTTGACTCTGGAGAAGAAACAGGAGATATTGGAGAAAGTAGATGTGAAGTGGTCTTCTTCCCGCATCCTCCATGAGTTCAACCTGGCCCGATCTACTTTGTTCGATATCAAGAGATCCCAAGACAAACACATGCAGTACACGGCTGACTTCTCGTCGAGAAGCAAATGCAACGTGGAGAGGAAGGTGATGTTTACTCCCAAGTTTGCTGAAATCGACCACTTCACGTTGATTTGGTATCGACAGCAATGTGCTGCTGGTGTGATGGTACGTGGAACGGAGCTCAAGGCTGCTGCTGAGAAGTTCGCCAGGCTTCACGACGCCCTAGACTTCAAGGCATCCGAGGGTTGGCTCTTCGCGTTCAAGTTACAGCGTGGCCTTACCAACCGTAAAGCTCATGGCGAAGCTTTGGACGCTAACAAGGATGGAGTTGACGAGTTTCGGCACAAGGTGAAGGGCTTGATCGACAGGGAGGGCCTCACTCTCAGTCAAGTCTACAATGCTGATGAAACTGGTTTATTCTATCGCTCTTTGCCAACGAACACTCTAGCGGAGGAGACGGAGAAGGCATCCGAGGGTTGGCTCTTCGCGTTCAAGTTACAGCGTGGCCTTACCAACCGTAAAGCTCATGGCGAAGCTTTGGACGCTAACAAGGATGGAGTTGACGAGTTTCAGCACAAGGTGAAGGGCTTGATCGACAGGGAGGGCCTCACTCTCGGTCAAGTCTACAATGCTGATGAAACTGGTTTATTCTATCGCTCTTTGCCAACGAACACTCTAGCGGAGGAGACGGAGAAGCGTGTACCTGGCTGCAAGCTCTCCAAGCAACGGATATCTGCTTTGTGTTGTGCCAATGCTAACGGCATACACCGGCTTAAGCCCGTTATTGTTGGCCGTGCAAAGCAGCCTCGGTGTCTTCGTGGGGTGATGGATGTCCTTCCTGTCGTCTGGTACCATTCTTTGAAGGCATGGTTTACAGCCCAGATCTTCAAAGACTGGTTCCACCGCCACTTCGTCAAGGAGGTCATATATTACCAGACGGAGACACTGGGAATCCCGTGCGACCAGGTAAAGGCCCTCCTTCTCCTCGACAATGCACCTGCCCACCCGTGCGACATGGACTTGGTGGCTGAGAATGGCCGGATTAGGTGCATGTTTCTGCCACCTAATACGACTGCTCTCATCCAACCTATGGACCAAGGAGTGATCGCAGCAAGAAAGCGCCTATACTGCCGGAAGTTCCTGGACGAGGTGATGGTTGTTCTTGAGGACGAGGACGAGTGCAGGGAGGGATGGGACACGCAAGGCCAGCGGACTTTGGAAAACCTTCACCGCTACAACATCAAGTCTGTGATGTACAACTGGACCAGTGCATAGAAGGAAGTCCCTGTCAAGACTCTAGAAAATGGTTGGTCTCGTCTGTTTCTCAGAACGGATGTGGAGTACGATTTTGTGGGGTTTGACGTGGATGACTTCCATGCACGGCTACATACACATGGCGACGATGTTGATGTGGACGATGTGCGTGAGTGGTTGGATGACAACGAGGGCGATCCTGGGTATCAGACACTGTCTGATATCGAGATTGCATCTTCAGTTGCAGGTGTCAGTACCCAGTTTGAAGAGTCCGACGAGGACGGCGACGATGATGCGGACTCCTCTCAGCAGGACACTACTCCAGCCATCCCCAAGCTGAGCGCACTCCGGGAACACCTAGAGTTCGTTCTCGACTACCTGGAACACCCGGACTGCGACAGGGAGATGGGGCCCTTGGGACTTGTGGAGGAAGTGTGTGCTTTCAGGCAGCGCATCATCAATTGTCAGAATCATCGGTCCTTGCGTCAATCAACGACTGACAGTTTTTTCAGGCCTGTGACCCCCGCTGTGCCCAGCCCTGGCTCTACTCCGTTGCCTCCCCAGGACAGGCCCTCATGCTCCGAGGCACAGCCCAGCACATCAGCCACGGTAAGAGTCACCGCTCGACGTGAGTTTGCGTCTGTCTTCAGAGTCGTCCGCAGTGGGTACGCCATCACCACGACCCAGCAACGCACCCCTAAGTCACCTGCCAGTGATACCACTCTCGGACTCTGACAGTGATTAAACAGCAAGAACTTCTCCACTAGACCACACGGGAATTTACAGTGTTGTGCAGTGGAAAAAAAACAGTGCATAGTGTAAAGGAATTTGAGTTCTGAGTGAAAAGACAAAGATTTAATTGACTTTCAATGTTACGTAAATTAACTAGAGTGTGTTATGTTTAGAAAATGGTTTTAAGAGTGGAAAGACTTTAAATGCAGAGTGCAACACTTATTTCATTAAGGTACAATGGAGCGCAAGTACGACAAGAATGTGCAGTGTTAAGAGAAAGGAATTCTGAGTGCAAATGACTAAGTTCAGGGCAAGACTTCATGAACAGTGTACTGCAAGTGCTTCAGGAACTCCTTCTTACTGTCAGAGTCTGAGAGGAGGCGGGTTATTCATCGAGATGGCCAGGAACTTGCTGTAAGTACCCAGAATGTTTCATATTGTACTGCATTTTCCACACTTACCTCTAACACCTCATTTCACCCTTTTATGTCCCTTATTGGTGTGAATAGTGTCTCAGGTGCAAAGCATGTGCAGTAGGGAGGTGTTTTTCTGAGTTAGGCTAGGTTAGGGTCCATAACTACCAGTCCAGGAGCCAGGGACTTGTTGTAAGTACCCAGAATGTTTAATATTGCATAAACTCACCTCTAAAACTTCATTTTATGGTTCTTTTGCATTTATTTCAGTCTTTTATGTCCCTTATTGGTGTGATTTGGGTCTTAAATAGGTGCAATGCATGTCCAGAGGGAGTTGTATAGGTGTTTTTCTGAGTTAGGGTCCATAAGTACAAGTCCAGGAGGCTGGGGCCCAATATCCGGACAGGACCATTTTCCGGACGTGTTTTTGGCTCTATTACATCGGATATTGGGGATATTACTGTACACACATATATAAATATATATATATATATATATATATATATATATATATATATATATATATATATATTGTTTTCTCCAATCTCGCTCTGCTGTCAAAATTCAATATTTAAGTATCTGCATTCAATATGTACCAAATTTACTTCTCTTCAGATCATGAGTTTGTTAAGACTGTAGCTGGAATTGCTGGAACCATTAGGAAAAGAATTACTAACATCCGTATGCATTTGTGATGCAATGGTCATAAAGGACCCTCCCCCCCCTATTCTGATGAGAAAATGTTACAGAACGCATTATAAAAACCACTGGGTATTTGTGAGCTAAAAGGAAAAAAAAAAAATACTGATTACTCTGCTCTTGTAAGCTACACCTCACATATGAAACCTACACACAGGCATGGCTATAAAACCCCACCCAATGACTGTTCAATTATTAGTGCCTTGTTGGAGCGCTGTAACAGTAGCCTATAACTGTTCACAGGGATGACTTACCATCAATCTGAAACTGCACTGCACTCAATACTAAGGTTCAGCTCAACCTGGATCCTCTTACAGTGCAAGCCAATACACAATATCTATAAGTACAGTACACAGAGTTGCTTCCTGCCCTCTCCTCCAACTTTTATGTTATGATGTTAACCATTTCCTGTCTGTAATGTTTCAACATCTGTAAGGAGCTTACCTGAACTGTGTCCACCCTCATGAAACACTGTACAGGTATGCACAGTGTGTCAAGGTCAAAATAATTCAAAATGATCAATCCAACATTATAAGCATAGACTACTATTATTAGTTCCATCCATCATCCAATCCTACGGTGCCCCATGAAGAGCGTACGAGCCCGGGGCTAAGCAATTGGTCCCGACATTTAAGATGAGAGTGACCAGCCTCACTCATCCCTGGGTGGCATTACAATTTCTATTTATTACTGTATACATGCAAAACTTTTGTTACATTTAAAAATGAAATAATGCATTGTACCAAGCATATCCATGTTCTAAACCAGTGACAATATGCCTCTAATTATCACTTCCTTCTAGGTTAGTTTCTTCCGGATATTTTTTGGGGTCTTAAAACTTTGCACAATCACTTTCCTGGTTGTAAATGATGGCCCTGCCAACGGCCTCTGTCACAGCTGTACTCTCAACAATCACCATTCTCCGATGAACATAGGAATATCTTCACATGGTTGTCGATGCGTGTATTTATTAGTGGCTGTTGCAACGATACCTGATGTGAAGACTTACATTGCACTGCTCACTCTCAGCTGGGAGATCGAACTTTAACCTTTCCTCTCACATGTATTCTGTGTTCTCTTACATAATCATATAATTCTCACCAACTACAGATATTCTTAAAAATCCCTTCTGGGCTAAAGTTTATGAATGACATGGTTATTATAATGATATTTAGCTTACCTTTCAAAAATTTTTGATGGTAACTGCACAATTCTGCCTCCAGGAAGAGACTTGTATAAAGGACTGAAATCCTGACTATTGACATAGAGTCTAATCCTACATATTCAGCTCATGAACAGAAGGCTCAATGAATTTTCCGTAGTTTTGGTGATCAGTTTTAGACCTTTCAATTTACATAATACTCTGTCTTTAGAACAGCGAAAAAAGAAACCGAATAATTTTAATAATCGAGGTATTATAGCATGTAGAGAAGCCATCTTGACGCCATGTTTTCACTCGTGTGCAAATTTATCGCAGAATTTATCTATGGCACGCGCTTTTAAAATGAACATTTGATTTCGTGTTTAACTTAACTTACTTCATGTTGCATGAAAGCTGTAACTATTTTTTTTTTTCGTCATAGCATGAAAACAAAGGTGTCATGTGATTTCACTGTGTCGGGGTTATCCATCGTACGGTATTGAGGCTGAATACATTCAAGATTTCGCAGAAAACGTTTTAGATTTCAAATGAATTCGTCTATACTGCAGACACCTTGCACTATTTGGAATGCAGATAATAGGACAAACAGAAAAATAATAAGTATATTTTTGAAATAAATGCATTAAAAAATTAATATCAAATTTCTAAGGAGCTTACTAATGTGCTTGTTTCTATTTGCTCCGAAGAGAGAGAGAGAGAGAGTTATTTATTAAAATTGCATTATATTCGTTTCAGGCTGCTTTCCCTTTATACATGAACAGGTTTAGTACAGATGACTGATTTACTACACTGTAGTAACAAACCGAATATTTTGAGTCCCCTTTCCGTAAGATAATCAAGATTTTCTTTCATTCTTTTTCTTTGTGTGTGTGTGTGTGTGTGTGTGTGTGTGTGTGTGCAGAAAAATAGGTTATTGACCAACCCAGTCCCATGGCCTCTCCCTCACAAAAGCTGTGATCGTATTTATGAAGGATTTTTAACTAATTTCTAGTCTTCATGGCAGTGTATTATTATTCGAAAGTAAAATACCCAGCCCAAAAGGAGATCCCGGGGAGGGCGAGTCACAAACCACAGGAGGAGGCCACGGGGAGGCGCGCAAGGGCCCGAGCACTGAGCTTTATAGTATGGGCCTATTTTAGCGGGGTCAATGGGGTCGGATAGGATCGAGGCGGATTATTGATCCAGAAGGGTCACATCAGAACTAAAATGCCCGCGGCCGGACCTTCCGCCCCGCCACCCGCCACACCACCACCGGGCCACCACCACCCCACCACCCGAGGAGGAGATAACGGACAGGTTAATGACCCAGGGCAAAAGGGTCATCCAACCACCACTGACCTGTGCCCCTTCTTCCCGCAACTGCCCCAACGCCAGGTGAGCCTAGATCCGCAACAACTTACACGGCGGGTTGACCATCGACAGCAGTGGGGTGGGACTGATCTAAAATCAGTCCCTAGTAGTATTGTGGTGACGACCACAGCTTCACCCCAGAAGGGCAGGAGGTCCCTTGGTGAGCCACGAGGTGTTCGCACCTGCTGCCACAGTGAGCCACGAGGGAACACCACCCTCTGCCACTACTCTGGTGAGCCACGAGGGGCCAGTACCCTCTGCCACAGTGAGCCACGAGGGAGAAATACCCTCTGCCACTACCAGGACAGGAGGTCCTTTAGTGAACACGAGGGAGAAATACCCTATATCACAAACAGGGCAGGAGGCCCATTAGTGAACTATAAGGGGCCAACACCCCTAACCACCCCAAGGGTAAGAGTCCCTTGTATAAAGCCAAAAGTGGGTCCCAGGGCCGATCGACCTGGCGCCATGGTTGTGTAGGAGACAAGAGAGAGAGAGTCGCCTCTGTGCTACCCTCCCTGTGTAAGAGAGAGAACACGGCCTCCGTGTGTCCTCTATATTCAGCCAACTCCCTGCAGGAGTAGCTGGACACCACTCAGGAGAGTTGCCCTGAAGGTGTCCCCCGAGCAAAGACCCAGTCCCAGTCGGGACCTACCTCCCACTCCCGGGAGATTCTTGTTTCCCTCAGGCACCAGCAGGAGACGAGGCCGCAGCCCACGCCTGACGGCGCGTCCCCTGACAGACCTCCACAGTCCCCGGACCCCCAGGCAAGCCCAGCAGCCTACCAACGCTGTCCTCCTCCTGCCGCAGAACCTCCGACACCAGACACGACTGCTCCACCTGTTTGGCTCCAGTCCTGAGGGCCACAACAACAGGTCGAGACCCCAGGCAAGAGGGTCTCCCTGCACTGTGACGACGGGACCAGAGAGGAGGGTCTACAACAGGTCGAGACCCCAGGCAAGAGGGTCTCCCTGCAACGCCTCAGTGGATCGGACCCGGCTCGAGTCTCCCCCCAGCGGGTACGGTGATTCCCGCCACAGGTAGAGCCCCCGGAGGTCCCCTCAAAGTGACAGAGTGATATCGCCCCAGAAAATCGGGCAGGATTAGTGACATTCCCTCCAACATCCAAGGAAGTGAGACAGGGACAGTGATACAGTGACAGTGTGAATAAGAGGGATCCCATCTATAAGTGCCCGTGATTACTTTCCCTTGATTAAAGACTATAAATTCTGGGCCCGTGAATCTAGTATTGTTCCCCCAACCCAGAATAGAGGAGTTCCCCCTTACCAGTGCACGCGCGGGCGAGAGTCGCCGCGCCGAGCAAAGCCAGTAAATTATAGTGATCTGCTCCCCCTGTTCTTTTATAGTAGTATTCCTCCCCTGGACCATTAAGCCTATACATCCCTATTGTACCAGTGCACTAAGACCTTTTGGACTTTAATGAAAGACAGTCACATCCACTTATAGAGCCCTAACCCATTGTAAAGTGTAATTACAGAGTGTGTGAACATCCCCTGCTATCTTAACGTAACTTTGTATATCTGTATCCCCTGTCCAGAATATCATTCTATGTAATATTGTCACGGTGTTAGAATTAAGGTAATAGATGTGTTAAAGGTGGACTGCCTAGTTTTTATGTCCTGTTCCTTTGTTAGTGCTTTACTTCCGGTCCGGAAAGAGGACCCCGCTCAGTAGCTAGTGTTTCTAGTACGAGGAGTCGGCCTAAAAACACTCAGCATAACAAGAACAGTCCAGCAGTTTCGGATCGGCTTGTCCTGTTGCTGTGGCGACACACCATTGCCCCACCAAATTGTAAACAAAACGATGGTGTTTGAAAGTTCAAACGGATGATTTGGTCAGCAGTAATACTGCTTAATATGCAGTATAATATCACCAAGGGCAACCCAACACCCCCAGAAGGAGCCCACAGAGGAGCATATACAGCGCTCCTGGACTCCGGGTGACAGGGATATAAGTCTGCTGGACCGTGCACCCCTATGACCTGGAGCTTGCCTGCCGCCACCATGGCAGGAATACGAGACTACCTTCCGGGCAAGTTGACCACCAACAACCACGGGGTGGAGCTGTTACTCCAGCTCCAGTCAGCGCCCCTGAGATGGCTGATAGCCGCTCAACCCTCCTACAGGGGACGGCCTGCAGCCGCTCTAGAGGTGGCAAGGAGACGGCTGGTAGCCGCCCCGAAGGTGCCCCTGAGTTGGCCTGTAGCTGCTTCCTTCCCCAGGCCTCGGCCAGTAGCCGGGCCTTAGCAACGGCCAGTAGCCGCGCCCCTAGAAGGCCACAGCCAGTAGCCAGGCCCTACAGTAGAAGACGGCTGGTAGATGCTCATCCATCAGATGCTGACTCCTGCCCACCAACCTACGACCCGGAGGGAGCCCCCAGTCTGGAGGAGTACTTTGGAGGCCCCGTGACTACCACCGGGCTCTTCTCCCTGCAGCCAGTTCCTGAGAGGACTCACCTGACGGACCATAACGTAGGCCGATGCCGCAGCCCCTCCTGACGGCGTCCCCGACCACTGGGGACCTCCAGACTGCCCCCAAGACCCCCGAGCAGGACCTCCCTACACCCCGACGCTGGAGATCTTCGTCCTACGCCAGGCACCTGAGCGAGAAGTTCAGGCACCTATTTGGCCTCAGCCCCGAGGGCCAGACTCCAGCCCCAAGCCCTGAAAGCGTGGGACCCTTCACCACCAACAGCCCCGGACGAGAGAGGACGCCCC
The DNA here is from genome assembly GCF_032717465.1 of Coenobita brevimanus. Classification (NCBI taxonomy): domain Eukaryota; kingdom Metazoa; phylum Arthropoda; class Malacostraca; order Decapoda; family Coenobitidae; genus Coenobita; species Coenobita brevimanus. The sequence goes on along the minus strand of NC_137056.1, from coordinate 31,611,442 downwards.
TACGCATGATCCTGTGGCCCCTGAATACAGAGGCCCCTGGCATAACTCAGCTCCGTCAGTAGTGAGGCTGAGTCACCTCCGTCGCCCTTGTACCTGACTGCCACTACGCCCAGACCCAAAAGTGAGTGATAGTGAAAGCACAGTGTCTGTGACATAGTGAAGTAAGTGCAGAATAGTGAGTTCACAGAATAGGGGAAGTCAGTGAGAAATGCATCAGTAATAATATAAAAGAGTGGTGAAATAAGCAAGGTAACAGCGAAACAGTGAACATGGCAAGGCAGTGAAGTACGAGCCTATCTCAGTGAACACGCTACCAGAAGGCGACACCGCCTCACACTAGATCATGCAGGCCCCAGTGCAAAAGTAATAATTAACGACCAGACCAACAAACCTACCCGCAGTGAAATAGTGCCGCCACCTCCACCAATACACAAAACCTAGACTTTCCTACAATAATAGTGCATAACCTCTCTGCCCTAAGTGCAATTCACCTTACCTGATCTTGTCCTGAGTAGTATCCTGCGTGATACTAACACCCCATATCTAGGCCTTAGAATTATGATTGTCCAGTATACCTGTATTTGTGACATTTGCCCGTTCTACTATAGAATTTAGCAATACACAAGTAAGGTTGTTACCTTGAGTTTTTGCATCCTGCCTCTCTCTTATTTGTCTAATCTCCGGTCTAGAAAGAGAACCCTGCTGCACATTAGTCGTTAGAGGGATGGGAAGCCGACCCTAAAACACCTAGCATTACGCTGCTCTCATTTTCAACAATACGGACCCATTACTGACGAAACCAGACACAGTTGAGCCCCTCATACCCAGCTTAGTAACTGAGATACACACTCCCGCGGGAACCCTTGCGGTGTCCCCCTCACCAGGACGGAGCCGCCAACCGACCCCCACCCCAGGAAGACACCACAATGGGGCTTACACCGGGTCTGAGCCAGACAGGTCCCGGGACATCACTACCCTACACCCGTCTTGTCCTCAACACGACCAACACCACCACCACAGGAATGGGCAATTACTTCTTGGCCGAGCAAGCCTTTGCCAAGATCGGGGTGGGACTTGTGACTTCACAGTCCCAGACAGCACCGTGACATCGGCCACCGTCCGTGTCAGGGAAGGATCAGCCACCATCTGTCCTGCTGTTGCCCCCTGCAGCACCGATGCAACCGCACCTGGAATCAGCCCTGCAGAGGTGGCCATCGTATACCCCAGGTTGGATGTGTCGGCCACCATCCGCACGTCGGCTGGTACACCAGAGGGAGGCGGAACCGCAGTATCTGTCACCATCCGTGCCAGGGAAGGGTCAGCCACCGTTCGCCCTTCGTCCACCTCCTCCTCCTGCAGGATCAGCACCGCGACATCAACCACTGTCCGTGTCGGGGAAGGGTCGTCCGCCATCTGTCCTTCTGCTGCTGCCCTTGGGGACTGTGGAACTGCGACATTGGCCACCGTCTGTGTCGGGGAAGGGTTGGCCACTGTCCGCCCTTTATCCACAGTCTCTAGGGCTTCCCTGTCAGAGGGAGTCCCTGGCGTGGCCTATCCTCCACCTGGAGGCCGCACCGGACATTCCCCCCACTCTCTCTCCAGGTGTGGTTTCCCGGAGGAGCTACTGTTTGAGAAGTGGTGGCAGGGCCCAATTGCTAAGGAGGGGATCCACACCCTACGGATCGCCCCTGGTCGACGCCTGGATCTGATGGACACCACCCGGAGGGGACGCCACAGCCAACACCTGACGGCACTCCAGTCTCGTGGCGACCACAGTCCCCAGCCTTCCAGGGGCGCTCCTCAGACCCCAGGGTGGGACCTCCCTGGCTCTGCCCGACACCAGCCCTCAGCCAGGAGCAGAAGGTGTCAGGAACAACTCCTGGCCCTATTTGGTCCCAGCCCCGAGGGCCACTCACCAGGTCTAGGGTCCGCCAGGAGGGAGCCTTCATGCACCCCCAACCAGGACTGTGCCAGGGCCTCAACGCCCTCGGTAGTGGTTCTGTGCCTCCTACGTGAGGACACGCCCCGGGGCCGCCCCAATACACCCGGACGCCACCTTGACTAAGACCTAGGTTTCAGCAGCCCAAGAATTTCTCTAGTGATATCTAATGCCATCCCGGGGAACATAGACTGACCATACCCATGAAAGTATTACAACCCGGAACAGTGATACAGTGAGAGTTAATAGTGACCGTGAATACAAACTACATATCCTATCATACAGTGTGAATAACCTAAGTTCAGAGACTGAGAACAATATGCAAGGACTGTGAGGAAAAAGATTCTATGTACTATATCCCTGAAACCTGTGCATTGTTGATTACTGTAACTGACTGATGGTGATCTCATTATATGTGTAATGTAATGTAAATACTGTCACTAATATGCCTGTCCCCGTCCACACGCCCTGTATTGTATACTATTGTATGTATATTGTAAGGTGGAATTAAGGCAATACATGTGTTAAGGTAGCCTGCCGAGTTTTTATGCCCTGTTCCTCTATTAAGGTGTTCTAGTTCCGGTCTAGAAAAAGGACCCCGCTCAGTAGCTCAGACGAGAAGTCGACCTAAAAACATCCAGCATAACAGTAACTGTCAGTATCTGTTATCCTAGGCGTTTTTAGTCCGGCTTCCCGTCCTAATAACTCCTGAGGTATAGCTGGGTTCCCTTTCTAGATCGCAGCTTAGACACAGTATGAGAGGAACAGGGCATAAAAAACAGAGAGCAACAACCTCACACGTACAGTATATTAACAAATTCTTAGCTACAAAACGGGAAGAAAATCCACAAGATATTCTATACAAAGTCAATACACAGGCTGGCTGGGAAATGGGTTGCGTGTATCGCGCAGGATACATTTAAGACAGACAATATGCTCAGTTTGGGTAAATGGGTGATGCACAGTTTCACAGTCCTTATATCTGTGTCTTGTTTCAGTGAAAGGGTAGGGTATGGGTTTTAGTGGGCACAGACTTATTCTGACACTGACTTGGTCTCATACTCGTATAGACTGGATATGCACCGTCACAAGAGTCCTTATCCTGACACCGAGTTTTACCTCTTGCTTTGCACAAGGTGGCTATGCACTGTCACAAGTCCTTATTCTGACACTGAGTTTTATCTCTCGCTTTACACAAGGTGGATGTGCACTGTCACAAGAGTCCTTATGCTGGCACGGAACTTTACCTCTTATTTGCACAGAGTGGTTATGCACTGACACAAGAGTTCTTATTCTGGTACTGAATTTTACCTCTTATTTACACAGAGTGGTTATGTACTGACACAAGAGCTCTTATTCTGTCACTGAACTTCACCTCTCACTTGTATTAGGTGGATACACACAGTCTCTGTCCCTGTCTCCCACGTCTGCTCTGTGGGGACTATGTATCACAATCACTAGTCAGTGGGCAAGGGGAAGGGGGAGCCTGGGGACTCACAGGTGTTGGCCCGGCGTTGGCGGAGTCCCTTTAGGAGTCCCTTCGTCCCGCAGCCACGGGACAACTCGCAGGGGCGTCGCCTCTCGTCGTGAACTATGATTGGGCGTGGTGAAGGGCCCCTCACTATCTGGGTTAGGAGCTGGGGTCTGGCCCTCAGGACTGGGGCCAAACAGTCTCTGTAGGCACTTCCACAGGCACCTTGTGGGGGAAGGGTGTTGCCTTTGTTGGTGAAGGGAGAGGCCTTGCCCCAGGGTCCTGGGGGCGTCGTTGAGGGTTCGTCGGCTGTGGTCCCCTTCCAGTTGCTCCGTCATCAGGGTAGGGCTGTGGTGTCACTTCCGGCAGGAGTCTGTCAGGCGTGGGTCCTCCTCTGGCTCCGACTGGATGGAGTACATCCCTGGGGATAACACAGGGCCTCTCCACCAGTCCTCGAGTTGGAAGTCCTTCTCCTGGAGGTTGCCTCAATCCTGGTGGGTTGAAGTGTGACCTGTGCGCTGCCTGTGGGCAGGGCTGAGTGCAGGCCACCCTTACGTTGTGAAGTCACAGGGGATGAGGGGCTTTTGTATTGTCCCTCCCTGGTGCAGGTACAGGCCGTCGCCAAGGTCTCTTGGGCAACAGATGGAGGGCGACTACAGGCTATCCCTTTCCTGTTTGTGCGGCTGCCAGCTGTCACCGGGGCCCGACTTCCTGACGGGACCACAGATGAAATGCGGTTACAGGCTGTCGCTTGCCTACTGGCGCAGCTACAGGCCATCGCCGAAGTCCTGTATGAAGCAGCTACAGGCTGTCTCCTGCCTACTGGTGCAGACACAGGCTGTCACCAATGTCGTGCCCTCCGAGGCAACTGCAGAAGGAGAGAGGACGTACTGTTCTCTCCCCGCGTGCAGCTGCATGCCGTCATGGGTTCTGCAAGGGGGTTCAGCAGCACTGGGAGTGACTACAGGTTGTCTCCTTTTGGGTGCGGCTACAGGCCGTCACAAGGATGCGGCTGCAGGCCATCACCTTATTAGAGCAGCTACAGGCCGTCACAAGGATGCGGCTGCAGGCCATCACCTTATTAGAGCAGCTACAGGCCGTCTCTAGGATTGCGTAGCTACAGGCAATTGCTGGGGTGCTGCTTGGAGCTGGTTTTTCAGCTCCACCCCGATCCTGGCAAGGGCTAGCTCGGCCAAAAGGTAGTGCACTCGGACTGGGGTGGTCATGCTGGGGGCACTCTGAGGAATAGGGGCGTACGGCCCAGTGGGGCTTATGTCCGTATTGTATGGACGTTGTGCACGTGCCATATACCCCTCCATAGTCTCCTCCTTGGGGTGTAGTGGTGTCCTCGGTCACCACGGCTGGTATTTCACCACCGTCTTCAGGGAAAAAATCATGTCCCCGTGGCTGGAGGTAGTAGGTTTTTGTGGTGCTGGTGTTGTGGGCTGGCATTAGGTGTCGCAGGAGGGTGCTCCATTGTGTCTTCGCCAGGTTTTGATCGAGGTGAGGGGTGCAAGTGAGGAAGTTGATGGAGGGTTCTGAGGATATGCAGAGGAGCTGTAGGAGGTGATGAGGTCCGCGGACGTGGAGTATCCTGCTTAGGGTTGGTGCCCAGGTGGTGTGCCATATTCTTGTGGCTCTTCTGCTAGGGGACCGAGCTGAATGCTGGCAACTGGGGAGGCAGTGGTGGTTTTATGGTGGGGCGAAGCACTGGTGTTTTCCCTCGGGATAAGGGTGGGTGGGATTTGGGCCTGATGTAGCATGAGGGTGATAGCAGTCATGTTGAGGGTGTGAAGGCTGGGGGTGGTTGGTTCCTGTGGTGGAGGTGAGGTGGCGGGTGGGGGAGGGGGTGGCAGTGTATCTTGTAGGAGGGCATGAAAGGCGGCCAGAGTGGGTGATGGTGGTTTTAAGGGTGGGCGTGGGTGGTGAGGTAGGCGTGTGGCCTCGTGGTGTTCTGGCTGCATGCGGTGTGGTGTTGGGAGGGGTGGTATTGGATGGTGGTGTTTGAGGTGGGGGTCTGGATGGAGGGTGTGATGTGGTGGTGGGGTGAGATGATGTGGAGGCAAAAGCAGCAGAGGGCGGTGTACAGGCATGTGAGGGCGTCTTGGTTTCGGGTGGTCTTGGTATGTTTGGGCCGGGGGGTGGTGGCTGGGCAGCAGGTGATGTGGTGTGAGGTGTGGGAGATGAAGGGGGTGGTGGTGGAGGGGTGAGGGGTTGGTTGGGAGGGGAGAATTTGTGGCGACGGTGAGGCTGTAGGTGAGGTGATATGCAGCATGGTAGGTGAAGGAGTTGATGGTGAGGGAGAGGGAGAGGAGTAGAGGGAGGAGGAGGGCATGATGTAGCAATCGTAGGAGTCGGGAGGAGGATTGGGAGCGGCAGCTGGAGGTAGGGTGGTGCTGGGGGTAGGCGGAGCAGGGCTAGGGGAGGTGATGGCATGGAACGGGCATACGTGGCGATTTCTGTAGGTGCAGGGAGTGTTATTATAATCTATTGTTACTTGGTAGGGGTTAGGGACGTGGGTGATGGTGTATGGACCCATGAAGAGGGGGGAGAGTTTGTGGGGAATTGTCAGCTTCACGATCATCTCAGAAATGCCCGGTTTGTAGGGGTTGGAGGGGGTGGCATCTGGTTGTAAGTCAAGGCTGTTTTGCAGGCAGTGGAGTCGCCTCTTGAGGTGGTGGAGAGGGTCGGATGCAGGGGGTGTGGAGGGCGGCTGTAGGTGTTGGTGTAGGGGCAGGAGGAAAGGTGCTTCCCCGAATACCCGCTCGTGAGGGGATATGCCATCCTCGCGGGGACAGGAGTTCATTCCCCACTGAACAGTTTTAACGTGAGCTGGCCAGTCCTCATTTTTAGTTTCCTCGATCTGGGTGCGTACTTGGTTCATGAGGGTTCTGTGGCTCCTTTTGCAGGCTCTGTTTCCCTGTGGCCAGTATGGGGAGAAGTGAGAGATGTGATAGCCAAAAAAGTTGGCTAGCTCTCGCCATATAGTGCTGGTGAATTCTGGGGCGTTGTCCGAGTGTAGGGCCTGGGGAATTCCAAAGTAGGGAAAAATGTGGTGGACCATGGCATCGGCCATGGCAACGGCATGTTCTTTGGCTGGGCACGTGATGATAAATTTGGAATATGTATCTACAAAGGTGATGATGTATCAGTAGCCTGATTTGGGTGGCAGGGGTCCTACTACATCCACGGAAAGTAACTGCCAACGTTTGTGGGCAGTTATGCTCCCTGGAGGGCCAGCTGTGTGGATTGTGTCTTTGCCTAATGCACAGGCTCGGCAGGACTGGGTGATTTGTTTGGTCAGTTTGGATGGACTGGGGGTCCAATAGGTATCATTAAACACCTGGAGGAGCTTCTTCATACCCAAGTGGATCCTGTTATCGGAGTGGAGGTGCCTCATGGTGTTCAGGGCAGTGTCAGGGTCGAGAATGATGTGCCCCAATCGGTTAATAAGTGGTCGCCCTGCTGGTGGAGTTTGGTGAATAACTGGGGTGGAATCCAGGATGGCCGGTCCTTGTTGCGCCACTGTTGGAGGAGCTCTGGTTCGCGTTGAATTGCGTGGATAGGGAGCCAGAAGAGTGCGTCGGCATTAGTGTGGAGCTTGCCGAGGTGGTAAGGTATCTCATAGTTAAATTCTTCTAGTGTCTCTTTCCAACTGATCAGCTGGGCATTGTGAGCGTCTGATTGTCGGAGTCATTGGAGTGACTGGTGGTCTGTGATGATCGTGAGATTCGTTCCGGATAGGTAAACTTGGAAGTGTTCGAGGGCCCAGATGATGCCCAGGCACTTCCATTTAGTGGTGGCATAGTTCCGCTCAGCCTGGTTAAGGGTGCAGCTGGCACAGGCAATGATGTTTTCTCGTCCCTCCTGGACTTGGGTGAGGACAGCGCCAATCGCTATGAGGGAAAAGTCAGTGTACAATCAGAAGGGTAGGGTGTAGTCAGGAAGACGACGACCAGAACGGTGATGAGTCTGTTCTTGAGTTCTTGGAAAGCAGCCCGTCACTCATTGGTCCAGGTAAAATGTTCTCCCTTCCGGGTCAGGTTGTGGAGGGACTTGGCGATGTTAGTGAACCCCTGAACAAAGCGTCGATATTACGAGGTAAGGCCCAGGAAGGCCCAAACTTCGTGGACATCTCGTGGTAGGGGAATATTTGCGATGGCGCGCAGTTTGTCTGGGTTGGGTGCTATTCCATCCTTCGAGATGACATGCCTCAGGAAAGGGACGGTCCGTGCAGCCAGGACACACTTAGAAGGCTGGAGTTTGAGGCCTGCCTGGCAGATGAGCTGGAAAACTTTCCTGAGACACTGGAGGTGATCGGCCCATGTTCTGCTGAAAATGATTACGTCGTCCAGGTATGCCACTCAGATTTTCCAGGTGAGGCCGCTAAGAACAGACTCCATCAGTCAGGAGAAGGTGGCGGGGGTGTTGCAGAGGCCGAATGGCATGATGCTGAATTCGTAATGTTTTCCATTGCTGGTGGAAAACGTGGTTTTACCTCTGTCCTCGGGGTGCACGGGGACCTGCCAATACCCTGATTGGAGATCTAGGGTAGAGAACCAAGAGGCGCCATGCAGGGAGTCAAGGGAGTCATCGATCCTGGGAAGGGGGGTGACATCCTTGATGGCTACGTCATTGAGGCAGCGGTAGTCCATGCCGAGTCGCATGGTACTGTCCTTTTTCTTGATGAGGACGACTGGGGAGGACGACTCGAGCTGCCTGGAACCACTGTCTGACTCTCTTCTTCTTCATTTCTGCAACATTCGCGGCCTTTCCTCTAACTTTCGCTCTGTTGAACACCACCTCTCCGTCTCTAAACCTCACCTTCTTTTTCTAACAGAGACTCAGCTGTCTGAGGCAACTGACAGCAAACCCTTTTCTGTATCCTCCTGCTATCTCTATACTCGTTTAAAAGCCAAAGGTGGATGTTGCATAAATGTACGCAACGACCTATCTTGTTCTTGTGTTCCTGAACGCGATTCTTCTTAATTCACTACACTCTGGCTTTGGCTTTCTTGTCATTCTCTGACTAAATATATCTGTGCTGTTTATTTATCTCCTATTTCTACTGACTATCAAAAATTCTTTGACTATCTTACTTCTATGATGGAACACATTCTATCCATTTTTCCTTTCTCTGAAATCTCCATTCTAGGAGATTTCAATGTTCACCACCACCTTTGGCTCTCCTCTCCATTCACTGATCCACCTGGTGAACTAACCTAGACCTTTTCTATCCTTACTGACCTAGAGCAGCTTGTACAGCACCCTCCCCGTATCCCTGACCGCCTTGGAGAGAGCTCCAACATACTTGACCTCTTCCTTACTACTAATCCTTCTGCTTACACTGTTAATCTTTTCTCTCCGTTGGGCTCCTCTGATCACAACCTTATCACCTTAACCTGTCCTATCGCTCCGGTACAGCCTGTGGACCCTCCAAAGAAACGTCGTCTGTGGCACTTAGGAGCTGTGGATTGGGAGGCCCTCAGGCAGTACTTCTTTGATTTTCCCTAGAATGATTACTGCTTCCATGGCCGGGAGCCATCTGAGTGTACCTTGCGCATTACGGAGGTTATTCTCTCGGGCATGGAAGCATACATTCCTTTCTTATATCCTCTGACTATTGCAAGAAAGCCTTGGTTTAATCACGCTTGTTCTAATGCTGTCCACAAGAAGGAGAGGGCCTATAAAAGGTACCGAAGCCGAACCACCCCTGAATCACATCTTTTATACGTTTCTGCCTGGAATCATGTTAAGTCTGTTCTTCGCTCTGCAAGAAGTATTTTCATCCATACTAAATGCTCTCAACTCTCCAACTTGAATTCTTCCCGCTCCTTCTGGCACCTTGCCAAAAACCTTTCTAACAACTTTACCTCATCATCCCTCCCTCCTCTTTTCTACTCTGATGGCTCTGTAGCTATTTCTTTTACTGATAAAACAGATCTCTTTGCTCAAACTTTCTCCTCCAATTCCACCTTAGACGATTCCGGTGCTGTTCCTCCATCACTTCCCCCCTCTGACTTCCTCATGGCTGACATTAAAATTTCTTCAGCTGATGCATTTTCTGCCACTGCTGGCCTCAATACTAACAAGGCATATGGGCCTGATGGAGTCCCTCCTGTTGTTCTCAAGAACTGTGCTTCTGTGCTTACACCATGCCTAGGCAAGCTCTTTCGCCTTTGTCTATCAACTTGTAGGCTACCTTTCTTTCTTCCTGGAAGTTTGCTCTCATTCAGCCAGTCCCAAAGAAGGGTGACCATTCCCAACCCTCTAACTATCGTCCAATTGCTTCAACATCCTGTATCTCAAAAGTTTTAGAGACAATTCTTAATAGAAAAATTTTAAAGCATCTTTCCTGTCACAACCATCTTTCTGATCGTCAGTATGGGTTCCATCAGGGACGCTCCACTGGCGATCTTCTCACCTACCTTTCAGATTCCTAGTCATCCTCCTTTCGGGACTTTGGCGAAAGCTTTGCCATTGCACTTGACATCTCAAAGGCTTTCGATCGAGTCTGGCATCAATCTTTAATTTCCAAACTGTCCTCTTACGATTTCTATCCTTCTATCTGTGCTTTCATCTCTAGCTTCCTTTCTGGTCGTTCTATAGCCGCTGTTGTAGACGGCCATCATTCTTCTCCTAGATCTATCAACAGTGATGTTCCTCAGGGCTCTGTCCTATCACCAACTCTCTTCCTTTTATTCATCAATGACCTTCTAAGCTGTACATCTAACCCTATCCACTCTTATGCTGATGACTCCACCCTTCACCTTTCCATTCGAATCCAGCAACGTCCATCTCAGCAGTTATATACTTCAACAAACAAGGGATGAGGCTATGGCAAACCTAATGTCTGACTTGGCTCGTATCTCTGACTGGGGTAAAAATAATCTGGTTGTTTTTAATGCATCAAAGACTCAGTTTTTACACCTATCAAACAGACAAAATCTTCCACAGGTATACCCACTAATTTTTAATAACATTCAGCTTAATCCTGCATCATCCTTCAACATGCTTGGGGTTTCATTTACTTGGGACTTACCTTGGAAAGATCACATTACATCTCTTATAAAATCTGCTTCCAAGAGATTAGGTTTGCTAAGCTGACTCCATTCCTTCTTTACCCCAGCACAATTGTTGACTCTATACAAGGGTTTTATCCGCCCCTGTGTGGAGTACAACTCTCATGTGTGGGGAGGCTCCCCACATACAGCTCTTCTCAATAGAGTGGAGTCAAAGGCTTTTCGTCTCATTAACTCTCCTCCTCTTACTGACTCCCTTGAACCTCTGTGTCTTCTTCGCACTGTTGCATCTTTATCTCTTTTCTATCGCTACTTTAATGGTCACTGCTCCTCTGAACTGTCTGCATGCATTCCTCCACCTCTACGATGGGCGCGTAGCACCCATCTAGCAGCAAACTCTCATCCCTTTTCTGTCCAACTCTCTAATGCAAGAGGTAACCGTTACTCCCGGTCCTTCATTTATGCAACAGGTCATCTCTGGAATTGTCTCCCTCTGTCTGTATTTCCTGCTTCCTATGATCTCCAGTCTTTCAAACGCAGTGTGTCTAGGCATCTCGAAATGATCGGATCTTGAATTTGGCTCTCTCTTGTATTTTGTTTTTCTCTTGGAAGGAACAACAATTGCGGGCTTGCGGCCTCTGGTTCCTTCTTCCTCGCATTAAAAAAAAAAAGGGCTGGTGGAAGGTGAAACAACGCCGGCATCTAGCATTTCCTGGACCTGCCGGTCTTCCTCTGCTCGTTGTTTTGGCTTTTTTCGCCAGGATGGTTGGCGGATTGGTGGTCCTGTGGTGTGGATTTCATGTGCCAGGTAGGTAGTGTAGCCAATATCTGAGGGGCCTGATGCAAAGAGGTTCTGAGAGTCTAGGAGAAGGTGGCGAAGGGTGTCCAGTTGGTGGGAAGAAAAGTGATCGGGTATGGGGGGGAATGGGGCAGGGGAGGAAGGGGGGGCAGTGGTGCATGGCTCTGCTTCTTCCATTTCTCCTACCTCGAGCCCCTTAGGTAGCGTGAGGAGAGACGTGGTGACGTTTGCGATTCTGACTGCCGTGATGTGCAGGGAAAGAAAGATGGGGGACAGGAGGCAGGCCGAGAGGGTTCCAGGGAACAAGTCAGAGGAGAATAGGACAGATGTTCCTGTGGGCCTGTTCAATGGTAGCCATGCTTCACGCTGAGGGGGAATCGTTACGGTGGAGGTGGTGGTGGCAGGAAAGGTGGGGTGGGCGGGGAAGGGTCTGGGAGAGGCAGGAGGTAGGGGGGGTGCATAGGGAGGGGTGATGCTATGCGGGATGTGAGGCGGGGTGTGCAAGTGCACACTGATGTTGGGGGTTCGGGGGAAGGGGCTGGGGGCTTCCGGAACTGGAGCTGCTGCTTGTGGCAATCGATGGTTGTTTGTAGTTTCTGCAGCAGGTCCAGTCCCAGATATCCATTGTAGTTACGACATGTGGAGTCAAAAACAATTTATTTGTGTTGTGTGGAAACTTGCTGGTGGGCGTTGGTGTGTAGGACTCGGGTTTCCCCACGGATGGGTAGGGGGTTGTCTCCTGCGTCTACAAAATGAGTTGACATAGGGAAAAGTGGGCCAAAAGCCGACTTATGACGAGAGTAGAAATGGCTGTAAAGGCATGATCTGGCTGCTCCCGTATGGACAGAAGCCTCGCTTTTACCCTGTTCAGTCTCATCTGGTCGTAGACTGGGGGAAGATATGGGAGGTGGCCCCTGCCACCGTGGGGAGGTCCTAAAAATCCAGCTGATGTGGGATCTCCTCCTCCTGCTCCATTTCCCCTGGATCGGTGTCTCTGGCTGGTGCGGTATTGTTCTCGGGGCCCTCGTTCTCCAGGGATGATATTTGGTGTCGGCCTGGGATGGTTAGTCTATGTTGGGCAGCTTTGAGTTGTTCACAGATGTCGTGAAGTGGACATCGGGGGTCGCATGCAAAGAACTCCCAGGGGTTGGTTGAGATAAGGTTTTGGTTCTCCTTGTGGCTGGGGTGTCTGTTTCTGGGGTGTGCCCTTGGTAAGCTGGGTGCTGGTGTGGGGTTGGCGTGAGCTGGAGGTGGTCCTGGTTTGTTGTGTGGTATTGGTTTGTTCATGGGGAACTAGCTAACCATGTTGATTTGCTGAGGGGTGGAGCGGGAGGTTAGAAGTCACCGTATCAGCTGGATGTCTTTATCCAGGTCTCCCGTCGGGTCGTGTGTGGTGAAGTGCTCCCTGACCATACTGAGGTGGACTCAGAGGTGGGTGCTGAATGTGTGTTGTTCCTGGGTCTCATCATCTGCCTCTGGGCATGCGGCAGTGATGAGTCACCTGGCCTGGATAAGAATATCGTCCAGGTTGCCGTCATAAGTTAAACCAGCCAGTTGTGACAATGCCACTACTCTTCCCAGAGAAGGTGTGATAGCTTGGGTTACTATCTTTGTGAAGTTCACCCATGTCAGTTTGGGGACGACTTTGGGTGCGATGTTGGCCGCTGCTTTGCCCAGGAGTGGTAGAGTGACAGCTATCTTCTGTCTATTGTCCTCGAACTCAATATCCAGCAGCGGCTTGACTATTGCTAGATATGTGTGGATGTCATACTGTTCTTGATCGAATGTGAATAATTGTACGTGCGATTTCGTTGCCATTCTGCCAATTTCCCTGTTTGCTCCTCTCTGTGTTTGCCCAGGTCAAGAACCACCGCCATCTACCAGTGTTTTGCCAGGCCTTTTTAGTCCGGCTTCCCGTCCTAATAACGCCTAAGGTATAGCTGGGTTCCATTTCTAGACTGGAGCTTAAACAGAGTATGAGAGGAACAGGGCATAAAAACACAGAGCAAAAACCTTACATGTATATTAACAAATTCTTAGCACAGAACGGGAAGACAATCCACACGCTATTCTATACAAAGTCAATACACAGGCTGGGAAATGGGTTGTGTGTATCGTGCTGGATACAAGACAGGCAATATGATCAGTTTGGGCAAATGGGTGATGTCCAGTTTCCCAGTCCTTATATCTGTGTCTTGTGTCACAGTGAGAGGGTAGGGTATGGTTTTTAGTGGGCACAGACTTATTCTGACACTGACTTGGTCTCTCACTCGTATAGACTGGATGTACACTGTCACAGGAGTCCTTATCCTGACACCGAGTTTTACCTCTTGCTTTGCACAAGGTGGGTATGCATTGTCACAAGAGTCCTTATTCTGACACTGAGTTTTGTCTCTTGCTTTACACAAGGTGGATGTGCACTGTCACTAGAGACCTTATGCTGGCACGGAACTTTACCTCTTATTTGCACAGAGAGTTATGCACTGACACAAGAGTTCTTATTCTGGTACTGAATTTTACCTCTTATTTACACAGAGTGGTTATGTACTGACACAAGAGCTCTTATTCAGTCACTGAACTTCACCTCTCACTTGTATTAGGTGGATACACACAGTCTCTGTCCTTGTCTCTCTCTTCTGCTCTGTGGGGACTATATATCACAATCACTAGTCAGTGGGCAAGGGGAAGAGGGAGCCTGGGGACTCACAGGTGTTGGCCCAGCATTGGCGGAGTCCCTTTAGGAGTCTCTTCGTTCCCTGGCCGCGGGACAACTCGCAGGGGCATCGCCTCTCGTCATGGACTATGATTGGGTGTGGTGAAGGGCCCCTCACTATCTGGGTTAGGAGCTGGGGTCTGGCCCTCAGGACTGGGGCCAAAGTCTCTGTAGGCACTCCCGCAGGCACGTGGTGGGGGAAGGTCATTGCCTTTGTCAGGGAGGGGAGAGACCTCGCCCCGGGGTCCTGGGGTCGTCGTCGAGGGTTTGTCAGCTGCAGTCCCCTTCCAGCTGCTCCATCGTCAGGGTAGGGCTGTGGTGTCGCTCCCGGCAGGAGTCTGTCAGGCGTGGGTCCTCCTCTGGCACTGACTGGATGAAGTACAACCCCGGGGATAACACAGGGCCTCTCCAATAGTCCTTGAGTTGGAAGTCCTCCTCCTGGAGATTTCCTTGTTCCTGGTGGGTGGAGGTGCCACCTGCGCCAACGCCGGTGGGCAGGGCTGAGTGCAGGCCACCCTTACGTTGTGAAGTCACAAGGGAGGAGGGACTTTTGTAGCATCCCTCCCTGGCACAGCTACAGGCCGTCACCGAGGTCCCTTGGGCAACAGACGGAGGGCAACTACAGGCTGTCCTTTCCCTATCAGTGTGGCTACCAGCCATCACCAGGGCCCGACTTCCTGACGGGACCGCAGACGAAGCGTGGCTACAGGCTGTCACTTGCCTATGGGCATGGTTACAGGCCGTTGCTGAAGTCCCGTATGAAGGGCGACATGTAGGTGAGGAATGGGTACAGGCCGTCTCCTGCCTACTGGTGTGGCTACAGGCCATCACTGGTGTTGTGCCCTCCAAGGCAACTGCAGAAGGAGCAGGGACATACCGTTCTTTCCTCACGTGCGGCTGCAGGCCATCACGGGTTCTGCAGGGGGGTTCAGCAGAACTTTGAGCAGCTACAGGCTGTCTTCTTTGGGGGACGGCTACAGGCTGTTGCTAATGTGCAGCTACAGGCTGTCACAGGGGCGTGGCTACAGGCCATTGCCTTATTAGAGTGGCTACAGGCCGTCTCTGGGTTTGCGCAGCTACAGGCCATCGCTGAGGTGCTGCTTGGAGCTGGTTCTTCAGCTCCACCCTTATCCTGGTGAGGGCTGGCTCGGCCAAAAGGTAGTGCACTCGGACTGGGGTGGTCACACTGGGTGCACTTCGAGGAATAGGGACACACGGCCCAGTGGGACTTATACCCGTACTGTATGGACATTGCGCGTGCACCATATACCCCTCCATTGTCTCCTCCTGTGGGTGTAGTGGTGTCTTTGGTCACCATGGCTGGTATTTCAGTATAATTTTATCAATACATTATTAAAAAAGCAAGTAAATACTGAAATACCTGCACGGCTGGGTGAGCCCGACACCACCACCCCAAGAGGAGAGTACAGGCAGGTGACCCTCACCCGACGAGATGACAGGGAGGCTGTTTCACCTCACGAGCCTTCCAGGCAGGAACGGCGTCCTCTCCCGTGACCCGACGCCCCTCTTCCCCACAGTCAGACCACAGGGCAGTGTGCAGTGTGAGTTCACTACACTCCAGTGGAGGAAGCACTCATCAGAATCGGGGTGGGACTTGTACTCACAAAGTCCCAAGCAAGCCCTCGGATGCTATGTCTACTGGATCGGCCTCCATGAAAGGCCTCTGCTAGAGTCGCTAGTCTTGCGACACCCCAGGGGAGCAGCAGCACAGTAGTCCCCACCGGGTATACTGTGGGTGGAGTGATCACTGGTTCTCCATCCTCTGCCACCCACCTTCAGGAGCCAGCACGTCGGCACGTCCTACAGACGACCTTTGCTGGGACTCCTGAGGAGGGAGGCGGCCCCAGGGATAGACTCCACCAGAGCTACCCACGCAGGACAGACCACCGGTTGTCCCCCAGGCTGCCCCAGCCACAACGGCCGGAGGACAGACTCCACTGGAGCTGCGGCACCAGGTCTCCTCCTCTAGTCATCCCCGGGACAGGTGCCCCAGTCCCAATGGCAGAAGAGCAGACTCCTCCGGAGCTGCGGCAGTAGCCAGGAGAGCCCGATGGGCCTCCCCTTCCTACCATCACCAGGTTCTGCAGCACCTGGATGAGTTCCCTCAGGTTCTTCCTCCACCTCTGTCCCGAGTAGGAGCTCAGACAGTGCCCACCAGGTCTATCTGGCTGAAGGAGTGCCCACCGGGTCTCCCTCTTGTGCCCCGGTCCAGAGTTCCAGCAGGGACCATCAGGCCTGCCAGGCTTGGGAGCAGGCCACCGGTCACTCCCCTTCCGTGACCCCTGGAGTTCCTACCAAGGGCAACGCCTCTTGCTCAGCCCGCCCTTCCTGTGGCAGAGTGAGACGCCCCTCTCCCCACCCCCTTCCTCCAGAGTGTGGGAACTGCTCCCCCACAGGTACCCCACCAGAGACCAGCCAGGGCAAGACAACCGGGAGGTCAGGTGTTTTATCGCTGCAGCCCCTCCTCCACCACCCCCAGGCATTGCCAGACTCCCTTAGAGTGAGAGGCCGCAGCCCACTCCTGCTCCTCCCCCAGGCGAGGCTGCAGCCCCCGGGGCCGAAGGAGCACCCCTGATGCCCGCTGCAGCTGCCGGACCTCCCCCGGTATAGGTGGCCACAGCCCGCCCCTGACGGCCGCCCCTGCCTGACGGGACTGCGGCCCAGCTAGGGCACCGCCCTCCCTGCAGCTGACCCTCAGCCCAGGCCTAACCAGGTCAGCTCCTAGGACTCTGACCACGGTGAAGGGCTGGTGCCGTGTTGCGTGCCTCCTGGCCCTATTCGGCCATAGCCTACAGGGCCCCACCTCACCCCGGGCCCCTGCAGAAAGAGGGCCGCCTGCTACGCCACCCACCAGCTCCCTTAGGACTCATGGTGATCTCACAGATGACCTACACCTGGACTACACTCCTGACAGCCCGCCCTGGATGCCCGGCCACCACCTGCGGCTACTGATGTAAGGGCCTCCTGCCTGGCACTCCCTAACACCCCTCTCTGCCTGTCTCTTGAGTAGAAAGACCCCTCAGGTTGTTGTTTGTCCCCTAGTGGCCAAAAGACACGATCCCCAGTGAACCAGCCGCACCCCCCCCCCAGTGACCCCAGTGTCACCACCCACCCTTTTCTTCCTCCCCCGTGTGGAATCAGTGAACTTGCTGCCACAGGGAAACTCACGTGCAGAGTGTAAGGCGAGAGGCCCTGGGCTGTCCCCAAGTGTGAACTACCCCCCCCCCCAGTGCTGTACGCAACTGACTCTCTCATTCAGCATCAGTGCTGTCCCCCCCCTTTCTTGTCCCCATAGTTGTCGTATGTTCTCCTCCCCCCTTCCCCCCCTCCGAACCTGTCTAAGTCTGTGTATGCCCAGTGTATATACGTAAGGTATACTCCCTGTGATTGATCCACGTAGAGGTACTATACAACAATAGTGCCCCCCTCCATCCCTGTCATGCGAGTAGACAGTAAGTGATGTATTCTTCCATTCTCTGCCACGCACACATAACATAAGAGTAGCTAGGGTATCGTCCATGTCACGCGGATGTGTATAACTAGCATAGGATGCCGTTCATGTCACGCGAACATGTATGAGAATTAGAATATACTGCAGTCCATTTCTCACACTGTATAAATTGAAATATACTGGATTGTAAATGCTATATATACGGGAACAGAGCACACCTGGTATATTGTATGAGATATATGTGTATCACTGTGTGGGAATTGCCCTGTATAAGTAGTGATATATTACTGTGTGTTGGTCAAACTTTCTGAACTAGGTGGAGGTATTTAGTGTAGGACAGTCTTCTCAGTCATATTACTACCTTGTGTCACCTAGGTTTTGATCACGGATTGTAGTGTGCAATTGGTTATTGTTAATATAGAAAAGTGCCTTTGACCAGTCGTGTTTGGATTTCCTTCCTTGTCTGTGACTGACCCTTGTCGAGAACAAAGAACCCAAGGCTGCACCGTACCTGAACCCGAGAAGTCAGGGCTCAGAGCATGCTGCATAACAAATAAAGTACTTGCAATGTAGGAGCTGACGCTATATTTGTTTTGGTGTGACGTCACAATCCAGGATCGCCCAGCTCAGTCCACCTTCGGGAGGTGGACTGCCTCAGATCAATCCGGGATCATCTTTCACTCCATTGCAGGACCAGGAATGTGCCTCGCCAAAGCAGGATCAGCTGTTGGGATAGACTTAATCTCGATCTGAGATTAACCCGCGCCGTCCCGAGGACGTACTTCCACGTCCTCACGTTTTGTCACAGCTAATCCCGAGGACGTACTTCAACATCCTGCAATTGTAAGGTTCATAATTTCCACAATTTTCAATTTTGGCGAGTCATTTTTGGTACGTATACACGGGACACCTGCCTCAACAAGATGCCAGGCAGAGACAATGCCTTACCCAGCATGACCTCCTCCCCCCCCCTGCATGCCCTTTTCTCAGCAATTCACCTGTTATCAGTGACCTGGCCAGTATAGCCATGTCATGCCACGGTACGAAATTCAGGGCCAGAGTGATTCCCCAATCAATGACAATGTGGAGGACAAACTTTACATAGCATTAGAGGAAGAAACAGTTAGAAATGATGATCAGGTAATGTGGCAAAAAAAGGTCAGGTATTAGTGAGTGAAACAATGCTTATAATGCCTATATTACTGCTTGAAAACCAATATACTTTTGTACTACATATAAATTCGTAACAGTAAATAAACAAATACTGTTTATGAGTGGTGTGAAATAGTTATCCTCCCATAGAACTCGTTTTCTTTGGTGCCAGCCTGATAGAAAACCCAGTAAAGTAAGGAGGCTCTCCTACCTGTAATGAGTATTTTAAACCTCAGGTGAGCGATTTCTCTATGAATTTTCGATGTTTCTCACCAAAAGCGAAAGTTTTAGCAAAAAAAAAAAAAGGTCGAAAATTGCCCGGGATTGGGGGGTACCAGTGGTCGAAAAGTGGCCGGGACGGGGCGGGTTAATTTTTCTCTCGCCAAAACGTGCCTTATGGAGAAGCTATCTCCGCCCACTGAGCTCTATAATATGGAGAAGCTTTCTCATGGGTAGGACCACGTAGTTTGTGTAACTGCCGCCAGGGGCTCAGGACGGCGCTGATGTTTATCTACACCACTGACGCCCACGTCTTTTAAAATCAGCCGATGATTTCGGAAAATATAGTTTCATGGCCCACTGCTTAGCTTATGTAAACAACAGCGAAACAGAAACAGCAAGCTAAGAACAGTGATCAAACTGCATTTCGATGGTGGAGGTGACAAATGGTGGTGTTTCAATGTGGCGGCCAATGCTACACACTCGCTGCGGAGATAGCCTCTCCATATTATAGAGTTCAGTGTCTCCGCCGCGGGCGTGATTTTGGCTGCCATATTCAAACACCAGCACTCAAATTCAAATTCAAATATTTTATCTTCACTATCTATCTATCTATTGCCAGACGCCTCAATCCTGTTCGGGGTGGCCACAAACAAATCGCCTCCACGTCGCCCTGTCCCCCGCCATTTCACTGCCCTGCTGCCAACTCCCACCCCCTTCTCTCATATACCTCTCCACCCCATCCCTCCATCTCATCCTCGGCCTCCCCCTCCCTCTTCCCCCCTCCACCTCACTCACATACACTCTCTTCGTCAGTCTTTCACCCTCCATCCTCTCCAAATGGCCAAACCACCTCAGTGTATTCCTCCTAACGCTTCCTATCACATCCACATCCACACCACAACGCTTCTTTATATCCTCATTTGTCAGCCTGTCTCTCCATGTGACTCCACAGGCTCCTCTTAAATAACTCATGTCCACTGCTCTCACTCATGACTTGTGTCCTTCCAACAACGTCCAAGCTTCACTTCCATACGTTAGAGTTGGGACCAGAATACTGTCATGTAGTAACTTTTTCACTTCCATGCTCACTTCCCTGCTTCTTATCACTGCTTTCAAGGAACCAGCAACCTTTCTTCCCTGCTGTACCCTTTCAAGCACTTCACCCTCCAAACCTCCATCCTTACTCATCACACTACCCAAGTACTTAAACGTACTCACATTTTCCAGTTCCTCACCATCCAACCTCGCTGTACATTCACTGACTTCACCTCTCTCAAAGACCATCACTTTACTCTTCCCTACATTCACCTGTAGATTCCGTTTCTCACACACTCTCCCAAATTCATCCACCAAGCCTTGCAGCTCTCCTTCATCTTCACGCAACAACACAGTAACATTTGCAAACAACAGTACAGGGAGTTTCCAAACACTACCCTCTGTCACCAGGGCCACTCCAACATCCACTACCCTACCTTGTACCCCTTTTATTACCCCATCCATGTACAGATTGAAAAACCACGGAGACATGACACATCCCTGTTTCAACCCAACCTTTAAAGAGAAAAATTCACTTAGTTCACCATCCACATGCACTGCAGCCTTAGCACCATCATACATACTCTTCACAGCATTCAACAACTTCCCATCTACTCCATATATTCTTAATACTTGCCACAATCCTTGTCTCTCCACCCTGTCATATGCTTTCTCCAAATCCAAGAAAGCTTCATACAACTTCTTTCCCTTCTCTAGAAACTTTTCCACTAAAGATCTAAGAATGAATATCTGATCTACACAACCTCTTCCCTTCCTAAAGCCTCCCTGTTCTTCTCCAACTAATTTCTCTGTTCTTTCTCTAACTCTGTCAATAAGTATCCTACCATACACTTTTCCTATTATACTAAGAAGACAAATGCCCCTATGATTACCACACACTTCTTTTTTCCCTTTTCCTTTGTACAAGGGAATAATTATACCTGACTTCCAATCCTCCGGGACTCTACCTTCCTCCCAGGCCAATCTGCACATCTTCCACATCCATTCTACTACTATCTCTCCCCCATGCTTCAGCATTTCACCACACCACTAGGCAGTGGTTATTAATAGCGATACACTCGTTGCTTATAATACAGAATGAAATACCGGCTCTGGCAACCCAGGTCACCATCACACCCCCAGGAGGAGACTATGGAGGGGTAGACGGCACGTGCAACACGTCAGGGCAATACGGACATAAGTTCACCTGGGCTGCTGCCCCTATTACCCAGAGTGCGCCTGACGAGACCACCTCAGTCCGAGTGCACTACCTTTTGGGCACGCTAGCCCTCACCAGGATCGGGGGGGAGCTGAACCTTCAGCTCCAAGCAGCACCCCAGTGACAGCCAGAAGCTGCACAACACAAGAGATGGCCTGTAGCCGCTCTGAAAACAATGAAACAGCCTGTAGCCGCTCCGACCAAAGGGCCACGGCCTGTAGCTGGGCCCCAGTGCCGGCCAGAAGCTGCAAACAAAAGGCCACGGCCTGTAGCTGGGCCCCAGTGACGGCCAGAAGCTGCACACAAAAAGGTCTCGGCCTGTAGCTGGGCCGCCAAAGAGGAGATGGCCTCTAGCCACTCCATTAGGTGCTGCTTACACCCCCTGAAGAACCCGTGGCAGCCTGAAGCCGCACAAGGGGATAGAAAGGTATGCCTCCTCTTCTTCTGAAGTTGCCTCAGTGGGCATGACACCGGCGATGACCTATAGCCACTCCTCGTCTACACGTCGCCCTCCACATGGGACTTCGGTGACGGCCTTCAGCCGTGCCAACAGGCAAGCGACGGCCTGTAGCCGTGGTTCGTCTGCGTTCCCATCAGGGAGCCGGATCCCAGTGACAGCTGGAAGCCGCACTGACAGCGAAGGGACGGCCTATAGCTGCCCTCCGTCTGTTGCCCAAGGGAACCCAGCGATGGCTGGTAGCCGGGCCGGGGAGGGACACCAAAGATCCTTGCCCCCTGTGACTCCGCAGTGTGAGGGCCACCTGCGATCAGCTCTGCCTACCAGTGGGAGCACAGGCCACTCCTCTGCCCACCCAGAGCAAGGCAATCTCCAGGAGGAGGACTCCTGCCCCGAGGACTGGTGGAGAGGCCCGGTGTTATCCTCAGGGCTCTTCTCCAACCAGTCAGTCCCTGAGGAGGACCCCCACCTGACGGACTCCAGCCGGGAGCGACACTGCCGCCCCAACCTGACGGCAATGTCATGGGAAGGAGACCGAAGCTGATGGATCTCTGAGGGCGTCCCCTTGACCCCAGGGCAATACCTCTCCCCTCCCCGATGAAGGCAATGCCCATCTTCCACCAGGCGCCTAAGGGAGTCCCTCCAGGACCTGTTTGTCCCGAGTTCCAAGGGCCAGACACCAGTTCCCAGCCCTGATGGTGAGGGGTCCTCCACCATGCCCAGCCCAAACCCTCGATGAGAGATGACACCCGTGCGAGTAGTCCTGTGGCCGTGGGACGAAGGAACTCCTGAAGGGACTCCGCCTACCCCAGGCCAATGACTGTGAGTTCCCAGGCCTTCCCCCTTCCCCGATCAGTGACATTATATGTAACAGTGACTGTGATACATGGCTCCCACAGACTGTGAGTGAGAGGCAAAGACTGCAATGTAAGTGAATAGTGAAATCTAGTAAAGTGAGGAAAGACACTCGAGGCAGTGTATATCCATTCTGCACAAGACGAGAGGTAAAACTCAGTGCACGTTCACCCTGTGTAAATCAAGAAATAGAAATCAGTGACAATATATATATAACCATCGTGAAACAGGAACTAGAGTCAGTGTCAGAGTAAAGATCCTTGAACTACCTCATGCACAATAAAACCTTTATTTTGCCTTCTCACTGGGAACGAGCATCCTGTGCAAGGACTGTGAAAGCTGTGTATCGCCTCCTTACCCAGACTATGCTCAGTTTTTTTTATCGAGGCGAAGATGCACTTGACAGGTTGGTGATGATTGGTTGAATGCAACGTTACTTTATAATCTCTTTATTATTAATTGACAACATATATCTGAGGGGGAAATATGGGTTAGTAAATGTTATTCGGACATGTTGCATTCAGTCAATCGTCACCGACCTATCCAGTGCATCTTCGCCTCAATAAAAAAAAAAAAAAAACTGAGTATAAGACCCCTGTCTATCTACAGTAGTATCCTGTGTGATACTAGAAACCCACTTGCCAGCCTATGTATTAACTTTGTTTAGCATATTGTGTAAACTGTTTTCCTGTTCCATAGCAAAGAATTTGTCAATATAAGTGTAAGGTTGTTGCCCTGTGTTTTTATGCCCTGTTCCTCTCATACTGTGTCTAAGCTCCGGTCTAGAAAGGGAACCCAGCTGCACCCTAGGCATTCTTAGGACGGGAAGCCGACCTAAAAACGCCTAGCATAACACAAAAACATATATTGGATTACGACTTTTTTTCTGCCTACTTCAACAAATTATATGGGGTACATTTAGCCAATGAGTATAAAACAAGGCCATAGGTTACTGGAGTGCAGAACTTACCCTTTACGGCACTAAGGCAGAGAAATGTAATAGCAGAAAGGGAAAAGATAGTGTGGTATTAATGTTGAAATGATAGTGATGTTGAAGCTGTTTTACGTCGAAGTAATGGTGTTGAAATGGTGTGGGAAGTCCTTAGACTATCCATGTAATGAAACCGAATGTCCAGATTGATGAAGGCCGGAAGAAACATGGAAATATCTATAAGAGAGTGTGAAAAGAATAGAAGAGGACATGGAGAGAAAAGCTGGAGATAAATGGGCCCGTTTTAATGGCCTCATTCATGCAAGGATACTAGGGAAGAATATCCCGCCCCACCCCAGGGGGCAGTAATGTTATAGAATTAGCAACAATATATATTTCTTACTTGTGAAATGTAATGCCATGTCTCTTTAATGAATTCCTGTACCTATTTTTGCATACAGAAGCTGAACAGCTGACCATGGCATTATATATTACGGATTCATCGGCTGCATTCAAAAACCCAGTGAACACCTCAGTTTAAAAACCATGGGCATCAGGCATGGTGTAATATGGCTGCCGCTCCACCAGCGCTGCCCTGGCGGCGGCTACATAAATTACGCTGTGTTACCTATGAGAAAGCCTCTCCATATTATATAGCTCAGTGGCCCCCAGCCACACAGGCTCACGTCCCCCGCTACCATATGCCCCTCTCCCACCCAATGGAACCAGTGGGGAGTTCATCACCCCACTGCATTACACTCCAGCCAGGATGACTCTCGCCAGAATCGGGGTGGGACTTGTCACAGCACAGTCCCAAGTAGGCCCTTGGTAACGCCCACCAGACTTGCCAGTAACAGAACGACCACCAGTCTTCCTGCACTTACAGAACCCAAGGGGAGCAGTGGCACAGTAACGTTCACTGGACTTGCTGCAGAGGGAGCATCCACCAGATCTCCCTCTTCTGCCACCCACCACCGGGAGCAGGGGCACGGTAACGTCCACCGGACTTACCGTCAGAGGAACGTCCACTGGACTGTCAGCACCTGTCATCCCAGGGAAGGGAGCAGAGCCGTGGTAGCGTCCACTGGACCTGCCATAGAGGGGACTTCTGCCGGATTCCCCTCGGCTGCATCTTTCCCCCGGCAGCAGGGCCTCAGTAACGTCCACTGGACTTACCGCAGGTGGAACGTCCACCGGACTTCCTGTACCTGCTGCCCCCGGGACGAGTGGAACCTTGGTAACGTCCACCAGACTTGCCAGGCGGAAGGGACGTTCACCAGACTTCTTTCCTCCACTATCCCAGAGTACAGCCTTGGTAACATCCACCAGACTTGTCAGGTAGAGGGAGCGTCCACCAGACCTCCTTCTTCCACTGCCCCAGAGTGGAGTTTCGGTGACGTCCACCGGACTTGCCAAGCTGAGGGAATGACTACTGGTCTTCCCTCCTCCATTACCCCAGAGGCTCCCGCCAAGGACAGTGTCCCTGACTCGGCCCGCCCCTCCAGAGGCCAAGCAGGACACCCCTTGCACTCCCGCTGCACCACTAGGGGTGGAGATTGCTTCCCTACAGAGTTCTTGGTGGAGGAAGTCTGGAGTGGCCCCGTCATTAGCCTGGGTATCCTGTCCCTGCAGCCGTACCCTTGATGCCCCCAGCCACTGTTGGACTCCCCAGGAGAGCGCGGCCACAGGCAGCTCCTGAGACGGCCTCCCCATCCCAACGAGACCGCAGCCCCCAACCCTCTAGGGGTGCTCTGATGACCCCGGGCCAGGACCAGCCCGGATCCTCTAGCAAGACTCCCACCACTTCCAAGGGCAGGCGCCGAGCTGTGCGCCTATTAGCCCTGTTTGGCCCCAGCTCCAAGGGCCACCATACACCTAAGGGCCCCACCAAAAGGGGGCCACCCACAACGCCACCGTACAGCCTAGACTGGACTCCCTACTACATAACCCGAGATGAGCACCTCTCCCGAAAGCGCACCCCAGATGGCCCACCTCCCACACCTGGCCGCCACCTGCACCTGTCCGAGACCTAGTTTGCTATAAATCTTTATGTGACAATAAGTGATTGTACTGTGCCATATGTACTGTGTAAGCATTGTGTTTTCTCTTTGTATGGTAATATACGTGTAAGACTGGTTAGCCTGTGTTTGAGCCCTGTTCCTTTGTTGCATGCTCTTGCCCGGTCCTGAACAAAAGAACCCAAGTCCGTGCTCGTGTTCTGAGTGCAAGAAGTTGGACCCAGAACACGCTGCATAACAGAAATCCTTGACTTTCCATTACACTATTCACAGCAGTTTGGTTGCGAAGTGCATGATACAAGAGTAAAGCCAGAAGACTAAACAAGCGATTTTACACACAAGCACACACGTTAAGAACGTCTGTAAACATGAAAGCTGATATCGTGCCTAAGAATTGTTTCCTCGTCCCTCGCTGTAAGGGGCACATTCACAAACAAGGTTACCAGTTAGAGAGAGATGCTCTGGAAGATAATATTGGTGGTAAGGTTTGATCTGCTTCGATAATATTTATTGTTGTTAATGTGTACAGAGTACTTATACAACTAAAGAAGGTAGTGGATCTTGCCACATACACCTCCTTCAGCAAATATAGCTTTATACAATCGTGTGGTTATAAAATCGTGGGTGTAGTCACACGCCCTTTAGTAATATTAGCTGTAGTATGTGTTGAGAAATGGAAATGAATTTGTAAGATATATTGCACACAGAAGTGAGGATTTTTTTTTTTATATGATTAAATAAATTCCCTGAGCTAGACCTTGACAGATCATATAGCCCCGTCAGGTGACGGGAGAGCACTACCTCTCCCAGCAGGGCAGCTACCAGGGCCAGGAGCGAACTCTCTGACCTTTGGTCTCGAGTCAGGTGCTCTAACCACTGAGCCACCCTGCCCCCTATGGGAGTGAGGAATATTATCAGACCAGTACAAAGTATAACATATAGCATTTGCCACAGCCAAAGATGATGACATCGCACCACCTTATCAGTGAGTTGTATGAGGTCGGTGATTGCTGGTTAAAACACACACCCACACGACACCGCTTCCATTTCACTCAGTCTCCCTCAGCTTCGCTACTTTTTAATTTTTGTTTCGAATAAGTCCTTCGGTGGTACACACCAGTGTTTTCTTTTACATTGTCTTGAGTGGTATATTTGTTAGCGTCATTGGCTAGGTTGTGGAAGACGGAGTCTTTGCGGCTGTGATGTAAATATGCAAATAAATTATGTAGAATATTGAGTAATATAGTGAAAGGTGCCGACAAATGTAAGATAGATTGAAGAATAGCAGTTATTTGTGTGTGCAACTATACATTTAATAAGTGTAGTGCATTCTAGAACTTCGGAACATATACAGGGTTTTTGCGGAGAATGGAAAGTCACAGATTTTCATTTGAATAACCATGAGAATTTCTCAGTAAGTATAAGTTATAGAACATTGTAACCTCTCAGGTGTGGAACATGATGGCCTACCTCCTGTAAGGCGACCAAGTCTGGTTTTTGCAGTGTAAGTAAGATTGAAAGTCAGTCAAGCGGGACCGTTAGCCATTTACATTCCAGGTCAGATAGGTGTAAGTGGAGCTCATCATTGGACTTGTAGCACTCCAACCATGCCTCCAATTTTCCCAGCTGCTCTTTCCATTCTATCAGAGCATGGCGCATGTCATCGAACCCCCCATGAACAGACTTTTCAACCTGGGCACTGGGAGCTGCCCTAGCTTCTCCCCTTGCACGAGCTACTCCTGTGTTCGGTTGTCCACCTGCAGGCTTCTCTCCGGCACCATGACCTAGAGGACCAGAAGCCTCTGACGTGTCGCATGCTGCTGCAGAATCCCCGCTTTCCAAGTTACTCTTGACAAGGTAGTCCTCCTGTTGCCGCATCAGACGCTGCTTCACTCACTGGAGTCTCCACAATGGGTCCTGCACTGCTGAGTGGAGATCCCTAGTGACATCCCATAGACTGGTATTGGGCTGGGTGGAATCACCATCTGGAGACTGACTTGCTGAAGATTCAGCAAGACGTAATGTGGTTGACTGTGCACAGGCGTTGTTGTCCCCAGCTGTGGGAAATTCGAGGCCTGTAGACGCGCCTCTCAAGCACTGGTTGGTGCCAACAGTGGTAGTTGTGCTACCTAGGCTTGCATTGCAGTGTGCTGTGGTGCCAGGGTCGCCTGTGGTTTTAGGGGACACAAGGACAAGTGGGCATTGTGTTCCCCTCCACAAGTGCAGCACTTGGGTTTGAAGTGTTCACCTCTCTTGATTTTTTCCAGACAGATGCTACCTTCGTGCCTCCCAGCACAAAAGAGACACCTGCATGCTGCAATGCACTTCCATGCCAGATGCCCCCACCTACTGCAGCGGTAGCAGAGGTCAGGTTCCAGAACATAGCGTGCAGCCTTCCTGTATCCTAGTAGCCTGATGAAAACTGTCGCTGGTGTCTTCCCCTCTATCCGAGTAATAAGCTGCAGCCTCAGATATTTGACAACCGTTCTTCTCTCCACAGGACATTGTCTGGAGCTTCAAGATCCTCCACCGCCCAGTAGACTGGAACATTATGAATAATAATCCTGATCTGGAGGCGGTTGGTAACAGCTTCCAAAACAACACATTTAAGCCATCACTAGTAAAATAATCCATAGCATGGCCACTTCTCACCGTCACATATGGATGTGTCTTACCTTCTTTGAACAGTACCTCAAATTCAGGAAACTGCTTTGCTACAAAAACAGTTCACCTAGCTTTTTGTGAGAGTGAGAGTGCATAATCCTCTAGTGGGGCAACTATACTGCATTGCCCAGAGACAAAATGGGGATCCTCTGTTTGGCTCAGTGGTAAGGTGCGCGTGTTATGGAGCGCAGGGGCCTGAGATCGAATCCCTGCCAGGACAGGGTGATTAATTTGTCAAGTTTCAATTTGGTTACTACACTGGTTGGCAGTGGTGTGGGATGAGGGGAGGCTTGGAGGGCAACGATGTTGTTGGTTAGCTGACAGCAACCTAGTCCTTGCATCCGGGGAATGAGCTGTTTGATGGTCCGCAGCATCCCCAGTGGTGGCCTCCAATACTACGCTGCCATGTGCGTTTGAAACTCACCACATTAATCACCAGTGGGACAAAAGAGTGATGTAATGGGTTCTCTAAAAGCCCACATTGCCCCCAAATGTGGATTCTCTGTTAAGCTCACTGGTAACGTGCGCGCGTTATGGAGCATGGAGGCCTAAGATCAAATCCTGACCAGAACAGTGTGATAAATTTGTTAAGTTTCAGTTCGGCTATTACAATCTGAGACGAAATTTAGCTTCACTCTGGCGTCACGATTTTGCACCAGTTCGCCACATTCCCATTTCAAGGTCAGCAGCAGCCGATGCATCACTGTCCTCCCACATGCGAAGGCGTTTGCCTTGCACCGCCGCACCACAGGTACTGTCATCCGTGTTCGGTTCTTGTCCTTGGGGTTGTTCCTGCCCTTTCCCGTCACTCTCCAAGGTCGAAAGACTATCACTGGCTCCAGCCTGTCCCATGATGCTGTATAGGTGTGATCAAACGGGCGAGGCCCTTGGCGCTAACGGCGACAGCTACGTGTGGGCATTGTAGCGCAAACCACTGTGGTGGTATGGTTAAGTGTGGGATGTATCAAGTACCTGTGTCAAATGAGGACATTTATATGTGTTATGAAATATGCGAGTTATGTTTCACTTTAGTTATGAGGGAATTCCAAAGGAAGTTTGTAACTATTTGAAGGAGGAGGAAGCTGGTGAGCAATTTCACTGTAATTGTAGTTTTGGTAAAAAAAAAAAAGTTTTGAGAACTTCAAAGGAGCTCAAAGATACCCAGGATGTTATCGGGACTAAACTGCATGGACCATGTTGCGCGACTTTGTATCTTGGTTTGTACGAGGCTTTAATGAAACAAGACCTTGATGATAAATAGGAGAGGCAAATACTCTTTCAGCGGGTTTCGGTGAACCTCTCAAGGCTATACAAGATGTTAAATCTGTAGATGCCAGGTTAAATGCACAGGAGGGACAGGTGTCACACCAAAGAATGAAGATCATAGAACCTTAGAGACACCCTTAAATTAGAGATTCAGTTGCAGGGGCGTGAAACATTCCGGATGAAAAGAATGAGAGGAAGGCAAGTGAGAATAATTAAATGATTATTTTGGAGGAAAGCTCAGGTGATGAGGAGGCATAGACACAGAATGACAAAGCAAGTTGTCAAGGAGCTCCTGCGAGTATGTAACGTGGGTGATGACGTGACGATACAATAGGAGGAACTGGAATAGATATGACTAGCAAAAAGAAACCAGCGGAAGTGGTTCTAGCAAACACAAAAAAAACATTTTTTTCAGGAACAAGAAGAATCTCGAGGATAAGAATGAGTGGAAAGGAGTGTCCATCACAAATGATCTGACTGTCAGTGAGACAAGGCACAAGGAGCAGCTGAGGAAGGCAGCCAGTGAGCTAGAGAAACAGGGAAACGAGAGGTATGTGGTAAGAGGACCCCCATGGAAAAGTAGAGTCGACAAAGCAGACTACTACTAAAGGGACAACTACTGTGGAGTACTAAGGGGGCCGGGGGGGGGGGCGTCTGCCGCCAGTGACAGCCATAGGGGGTGCCACGTAGCTGAATGGTAACTTCATTTAACTGTTTCAAGGTTTCTAGTATTTCTATTAGAAACTACACCGAAAGTAAATGATTCTGTGCTGCTTAATTTACATTAAACATTAATTCTGAAACTACTGTAAAACTAATGTGGTGAATTTTCATTTGTATTGTTGTGAAGAAGGATTTGCCAGTTAGGTAGCACTGGAAGGTTCTCAGTAAAATACCCGCCGCCGCCGGACCACCCACCCTGCCACCCCCCACCCCACCACCGAGCCGCTACCACACCACCACCCCAGGAGGACACCACGGCGGGGCTATTGACCCGGAACAAGAGGGTCACAGGGACACTACTGTCCTGAGTTCCTCTTCCCCGCAACGATCCCAACACCATGTAAGCGGGAAGAGACAACGACCCTGCGAGCAGGGCAGCCGTCACCAGAATCGGGGTGGGACTGAACTAGAGTCAGTCCCAGGTGACACTGCGTTCACGGCCACTGTACGTGACGGGGAAGGAGCGGCCACTGTACGCCCTTCAGTTGCTTCCCAAAGGGCGGATAGGCCCACGGCTATGGCCGCTGTACGTACCAGGGTAAATAGACCCACGGCTACGGCCTCTGTACGTACCGGAGAGGGCACGGATTCCTTGTACCCTTCTCCTGCCTTTTCCTCCTTCGGGAGCAGCACCGCCAGCACGGCCACTGCATGTGTGGGGGAAGGAGCGGCCACTGTACGCCCTTCAGCTGCGGGCCCTAGGAGTCACGAAACCGCGCTCATGGCCACTGTACATGACGGGGAAGGAGCGGCCACTGTACGCCCTTCATTCGTGGTTCCGAAGGCCCTCCCGACGCAGGATGTCCCTTGCGCGGTCGATCCTTTCCCTCTCGGCTGCGTGGGACACCCTTTGTCCCCTTCCAGGAGTGTTTCCCCGGAGGTGCTGCCAGAGTGGTGGCGTGGCCCAATCCAGGCCATACCACCTACCCCTGGGAGATCCCTGCCCCTACCGGACACCCGACGGAGACGGTGCCGCAGCTCACCCCTGTTGGCGCCTCCCCCTACAGGCGACCGCAGCCCCAGGACCCCCAGGCCCGATCAGCAGCCCCCAGGTCCGGGCAACCCAGGCTCTCTCTCTCCCCGGAGCCAGAGGCGACAGGCCCGCCTCCTACAGCTGTTTGGCCCTAGTCCCGAGGGCCACCTCTCAGGTCGAGGCCCCCAGACCGGAGGGCCTCCCTGCACCCCACCGACGAGGCTACAGTACGAGGGCCTCCTCCCAGGTCGAGGCCCCCAGACAGGAGGGCCTCCCTGCACTCCACCGACGTCCGGGACCCGGGTGGTGACTCCCCTGCAGGCAGTGCATTGCTCCCTGCAGGAAAGCTCCCCGTAGGGCCTCCCCCTCACGCCCAGACACCGTAGCAGATTATACCTAGGAACCATGGGTAAATAGTGACATTAACGCCTCTTGTGTCGTGAACAGTCGAGACGGGAATATAACAGTGACCAGTGACAAAGTGAGGGCCAGAACAGTACAAGTGACAAAGTTACCAATAACCTACTAAGGCCCGATACCCGGCAGAATAGGAAATGTCCTAAATCCCAGACAAAAGAATTTATAGAAATCGTGGGCCAAGACCAGGGTGCGCGGGAGAATCAAAAACCTGTGAATAAGTGTCGTCGCGACTAAGTGATTCCATCAAGTGTCGCGATCCACACCCTATCCATTTATAGTAATATTCACCCCACTAACTCTTAGCCCTGTCCACCCCTAGTGCATCGGACTCTATATATATAATACCCATTCTGCCCATAAACGAAATACGGGTATCACGATAAGGTACTTTATTATCTAAGTATAAATGAAGAATACTGTGTCTTAAGTGTAACTGTAAACCTTGGTGTAGGCTAACTCTGTGTCCCTGTCCACAGCATATCCAATACCTCTGTTTTATATTGTAACGGTGTAGGAATTAAGACAATAGATGTGTTAAGGTGTACTGCCTGGTTTTTATGTCCTGTTCCATTGTGGGTGCTTTACTTCCGGTCCGGAAAGAGGACCCCGCTCAGTCGCTGGTGTTCTTAGGACAAGAGGTCGGACTAAAAACACCCAGCATAACACTCAGTACTTCTAGTATTTTTCAGTTACGTGTCAGAGGCACTGAGCTCTGTAGTAAGGAGGGTCTATTTCTGCAATAAGCGTGTTGTAATAACCGGACTGAAACTTAACAAATTAATCACACTGTCCTGGCCGAGATCGACCTGAGGCCCTCGCGTTTCATAGGCATGCACGTTACCACTGAGCCAAAGAGAGGATCCTGCTTTTCCTCTAAGCAACGCGGGCTTTTATAGACCCCATTACATCACTCATTTCTGCCCTTGGTGATTAATTTGGTCAAGCGTAGCATTGGAGGCCACATATGGGGATGCTGCGGACCACAGCTGGACAGCTCACCACCGGGCTGTAAGGACCAAGACACTGTCAACAACAACATCATTGCCCTTCAAGCCTCGCCTCACATCCCACACCTCTGCCAACCGATGTAATATCCTAACTGAAACTTAACATATTAATCACACTATCCTGGCCGAGACAATCTCAGGCCCTCGCGCTTCATAGGCGCGCACGTTACCACAGCGACAAAGAGAGGATCCCCGCTTTGCCTCTTTTTTTTTTTTTGGCCTATCGACCATTGGGACAAAGCCCCTGGTCATTAAGGCCATATATATATATATATATATATATATATATATATATATATATATATATATATATATATATATATATATATATATATATATATATATATATATATATATATATATATATATATATATATATATATATATATATATATATATATGTATATAACAGTTACCCATATATACATATATATACAATATATATATATACATACATACACACACACACACACCCTATACACCCTATACACATCAGAAAGAGAGAAAGACCTAGGTGTGATTATCAATAACAGACTATCTCCGGCTGACCACATCAGCGAGAAGGTGCGGAACATGTATACACTGCATGCAAATATGAGAATAGCATTCACATACATATGTGAAGACATGCTAAGAAGGATAATAACATCATTCATTAGACCAACCCTGGAATATGCATCAGTAGTCTGGAGTCCTCATCTCAAAAAGCATATAGACAAGATTGAAAAAGTTGAAAGGGCCGCTACAAGATGGATACCAAGCTTAAGGGACCTAAGCTACGAAGAAAGACTAAATAAACTGAATCTACCAACACTACAGGAGAGAAGGAAAAGAGGTGACATGATAATGCTATATAAATGCATACCAGGAAAGGAGAAAATAGACATAAATGATTACTTAACATATGGAGAAGCATCAGCAAGAGGACACTGCAAAAAACTGCATAAGAAGAGAGGTGATAAAGACGTAAGGAAATTCAGTTTCCCAAACAGAGCAATTGATCAATGGAATGCACTACCGAATGAAATAGTGTGTGCCAAAACAATTCACAAGTTTAAGGATATGTACGATAAATATGGTTTAAGACACGGGACAGTACGAGCTTGACTCATTCCTGTAAAGATACAATTAGGTAAGAATTAGGTAAGAACACACTTCCATGCATATATACAGACATACTTTCATGCACACGTATATATATCTATCTATATATATATATATATATATATATAGAGATATAGATAGATAGATATATATATATATATATATATTTATATATAGATAGATAGATAGATAGATAGATAGATATAATAATTTTTATTTTATTTTTATTTTTTGTATTTTTATTTTTAATATTTTTTTTATTTTCATATTTTTTGGCCTTACATTATAAACAAAAATGCCTAATCTAAAGAACCTGAAACTAACCACCTACCTGACAAATCACTAACCTATACTAAATCCTAAAGAGACAAATAACTAAACCTACACTAATGGTAGAAAGGCCTCGACTAACAGAACATCATCGACTGCAGATATGTAATGCCTCTCTACATTACACACCTGTACTCATCACTTGGTGACTGTTAGTCGAGGCACAGCCTAATGTAGGGGACATCAATATATGAAAGAGAACCAGACAAGTCAGGAACATTTCCATATACGTCAGGTGTCGGCCCTAATTAGTAACTTCAGGAATATGGTATAATGTATTTACATAATATGCACAAAAAGTGAAGAACATCGCCCAACAGACCACCATCGACTGCAAGTGCCCAATACCTTTCTATATTGCACACTTGCACTCATCAGCTGGTGACTGTCAGTCGAGGAACGGGATTTAATGTAGGGAACATCAATATTAGAAATAGGTCATTGGGAGGAGGAACTGTTTCAAAAATGTCAACTGTCAACCCTAATTAATAGTACAATATATACATATTTATAGTTGATAAAAACCATAACCACACAGTAAAAAAGTCATCACTCTGATCAGTCCGGTCTCTCTCAAGAAAGCCATCAATTTATCAGTCATAACACTGTCCCCATCACCCAGGATGGTGGAAAGGGTGAAGGGGACGTCTACTGCGCCGCAGTAATTTATAAGTGAAGCACGTTCACGAATAAATCGCCGACAGCGCAGGATGATATGACCCATAGATAACACCGCATTACAGATGTCACATTGCGGTGGGAAGCGTCTTTCCATATATGGTTTCATGTGAGTTAAAATGGTGGCATTGAGCCGTATTCTAGCCAATACTTTTTTTTTCAAGGCGACTGGGGCGGTTAGCAGTGTCCCAGTCGCCGAGGTGCGGCTTACAAGTTGAAATATTTAGTCTGGTCCACTGATCTTGCCACAGAAGATTTACTGATTTCTTTCCGAGAGAGAGACTCGACCGTAGATCACGAGGAACGTCCCAAGTCTCCTCGAGTTCTACAGCCGACTTTGCAAGTTAGTCAGCCTGCTCATTGCCGTAGATACGACAATGACCAGGCACCCAGATCAGCGTGAATGACTTGTTGCTTGAATGCAATTTATTAACGATGCGGCCCTGGATCTCGTGAGAGTCCGTAGTACAAGATGCAATTGCCTGAAGGGTTGATTTTGAATCAGAAAATATGACAAATGAGTCATGCCTAGAATTGGGAGCATAGTCTATGGCTTTGTCAATAGCAAAAAGTTCGGAGGCAAACCCAGATGTATGAGTCGGCAACCGATACCTAAGTGCACATTCAGTCGACCACACACTTGCACCCACACATTCACTCGACTTGGAGCCGTCGGTGTACAATTGATGGGACTCCAAGTGACGAACGATGATGTTACGAAACAAGTGGTGAACCTCCGCCTCCGGCGCCTTGGCCTTTGGTGCTGGGAGCCATGATACATCCACTGTAAAACCGGGTGGCTCCCAAGGCGCTATATTTTTAAACACCAACTTGTCACAGTCACTGGGGTCCACACCAAGCTCCTGAGTCAGTAAGTGGAGGCGAACGGCAAGTGGCCGACGCACCCCCCGCAGAAGGTGGTGGTATTGACACAGGGGGGTACAGGCCACATTGCCGATATTACTTTTCCTTAATGTTCGTAACCCGTACGATAATGTCAGGTGGTCACGGCGAATTCGGAGGGGAGGCACATTCGCCTCCACTTCCATACGAGCTACACGGGTACACTGGACGGCTCCAAGACACAGTCGCAAACATTTATTTTGTAGCACATCCAATCCTTTCAGCGTGGCATCGGATGCCGAGCCATACACCTGTGCGCCATAGTCTAGCTTTGATCGAATGAGGGACTTATACACCATTAATAAAGATTTTCTGTCGGCACCCCATGTAGTACCCGCTAGGTACTTGAGGACATTTACTGGTTTATTGCAATGAGCAAGCAAAATATTAACATGAATTTTAAAGTTCAAATGACGATCAAAATGAATTTCCAAAAACTTTATAGAATTTTGAAAAGGTACCGCCTGATTATCGAAAGTTAAGCACAAATTAGGTACGTTACGAGTTGTAAAAACTACAGCGGCACACTTACGGACGGAAAACTTAAATCCCCACTGCAAGGCCCAGTGGTGGACGGAGTCAAGGGCTGCTTGAATCCGCCTAAAATGCCCACCTCCGGACCACCCACCCCGCCACCCCCCACCCCACCACCGGGCCCCCACCACAACACCACCCCAGGAGGACACAATGGGGGGCTAGTGACCCAGGTCAAGAGGGTCACCCGTCCACTACTGACCTGAGCCCCTCTTCCCCGCAACTGCCCTGACACCAGGTGACTAAAGAACGGCAACGACCTCGCAGGCGGGACAACCATTGTCAGCAGTGGGGTGGGACTGAACAGGCTTCAGTCCCAAGTAACGTCTTGGCGACGGCCATAGTTACACCCTCAAGGGCAGGAGGCCCAAGGCTACGGCCTACAGTGAGCACCAGGACGTCAGTACCCTCAGCCACTTCAAGGGCAGGAGGCCCTAATGTGAG
Organism: Coenobita brevimanus; assembly: GCF_032717465.1. Lineage (NCBI taxonomy): Eukaryota > Metazoa > Arthropoda > Malacostraca > Decapoda > Coenobitidae > Coenobita > Coenobita brevimanus. The sequence goes on along the minus strand of NC_137056.1, from coordinate 31,575,091 downwards.
CACCAGGGCGTCAGTACCCTCAGCCACTTCAAGGGCAGGAAGCCCAAGGCTACGGCCTACAGTGAGCACCAGGGCGTCAGTACCCTCAGCCACTTCAAGGGCAGGAGGCCCTAATGTGAGCACCAGGGCGTCAGTACCCTCAGCCACTTCAAGGGCAGGAGGCCCTAGCTTGAGCACCGGGGCGTCAGTGCCCTCAGCCACTTCCAGGGCAGGATGCCCTAATGTGTGCACCGGGGTGTCAGTGCCCTCAACCACTTCCAGGGCAGGAGGCCCTCACGTGAGCACCAGGGAGTCAGTACCCTCAGCAGTGGTGTCAGGAGTGTGGATCTTAGAAAAGTGCTGCAGTGAGTCTAATCTTCGACATGGAGCAAGGGGGTGTGCAGACAAGGACCTGAGCTGGGGAGGAGGAGGAGGAGGAGGAGGAAGAGGAGGTGTCCCTGGCTGCAATCATGAAGCTATTACAAGCACAGAGTGAAGGATAGAAAGAACTCAAAGAACAATTACAGGCACAAAATGAAGGACAGAAAGAATTCAAAGAACTATTACAAGCACAAAGTGGACAGCTAGAGGCACAGAGTGAAGAACAGAAAGAGCTCAAGAGCGAAATCAAAGAAAAGTACAGGCACAAATGAAAAACAGAAAGAACGATATGAATGACTTCAAGAGGTATTACAGGAGCAACAGGGGGAGTTACAACTGAGGATGCAAGGACACTTAGATGCATTCATGGGGAAAATGAAGGAACAGCATGAACAGTTGAAGGAAGAAATATACGCTGAGCTATGGCAGCAGAAGTATAAGGTAAACAATAATATGACGGTGTGCAGACAGCATGTAGATGACCAGTTGAAGTTTAGTAAGGGAATAGTGATGGTGTGCAGACAGCATGTAGACGACCAGTTTAAGTTAAGTAAGGGAATAGTGATGAAGTGCAGACAGCATGTATATGACCAGACGAAGCATACAGTCGACCATGTGAAGATACGTAGTGAGAGAATTGAGGATGAAGAGAAATATTGCACTGCTGAGCCTCAGGTTAATGTACAGGGAGCATATGAAAAGAATGGACAGTGTATGGTGAATCTTGATGGATCTGAAGCATCTAAAGGTAGCCTTACAGGGTTGAATAATCAGAGTGTAGTAGTGTTCAGTCCTGGACTTAATTATGATGCCCCAGTTTTTAGGTCCCAGACCAGTGAAGTTCTTGGCTATAATAGGGGTTCGTATAAAAGGAAGCCTCGGGAATTTGATGGTAGAGTATCCTGGGAAGTTTACTGTGTGCAGTTTGAGTTACTTGCTGATTAGAATGGTTGGGATGATAGGCAGAGGGTAGTCCAACTTGCTACTACCCTTAAGGGTGCAGCAATGGAGATTCTTGGTCACATGTCAGTAGAGGACAGGAACAGTTATCAGTCGTTAGTAAAAGAACTGGAGCACAGATACGGGACAATGTGCCAGACTGAGGTTTACAGAGCAAGATTCTGGAGCCTTGTACGGGCTCGAGGCTAATTCCTACAGCAGCTTGCTCATGACCTGGAGAGTATGGCATAAAAGGCATACCCTAGAGCAGCATCTAACCTGTTGGCTATTCTTCTGGGGGACCAGTTCATCGATGCTTTTGATAATACAGAGTTGAAAATGCAAGTGAAGCAGGCACAACCAAGATGCATGCAAGAAGCACTAGCCAGGGCTCTAGATTTTGAGTCCTACGTCAGGTCCAGTACATCCACTTTTCAGGCAGGTCATAGTGTGGGATTCAAGACAAGAAAGGGACAGGTACATGAAGCAGAAAAATTTGAAGGAAATTGCTGGTACTGTGAAAAGCCAGAGCATAAGAAAGTGGACTGCTATAAGTGGAAGAGAGAACAGGAGAAAATCAGAGGAGGTTGTTAGTTCTGCGAGAAGCCAGGACACAAGAAGATGGATTGTTACAAATGGCAGAAAGAGCAAGAACGGAACAGTTCAAGGAAACCCACAATTGCAACAAATGAGTGTTAGATATGTGTTGAGGTGGGACACTTCAGCTATGATTCTCCAAAAGAGAAGGACGGCAAGAAGAAGGCGGCAGAAGACAAGAAGGATGAGAGTAAATTAGTAGAGGCTGGTGACAAGAGGCAACCACAGCCGGCATTTCCCATGTAGTCCCACCACTGAGAAAATGCAGGAGAGTTGCGACTGATAGTGTGCGAGAATATGGAAGAGAGGATGACAAGCAGTGTAGTAGCAGTGGGAATCTTAGAAAGAAATGCTTCCGTACTGTAGTGATAGGGCCAGTGTCAGCTGAAGAAGACCTGAAGAGGATGCAGATTTACAACCATTGCTAGATTGGCAGCAGCAGAGTACAGTGCGAGTATCTTGGGAACAGGTTTCCTGGTTCAGGCCCCTATGACTATGAGCTACTGGAGACAGTGGGACCTTCTTCATTTGAACAACAGACCATTGGAGCATCAGTGGGAGACACCCGATGGTCTCAGCAAGTATTGACAACTGGTGGTTCTGATGAAAATGAGGTCTGGGATCTTGGATGAGTCTCATAACCAAATCACTAGTGGGTACCTGGAAGTGAAGAAAACTCTAAGTCAGCTGTTACAGAGGTTCTACTGGACTGGCATGCATCAGGACGTTGAAGAGTGATGTCAGGCCTGTGATGTATTCTAATGACCGAAATGAAACTTAACAAAATAATAATACTGTCCTAGCTGAGAATACCTCAGCTCCTCGCGCTTATCATGCGCGCACGTTACCATTGAGCCAAAGAGAGGATCCCTGCTTTGCCCCTAAGCGACGCAGGCTTTTTATAAACCCTATTACAATGCTTTTTTCTCCCTTTGGTGATTAATTTGGTCAGCTTCGAATACACGGTAGCGTGGCATCGGAGGCCACCATTGGGAACACTGCAGACCACACTGAACAGCTTATCCCTGGGATGTAAGAAATAGGATGCTGTCAGCTAACCAACAACATCATTGCCTTCCAAGCCTCTCCTTACATCCCGCACTGCTGCCAACAAATGTAATGACCGAAATGAAACTTAGCAAATTAATCACTGGTCTTGGCCATGATTCGATCTCAGGCCCTCGCACTTCATAGGCACACACGTTACCACTGAGCCAAAGAGAGGATCCCTGCTTTGCCTCCAAGCAATGCGAGCTTTTCATAGACCCCATTACAATATACTGTGCCAAGATGGGATCCAAGAAACATGGTAGTGCCCCTCTCTAGCTGTACCAAGTGGGTGCACCAATGGGAAGAGTCATTGTGGACATTACTGGACCTCTGCCACCCACTGAAAGGGGAAACTAGTATATATGTGTCGCCATGGACTTCTTCACAAAGTGGCCAGAAGCCTATGCCATCCCCAGTCAAGAGGCTGTGACTATTGCTCAGGTGTTGGTTGACCAGTTTTTCTGTCATTTTGTGAAGCTCCATGAGCTACATTCAGACTAGAGTCTATTGTGTTCCGTGAGTGCTGCAAGTTACTGGGGATGAAGAGGACCAGGACGACCCCACTAAGGACAGTCAGATGGGATGGTGGAGAAATTCAACTGGATCCTGGGACAAGAACTGGCCAAGTACTGAATAGAGGGACAAATGGAATGGGACCAGAAATTACCTTCATTGCTGACGGCATGTTGATCTGCATCCCGTGAGTCTACCGGCTAGACCCCTTCAAAACTGGTGTTGGGCCACGAGTTAGGTTTACCCATTGACCCGTTAATAGGAAGACCACCTGGTGAAGAGCTGCCTACAGACACCTCCAGCTGTGCGAAGCATCTTCAGGAAAGGTTGGCTGAGGTACATCATCAAGTATGAGAAACCACAGTTTTCAAACGAAGTGATGAAGTGCAAGTTTGATGCCAAGGCAGATGAGGTGAGCTTCAAGGATGGTGACAGAGTTTGGTTATACAATCCTCAGTGGAAGAAGGGATAGTCACTAAAGCTGCAGAATCCATGGGACGGGCCTTACACTGTGTTGGACCGCGTATCAGACGTAATATACCGGATTTGGGGAGGCAGGAAGTCTCGCTCAAAGGTGGTACACATAAATCATCTGTGGCAGTACCATGGGCCAGGACAGTACAGCTGGGACGTCTCTGAGGAATCATGCTCTCCCACAGCCGAGGATGTTGAGGAGGACGAAGGAGCTGAAGTACAAGAGGATGGTGACAGTTTCCCAAGAGAAGTGCATCAGGAGGAGGACCAAGACATTCCAGACGGAGTGGACTGTGTGGAGGAGCAGGGACGGTATCAGAAGCAGTATAGGAGAAGAGCTGATAAGTTGAAAGATTATTTTGTGTATAGTTAAATGTTTAGTTTGGATTAAGGATTATGTTTGTATACATTGTGTAATATTGTCTAACTGACAAACGACTAGGTTGGGGGTAGTGTTGTTGTAATGCTAGGTGTTTTAGGCTCGGCTTCCCGTTACGTAAATGCCTAGTGTATAGAAAGGCTCTCTTTCGAGACTGGGGCTTAGACAAATAAGACAGGCAGGACACAAAAACTCCAGGCAACAACCTTACACGTGTATTGCTTAGTTAGACAGAGGAATGAGTAGATGTTACAGGCACAAATATACTGGGCGATTATAAACTCTTATGTCTAGATATGGTTAGCAGTATCTCGCAGGATACTGTTTTGGGTCATAGTGAATAGCACTTGAGGCAGAGCGTCCTTAGTCAGGGAAGTCCAGGTTTTCTATGTGTGTGGAGTTGTTAAGGTTATTTCTCACTGGGGAGTGTTGTTAAGGCACTGGGGTCTGATTGTGATCTTAGTATTACGAGATATTTTCTGGTGGTAGCGTATTTACCTTGTTACCCTCGACTCGTATTTTGCTTTTAAACTGTTACTGTCACTCACTCTACCACTTTGATATTATTGAATCTGGTCAGAGGGGTGGCTCACTATGCCGTCCCCTGGGTCACATACACTGCTCACTGTATCTATTCTTCTCTCCACCACTTTGGTATTATCAATGACTTCCACTCGAGGGTCAATTCACTATTCTGCCTTTGCACTGCTTAATCACTGACATTACACAATTATTGTCCCTCCAGTTGAATCTGGCACCGTGGCAGTCAGGTGCACAGGCGGAGGGGCAGCACAGCTCTGCTACTGACAGGGCTGGGCACCACTGGGGGCCCTCTGTGCCTAGAGGCCACGGGATCAAGCGCAGGGGCGTCCGTTCTCATCCAGGGCTGTGGGTGGAGAAGGGTCCCACGCTCTCAGGGCTGGGGACAAGAATGCGGCCCTCAGGGGTGGGGCCGAACAATTGCCTGAACCGGTCATTCAGGCTCCTGACGGAGGATGAGGACCTCTGCCGTCGAGGTGTGGGGAGTTCCCACCCGGGAGTTCTGGGGGCTGTCTGGGGTTCCCGAGGGCTGTGGTCCCTGGGGCTTGGTGGCACTGACAGGAAGGGGCTGTGGCACCGGTCTGCATCAGGGTTTGTCAGGTGGGTCTCCTCCAGAGCCAGTTGTAGGGAGCAGAGGCCGAGTGAGACTATAGGGCCTCTCCAGTACTCCTCTATGCCCGAGACTCCCTCTGTGTTAGGGGTAGGGGAACAGGCATCAGATCCAGGTGGCGGAGTGGCTACAGGCCGTCTCCTGCTGTAGGGCCTGGCTACTGGCTGTGGCTTCCTGGGGGCGAGGCTACAGGCCGTCTCCTTCAGGAGGAGTGAGCGGCTACAGGCTGTCTCAGGGGGAACACCCTCGGAGCAGCTACAGGCCGTCTGACGAAGGCAGGAGCGGCTACAGGCCGTCTCCTTCAGGAGGGTGTTTGACAGGCTACAGGCCATCTCAGGAAGAACACCTTCAGAGTGGCTACAGGCCGTCTCCTGATGAAGGCGTGAGCAGCTACAGGCCGTCTCCTGATGAAGGCGGGAGCAGCTACAGGCCGTCTCCTTAGCGAGGGGCGAACGGCTACAGGCCATCTCAAGGAAGACACCTTCAGAGTGGCTACAGGCTGTCTCCTGATGAAGGCAGGAACGGCTACAGATCGTCTCCTTGGAACCCTCAGAGCGGCTTCAGGCTGTCTCCTTAAAGAGGGTTGAGCAGCTACAGGCCGTCTCTGGGGTGCTGGCAGGAGCTGGATAGGCAGCTCCACCCCTTAGCTGATTGGTGAAGGCTTGCTCAGAAGGTAGTCTGGTATTACTACTATGGTAACGGCGGGTGAGCTCCAGGTCACAGGGGCGCGTGGCTCAGGCTGACTTATGCCATTGTCGCTCTGAGTCCCAGTGTCAGGACTCCATATTATAATTACAAATCATAATAGATAGACAGATAAATAGATAGACAGACAGACAGATAGAAGCAGCAAGTCAGAGGATGAGAAGGTATTGTGTCTGCGAGAATCGAGCAATGCTAAACATGCTTACACACTCTAACTCAAGGAATGCTTGATAGGCACACGACAGCGTCTCGTGACCATACACACACATACACACATACTCACACACAGGCTTCTAGAACATTCCAACAACAGTGTAAAACAGGTGACACGACCCCTGCTACACCAGAATTTAGGAAGCAGAGCTCAGAAGGAGACAGGCCATAGAACCGACAGGGAGTAGGGAGAAGGAGCCTAGCAACATGGGCGAGAGGATGGAAGAGAGAGAGAGAGAGAGAGAGAGAGAGACAGGGAGGTTATCTTGCGGGACTCTATACTTCACTCGTGTGTGAGAGACTTTGTTAATATTTCCAAGACAAATAAAAATAGTCCCATACTCATCTTTACCTCTCCTGTCATTGCATGACAAAAAGGGAACGAAGATTATCTACTTACAAAGCTACTCACGTATAACAACCACTCGTCCACGAATCTAATATATGTATAGCTGATCTACAAAACATCACTACAAGAAGCTACAAAGTTATTGTAAGACCGGCGCACTGTCATTGCTCCTCTGTGGGCTCCTTGTGAGGGTCTGGGTATTCTTGGGGGCACTATACTGCATTTTACTACCGTCTGCTGGGAAAAAGTCACATCCTCGTGACTGGAGGTTGTAGACTTGTGTATCATAGGTGGTGTTGACTGGCTGCAGGTGTCAAAGGAGGGCGTGCCAGACTGTGGTGGCAGTGTTTTCATCTTGTTCCTCATCGCAGGTGAGGAAGAGGGTAGATGTGGTGGTGGAGGAGCGGAGGAGTTGGAGGAGGTGGTGTGGTCCTCGGACTCGTTGGTTATGTCCAAGTGACGGTGCCCATACAGCTTGCCGTATTTTCATGGTGGCAGTTGTTGCCCGTGGTGTGGTGTGGTGTTGAATGCTTGAGATAGATGGTGAGTGTTGAGTTTTATGCTGGGGTAATGCAGCGTAGCATCTCAGGGGAGTGCAGGTGGCTGGGATATGTGCTTGATGTATCATGAGTGTGAGATGGTTTAGGGCAGGGGTGAGAGTGTGATTTTGCGGCGAGGCGGGTGGGGTGGGAAAGTGGGTGTATCAGGCGGGTGTGCAAGAGAGGCGCTCGGAGCATGTGGTGGCTGTTTTGAGGGTAGGTGTGGGTGGTGATGTGGCTGTGCGGGGTTGGCATGGGCGTAAGGTGCGTAGGGCACGTACGGGTGGGTGTGGGCTGGTTGGGGCATGGTGTGGGGAGCTGGGGGTGGGGGTGTGTGTGGGCAGTGGGCTGGAGGGTGTGGGGGCCATGGTGGGTGATGGGTGGGGTGGGGGTGTTGGGGTGGGGGCGGGACACATGGTGTTGGGTGTGTTGGAGGGGGTGGCGGGTAGGGAAGAGATGGGGGAGTGGTGGGGTGTAGGTGGTGTCAGTGGGTTGTCAGGTGAGGTGTGATGCTGCGTGAAGGCCGGTGAGGCGGAAGTGGTGGGGGAGGGGGAGGGAGAGGGGGATGGGGAGGAGGAGATGTAGCAGTCATAGGTAGTAGGAGGGGGCGGCACGGGAGTAGAGGGTGGGATGGGGTGCGGGGTGGGGGCGGTGGGAGCAGGAGTGCTGAAGGGGCACACGTGCCGGTTTCGGAGGTTGCGAGGAGTGCCTTGGTTGTTGACGGTGACCTGATAGGGGTTAGGGACGCGGGTGATGGTGTGGGGTCCCGTGAAGCGGGGTGCGAGCTTGTGGGGGGTAGGGAGCTGGGCTATTATGACTGTGTAGGGGTTGGAGGCAGTGTCGGGGCTGAGGTCCAGGTTGTGTTGGAGGTGGGTCAAGTGGCGTTTGAGGTGCTGTAGTGGGTCTGTCGTGGGAGCGGAGATGGGGGGTTGTAGATGCTGCTGAAGGGGCAGAAGGAGGGGTGTTTCCCCAAATACTCACTCATATGGCGAAATTCCGTCCTCTCAGGGGCAGGAGTTGATGTCCCATTGTATGATTTTTACATGGGCGGGCCAGTCATCGTTCTTAGTGGCTTTTATTCGGGTGGGGAGCTGATTCATCAGGGTACGATGGCTGCACTCGCATACTGCATTTCCTTGTGGCCAGTAGGGGGAGGAGTGGGAGATGTTGTACCCGAAGATATGGGCCAGCTCCTCCCAGATCTTACCGGTGAATTCGGGTGCGTTGTCTGAGTGGATAGCTTGGGGAATGCCAAAGTAGGGGAATACATGCCGAAGAAGGGCATCAGTCACTGCGACAGCATGGTGTTCGTTCGCTGGGCAGGCCACAACGAATTTGGAATATGTGTCGATGAAAGTGATAACATGTCTATAGCCCGATTTTGGGGGTAAGGGTCCTACCACATCAATCGCTAACAGCTGCCAAGGTTTGTGGGTGGTGATTTGTGCCCGATGGTCCTGCAGTGCGGGTGATGTCTTTACCAGGGGCGCAGATGCAGCAGGTTTTGATAATTTCCTTGGCAAGGGCGGAAGGGTTGGGCGCCCAGTAGGTGTCATTGAAAACCTGCAGCAGTTATTTTTTGTACCCAGTTGAATGCCATTGTGTGTGTGCAGGTGTCACAGGGCATCGAGGGCGGTGTAAGGGGCTAGGATGATATGACCTGACGGGGTTAGGAGGTGGTCGCCCTGGCGATACAGTTTTTTGAAAAGGTGCTGGGGGATCCAAGGGGGCCGTTCCTTGCGATGCCACTGTTGGAGGAGGTCTGGCTCTGGTTGGGCGGCGTGGATGGGGAGCCAAGAGAGGGTGTCTGCGTTGGTATGGAGTTTGCCGGGGCGGTATGAAATTTTATAATTGAATTCCTCCAGGGTTTCACGCCATTGGATGAGCTGGGCGTTTTGGGTGTCAGACTGCCATAACCACTGGAGGGATTGGTGATCCGTAATGATGGTGACTTGGGTCCCAGAGTGATATGCCCGGAAGTGCTCAAGTGCCCAGATGATACCCAAGCACTCTCGCTTGGTGGCGGCATAGTTTTTCTCCACCTGATTTAGGATACAGCTGGCACAGGCAATGATGTGTTTGCGGCCCTCTTGGACTTGGGCTAACACAGCGCCGATGGCAAGGAGGGAGACGTCAGTATAGAGGCAGAATGGGAGGGCATAGTCGGGAAAGGCCACGATGGGAACAGAAACGAGTTTGTCTTTAAGCTGTTGAAAGGCAGCTTGTCTCTCGTCCGTCCAGAGGAACGGTTCCCCCTTACGGGTAAGGTCGTGGAGTGGTTTGGCGATGTGGGCAAACCCCTTCATGAAACGGCGGTAATAGGATGTCAAGCCGAGGAAGGCTTTGATCCCGTGAATGTCCTGTGGTGGGGGTATGTCCGCGATGGCGTGGAGTTTGTCAGGGTCGGGAGATATGCCTGCCTGGGAGATGATGTGCCCCAGGAACGAGACGGTTCTGGCGGCTAAAACGCACTTGGTGGGCTGGAGTTTGATGTCTGCCTGTCAGATCCTGGTAAAAACCCGGCAGAGGCGCTGCAGGTGGTCGGCCCAGGTCTGGCTGAAAACAGTGACGTCGTCCAAGTATGCGAGGCAGATCTCCCACGTGAGACTGCTGAGGACGGATTCCATTAACCTGGAGAAGGTGGCGGGGGTGTTTCAGAGGCAGAATGGCAGGACATTAAACTCGTAATGTTTCCCGTTGCTGGTCGACAAAGCAGTTTTGCCTCAATCTTCCTGTCGCATGGGGACCTGCCAGTACCCCGACTGGAGGTCCAGGGTAGAAAACCAGGAGGCTCTGTACAGGGAATCCAGGGAATCGTCTATGCGTGGGAGTGGAGTGGCGTCTTTGGTAGTTACATCGTTTAGCCGGCGGTAGTCGAAACAGAACCGCATCGTGCCATCCTTTTTCTTTTACGAGGACGACGGGGGAGGACCAGGGGCTGGTGGAGGGGGAGACGACTCCAGCTTCGAACATCTCCTGTACCTGGCAGTCTTCCTCTTCCCACTGTTTGGGATTCTTCTGTCTGGATGGCTGTCGAATCGGCGGGCCTGTCGTATGAATTTCGTGAGCCAGGAGAGATGGTCTGGGATAGGGGGCAGGGGGGTGGGGGAGTGGGAGGGGGAAGGGGCGCAGGGCTCAGCTTTCTCAGTCTCTCTGATTATGAGCCATTTTGGGAGGGTGAGGGGCAAGGGGGCGAGTTTGTCAATTCGGACTGCTGTGTGATGCGAGGGAAGGAAAGTTGGGGGCAGAAGGCAGGCCGAGAGGGTTCTCGGTGGCAAGAGTGGGGAAAATAGGCCGGAGGGGCTGGAGGGCCGGTTAAGGGGCACCCAAGCTTTATGGTGGGGGGGAATGGTGACGGCAGCAGAAACGGTGGCAGGAAAAGAGGGAGCGGGGTGGTGGAGGGGAGAAGAAAGGGGAGGAAGGGGGGGCAGAGTCTTCTGGCCTTGGCCGTGGCGTGCAGGTGCAGACAGCCCGGGGTGGAAGGTTGGGTAGTGCACGGAACTGGATCTGTCTGTTGCGGCAATCTATGGTGGCTCCTAACTTCTGCAACAGGTCCAACTCCGGGTATCCATCGTAATTTTGTCAGGAAGAGTCGAATATTATGAACTGGTGTTGGGTCGACACTGGTTGGTGGATGTCGACTCTTAGGGCCCGTGTTTCCCCACGGATGGGCAGGGGGCCATCCCCCCTCATCCACAAGGTGAATAGCTGTTGGGCGGAGTGGGCCAAAGGTCGATTTGTGACGGGAGAAGTAATGGCTATAAAGGCAGGATCTGGCCGCTCCCGTATCGACCAGAATTCTGGCTTTCACCCCGTTCAGCTTCATCTTGTGGTAAACTGGGTGGGCGATATTTGGGGGAAATGGCCCCTGCCACCGTGGGAGGGTGCGGGGGTGTACCTAAAAATCCAGCTGTCCTGGGCTTCCTTCTTGCTCCAGCTCCTGTTCCCCGGGGTCGGTCTCTTCCACAGGTGCAGGTTCGTCCTCTGTTGCCTCGTCCTCTAGAGAGGAGACTTTGCATTGGCCTGGGGTGGTAGCTTTCCATCGTGCAGCTTTTAACTGATCTTGGATATTGTGCAGTGGGCACCTGGAGCTGCACGCCGAGAATTCCCAGGGATTCATTAAGATGAAGTTGAGGTTCTCCCTGTGGGCGGGGCATTGGTGTGTGGGGTGTGCCCTAGGTGGGCTAGGTGCTGGGGTGGGGCTGGTACAGGGCATAGGCGGACGTGGCTTGACTGGAGGAGCCGGAATTTTGGTGGGAAACATCCTTACCACGTTGATCTGCTGGGGTGCAGGGCGGGAGATCAGGAGGCGCCGTATTAGTTGGACGTCCTTATCCATGTCTCCAGTTGGGTCATGGATCATAAAGTGCTCTTTTACTACACTGGGGAGCACTCTCAGGAGAGTGTTAAAGGTGTGTTGTTCCCGGGTTTCATCATCTGTCTCTGGGTAGGCAGCAGTGACCAGGCGTCTTGCCCGGATTAAGGTACCGTATTGTCTAAGTTCCCATCAAAGGTCAAACTATCCAGTTGGGATAATGCCACCACTTTCTCTAGTGATGGGGTGATGGCTTGGATCACGAGTCTCATGAAATTCTGCCAGGTGAGCCCCGGGACGATTGTGGGTGCTATATTAGCTGCCGCTTTGCCCAGCAGTGGGAGTGTAACTGCCTTTCTGTTGGTCGTCTTCAAAATTGATATCTAGCAAAGGTTTAATAATCGCCAGGTGTGTGGGAACATCATACTGTTCAGGGTCGAATTTAGGTCATTGCACGTGCGGTTTGGTTGCCATTTTTCCGGTATTTCCTGATTACTTCTCTCGTATGCACGGGTCAAGAACCACCGCTGTCCACCAGTGTAATGCTAGGTGTTTTCGGTTTGGCTTCCCGTCCCGTAAATGCCTAGCTTATAGCAGGGTTCTCTTTAGAGACCAGGGCTTAGACAAATAAGAGAGAGGCAGGACACAAAAACTCCAGGCAACAACCTTACACATGTATTACCTAGCTGGACAGGGGAACAAGTAGATGTTACAGGCACAAGTACACTGGGCAATTACAAACTCTTACGCCTCTCCCCGGAAAGCAACTAACTAAAAAGACAAACAAGAAGCCTCGGACAAGGACTGACCAAACGATGACGACCCAGGACCGGACAAAGGACTTGGTAATGGGAACATGGAATGTAAGAGGTGCGAATGATGAGGTGAAAGAGAGAGAGATTGTCCAGGTGCTTGAGGGTGCGAAAGTGGACGTATGTGGAATAACTGAAACAAAATGGAGAGGAGAAAGTGTGAGAGAATGGGAGTATGGATGGGGTATATGTGCAGGAGTAGGTGAGAATGAGAGGGCGAAAGAAGGAGTATGTATAGTTGTGAGTAAAAGATGGAAGAAGAGCATAAGACAGTATGGATCACTTGGGTCAAGGATTGTGTGGGTAAGGTTGAAAGTTGGAATACAAATGTGGGCGATTGTGTGTGTCTGCGCCAACGCAAGATCGTGCTAGCAGAGTGAGAGAAGAGTTCTGGACAAATGTGGAAGTCTATCTATCTATCTATTGCCAGACGCCTCAATCCCGTTCGGGGTGGCCACAAACAAATCGCCTCCACGTCGCTCTGACGCCATTTCACTGCCCCGCTCCCAATTCACACCCCCCTCTCTCATATACCTCTCCACCCCATCCCTCCATCTCATCCTCGGCCTCCCTCTCCCTCTCCCCCCCTCCACCTTACTCACATAAACTCTCTTCGTCAGTCTTTCAACCTCCATCCTCTTCACATGGCCAAACCACCTCAGTGTATTCATCCTAACGCTTCCTATCACATCCACATCCACACCACAATGCTCCTTTGTATCCTCATTTGTCAGCCTCTCTCTCCACGTGACTCCACAGGCTCCTCTTAAATAACTAATTTCCACTGCTCTCACTCTTGACTTGTGTCCTTCCAGCAATGTCCAAGCTTCACTACCATTCGTTAGAGTTGGTATCACAGTACTGTCATGTAGTACCTTTTTCACTTCCATGCTCACTTCCCTGTTTCTTATCACTGCTTTCAAGGAACCAGCAACCTTTCTTCTCTTATGTACCCTTTCAAGCACTTCACCCTCCAAACCTCCATCCTTACTCATCATACTACCCAAGTACTTAAACGTACTCACATTTTCCAATTCCTCACCATCCAATCTCGCTGTACATTCACTGACCTCACCTCTCTCAAAGACCATCACTTTACTCTTCCCTACATTCACCTTTAGATTCCGTTTCTTACACACTCTCCCAAACTCATCCACCAAGCCTTGCAGCTCTCCTTCGTGTTCACTCAACAACACTGTATTATCTGCAAACAACAGTACAGGGAGTTTCCAAACACTACCCTCTCTCACCAGGGCCACTCCAACATCCACTACCCTGCCTTGTACCTCTTTTATTACGCCATACACGTACAGATTGAACAACCATGGAGACATGACACAACCCTGTTTGAACCCAACCTTCAAAGAGAAAAATTCACTTAGTTCACCATCCACACGCACTGCAGCGTTAGCACCATCATACATACTCTTCACAGCATTCAACAACTTCCCATTTACTCCATATATTCTTAATACTTTCCACAATCCTTGTCTATCCACCCTATCATATGCTTTCTCCAAATCCATGAAAGCCGCGTACAACTTCTTTCCCTTCTCAAGAAACTTTTCCACTAAAGATCTAAGAATGAATATCTGATCTACACAACCTCTTCCCTTCCTAAAGCCTACCTGTTCTTCTCCAACTAATTCCTCTGTTCTTTCTCTAACTCTGTCAATAAGTATCCTACCATACACTTTTCCTATTATACTATGAAGACAGATGCCCCTATGATTACCACACACTTCTTTTTCCCCTTTTCCTTTGTACAAGGGAATAATTATACCTGACTTCCAATCCTCCGGGACTCTACCTTCCTCCCAGGCCAATCTGCTCATTTTCCACATCCATTCTACTACTATCTCTTCCCTATGCTTCAGCATTTCACCACACACTCCATCAATTCCTGGGGCTTTCCCTAATTTAACTTTATTCATTGCTTCCACAACTTCTATCCTACTGATTTCTTCCTGTCTTCTCACCTCCCTCTTTCTCCCAGCCATTCCCCAGCCACTTATACTCGCATTACTTCTATCCTGTATGTTCAACAATTCCTTAAAGAGTTCTCTCCATCTGCTCACTTTTTCTCCCTTCTCCACCAGTAATCTACCATTTTTATCTTTCACTCCCCTGTGAAAGTGTGCATGGAAAAGTTTGGAAGGAATGAGAGAGTGTTTTTGATCGGTGATATGAATGGTAGAGTAGGGAATGTGAAGGTGGATGGAATAGTTGGTGAGTGGGGTGTGCCTGCTGAGATAGATGAGAATGGCAGTGCGTTAGTGAACATTTGTGCTGGGAGGGGGTTGGTGATAGCTAATACCCTCTTCATGCATAAAATGATCCACAGGTATATATGGCAAGCGATGAGAAGGGTGGGTGGTGAACTGAATGAAAGGAAGGCAATGACTGATTATGTGTGCGTGGATGAAAGGATGCAAAGATGTGTAATGGATGCAAGAGCTTATAGAGGTTGGGGGAATGGACTTTCTGACCACTACTTGGTGGTGGCCAGAATTAGGATCCAAGTAAGACGGAGAAATAGAAGAAGGGAAAGACGAGAGGAAGGAGTAGTTGCAAGGAGAGTGGAAAGGTTACAAGAGGACGAGAAAAAGGCAGAGTATAAGAGAGAAGTGGAGGAACGATTGGGCAAATATGAATTAGAGCAGATGGGGGACGTGGAAGGTGTGTGCAGGATATTAACAGAAGAAATATGTGCAGCATGTGATGTGGTGTGTGGGAGGAAGAGAAGACGGAGGGGGGTGCAAGGAACAGTGTGGTGGACTGAAGAGGTGAGACTTATGAGTCCATATTATAGTTACAAATCATAATAGATAAATAGATAAATAGATAGATAGAGAGACAGATAGAAGCAGGAAGTCAGATGATGAGAAGGTATTGTTTCTGCGAGAATCGAGCAATGCTAAACATGCTTACACACTCTTAACTCAAGGAATGCTTTATAGGCACACGACAGCACCTCGTGACCATACACACACATACACACATACTAACACACAGGCTTCTAGAACTTTCCAACCACAGTGTAACACACGTGGCACGACCCCTGCTACACCAGAATTTAGGAAGCAGAGTCAAAAGGAGAGAGGCCATAGAATCGGCAGGTAGTGGGGAGAAAGGCTTAGCAACTTGGAAGAGAGAGAGAGAGAACGAGACAGGGAGGTAGCTAGTGGGACTCTACTTATACTCACTTGTGTGTGAGAGACTTTGTTAATATTTCCAAGACAAATAAAAATAGTCCCATAGTCTTCTTTACCTCTCCTGTCATTGCATGACAAATGGGAACCAAGATTATCTACTTACAAACAACTCAAGTATAACAACCGCTCGTCCACAAGTCTAATATATATAACTTCTCTGCAAGTAACTACAAAGTCTCTTTATGACATTTGGTGGCAGCGAACGTATACGAACCTCGTCTACAAATCAACAGTGAATTCCTACAAAATATCAAGATTGAAAACAAAAAAATACCTCTCACAACCAACAACTCACAACCAGCTTCTGACAGTATTCTCTCCAACCCCCCCTCCGTCTCCCCGATCATCATGCTGATGTAGAGGTGAAGAGGTCACAGGACGCCTTGCAAGTAGTTTAACAAAGTACTGATACAAGCAATCTTGCAATTTCTATGACGAACCAACGAACTACAATCATCTACAATCAACTACAAGTATCAACTCCACGAGTCGTCTGTATAATCTACACGCACCTACAAGTAGCGGCAGTCTTCATCCCACAACGAGTAAATCACAATACCCTTAGGATGAAAGTGAGTGAAATGGGAAGTACAGTAGTTAATCACGAGAGTGTTATGGAAGAGTTAAAAAATGACACAGAGACAATTAGACAAGCAAGCAGTCTTATGGACCAGAGCAGTGATATTGAGGAGAAGATAACACAGGTGAATGAAGCTGTGCAAAGCTACAAAAATGATGTAGAAATCACGTATGCTGAAATGGTGAAAGTAAAGAAAGACTTAGAAACAAGGGTGGAGGAAAAAAACATTAAAAAGGAAGTGAAAAAAATAATCCAAAAACAATCCAAAGTTAGTCAGAGATTCAGTAGAAATAAATAAATCAATAGTAATCACTGGTATAGAAGAGGAAGAAATTAAAAACAAAATCACTAGAGGCAAAAGGAGATGGCAAATGTAATGAGCTTACTGAAAGAAGTATCA
Organism: Coenobita brevimanus; assembly: GCF_032717465.1. Classification (NCBI taxonomy): domain Eukaryota; kingdom Metazoa; phylum Arthropoda; class Malacostraca; order Decapoda; family Coenobitidae; genus Coenobita; species Coenobita brevimanus. The sequence goes on along the minus strand of NC_137056.1, from coordinate 31,558,501 downwards.
GAGGAAATCTGTAGTAAAGACATAGAGGAACACAAAAGGCTAGGGAAATACGAGAAAAGCAAGACAAGACCTCTAAAGGTGACTTTCCAGAGTGTAAACACTGTGGAAGAGGTACTAAAAAACGCAAAGAATCTTATGGAAAAAGAGGAGTTCAAAAATGTATGGATAAAAAGATGTCTAACACAAGAGGAACTGGAATTACTGAAAGAGAAAAGGGAGGAAGCAAAAGCAAAAAATGAGGGAAGATCAGAAGAGGACAAGAAGAAATTTTTTTTACAAAGTAATAGGATTGCAGGTACGAAAGTGGTACAAAAACAGGATGGAAGAAAAAGGAGGAAGTTAGTAGAACCATGTCATGACAAGTATATAAACAAGATGATAAAGTTGATGTACTCAAATGTGGATGGAATGGTATCTAAATTACTAGAGATGAATGATTATGTCAGAGAAAATGAACCACAAATAATATGCCTAACTGAGACAAAATTAACACCAAGGATATCCAATGACATACTAAACTTAGAGGAATACAATATATGGAGAAGAGACAGAATTTAAAAAAAGGAGGAGGAATTATAATATTAACTAAGAAAAATCTAAAAGTCAAGGAAATAAACTTAGATATACCATCACAAGTAGAACTGATTGCAGTAGAGATCGACACATCTGAAGGTAAAGTAATTGTAGCCAATTTGTATATGCCACCCAGATCAAACACATGGGAAGGAGACGAATATGAGGACCTGGCAGAGAGTACAATTCAGAGTATAAGATCCTTGCTACATAAAATGGAAGAGAAATCGGAAAGAATTATACTAACTGGGGATTTCAATACAAATATAAATTGGAATACTCTAGATATAAATAGCCAAGAAAGCTGTTGGGACCAAAAGCTCCTGGATCTCGTACAAGAGTTTTTCTTAACGCAACACGTGAGGGAAACCACTAGAAAAAGAGGACTTGATGTACCTTCAGTGCTAGATCTAATATTTACTAGGCAAGAAAATGACATTGACAGTTTAATATATCACCCTCCACTCGGCAAAAGCGATCATGCAGTACTAAATTATAACTTCAGGATAGCATATGACATAGTAAACAGCACTGACAGTTACAAAAAGAGACTAAACTATAAAAAGGGAAATTATCAAGACCTAAAGAAGTATTTCTTAGAAGTTGATTGGGAAAATGAGCTTAGAGGACAAGATTTAAATGCTGTATATAAAAATTTTTGTGAATTTTATGAAATAGGAGTCCAGAAGTACATCCCACAGCACAAAGAAGCAGATAAGAAAATACAGAAATGGTTCAATACAGAATGTAAAAAATCAAAAGAAAGAAGAGATTTGTTGTGGAATAGATACAGAAGACACAATAGTGAAAGGGCGTATAATAATTACAAACAGGCAAGAAACGACTATACAAGAATAAGGAGGGAAGCCCAGAAACAGTTTGAGGAGGATATAATAAATAAAAGTAGTGATCAACCAAAGCTGTTTTACAGCTATATCAGAAGCAAAACTAAAGTAAAAGATATAATACAATCCATCACGGACGAGGGAATCACTTATACACAAGAGAAAGATATTTGTGAAGCACTAAATAAGAATTTCCAATTAGTTTTTACAGAAGAAAAAAATTTTGAGAGGGACTATGTGGAACACGCATGTCCACACATACTACCAGATATACAAATAGCAGAAAAAGTAATACAAGAGGAGTTAAGTAGATTAGACAGAGGAAAAGCAAGTGGTCCTGATGAAATTTCATGTTGGGTGTTACGAGAATGTGCAAAGGAGTTAAGTAAACCATTATTTTTAATTTTCAAGAAATCTTTGAGTCAAGGGAAACTACCTGATATTTGGAAAAAAGCAAATATAGTCCCCTTATTCAAGGAAATAGACAAAATCCTCTCAACTACCGACCAGTATCACTGACTAGTGTTGTAAGCAAGGTATTAGAAAAACTTATAAGAAAAGCTTGGGTAAATCATCTAGAAAAACACAGTATGATAACAGAAAGACAGTTTGGTTTCAGAAAAGGAAAATCATGTGTTACTAATCTGTTGAGCTACTATGACAGAGTAACAAACACAATACAGGAAAGGGAAGGATGGGTGGACAGTATCTATTTAGATTTCAAGAAAGCTTTTGACACAGTACCACACCAAAGACTTTTATGGAAGCTGTACCATCAAGGAGGAATTCGAGGCAAACTGTTTTGTTGGATGCAAGACTTTCTCATAAAAAGAGAAATGAGGACAGTACTAAGAGGAAACTAGTCATCATGGAAAAAGTGACTAGTGGAGTACCACAGGGTTCGGTGCTGGCACCAATCATGTTTCTAGTGTACATAAATGAAATAAACAGTAACACTGGAAATGAGAGCTATCTGAATATGTTTGCAGATGATGCAAAAATACAAAGGAGAATTACTAGCACAGACTCTTGTAGGGAGCTACAAGAAGAATTAAATAAACTTCATGAATGGAGTAGTACATGGCAAATGGAATTCAATGTGGACAAGTGTCATGTAATCAAGTTTGGTAAAAGTGGAAAAAGACCTGATTGGGATTATAAGTTAGGAAATAAAACCCTATACACATCAGAAAGAGAGAAAGACCTAGGTGTGATTATCAATAACAGACTATCTCCGGCTGACCACATCAGCGAGAAGGTACGGAACATGTATACACTGCTTGCAAGTATGAGAATAGCATTCACATACATAAATGAAGACATGCTAAAAAGGATAATAACATCATTCATTAGACCAACCCTGGAATATGCATCAGTAGTCTGGAGTCCTCATCTCAAAAAGCATATAGACAAGACTGAAAAAGTTGAAAGGGCTGCTACAAGATGGATACCAAGCTTAAGGGACCTAAGCTACGAAGAAAGACTAAATAAACTGAATCTACCAACACTACAGGAGAGAAGGAAAAGAGGTGACATGATAATGCTATATAAGTGCATATCAGGAAAGGAGAAAGTAGACATAAATGATTACTTAACATATGGAGAAGCATCAGCAAGAGGACACTGCAAAAAACTGCATAAGAAGAGAGGTGATAAAGACGTAAGGAAATTCAGTTTCCCAAACAGAGCAATTGATCAATGGAATGCACTACCGAATGAAATAGTGTGTGCCAAAACAATTCACAAATTTAAGGATATGTACGATAAATATGGTCTAAGACACGGGACAATACGAGCTTGACTCATTCCTGTAAAGATACAATTAGGTAAGAACAATTAGGTAAGAACAAGAAAAAAGGACCGAGAATAAATCAAGAAAGAAAAAACAAAGCAAACAAACGAAGAGTGAGACACGACTCACAACTCACAACCACCAGACCTCACCCTCCTCTCTCTGCTACATCCACCCAACCTCCACCGCTGACACAGGAGTGAAGAAGTCAAGACGACGAAGCAAATACCAAGCCCATATTCACAACTCATCTTACTCACTCATCTTCACTCAAGTTACTCATCGCTACTCGTTTACTCACCACAGCTACCAGTGTGGGAAGTCGACGTCACCATACGTGTGCTGAGACGACGGCAAGCCGTGTGTCTTACACCACACAACGCGTCAATCAACCCGTGAAGAACAACGCTATCACCACGTGCAACACCACTCACACCATTCCCACCACGGTAAAAAATTAGTGAGTTACATAGTTACTTCATCTAGCCTATACGATACACAGTGATAGGCAACACATTTTGCACAAACATATAAAACCTGCTGAATAGTTACAACTTAAATACATATACCTACTTCAGTTATCTTCATAATTCAGTCATTAAATAGTCATTAAATACTGGCACCAACAATAAATATTCTACACTGTATATATTCATTCATTTATTATAGCATTTATTTACTACCAACGAGTGTTACCATTTATACCTACATAAAATACGTGTTGCATACATACAGCTATACATTATTACATCTACAAAGTGATAAAGAAAATATACCATCACAGTTAATCAGTGAGCGATTAAAAGAACTGTACTAAACATTTATTAATTAAAGCTACCTTGTGGAAACAGATAAATTAACTTACAAGGAAAACCAGAAAAAAAAGAAAAAAAAATGGCCAACACAAATGATGTTAGCAAGAATGAACATCTTCAACACAATCGTGAAGACAAAGATTTCCACACAATGCTGAAACATATATTGCCCATGATAGGTACAAGTGAACAACAAGTCAGTGTATATAGTTAATACTGTATATAGTGTATATATATTTTTTTTATATAGAATAACAAAATATGGGACTATATAATATCATTTTCAGTAATATCTGTGCAATATAAACTAAACCTTAAAAAAAGGGTCCCAAGGGAATTAGCCAGCAATTATGCAACCTCGGACAACACAGAAAAAGCGTAGATAAACGAAGAAAAACAAACTATAGAAAATCAATACATACAAAAAAAAAAAAAGAAAGAAAGAAAAAGAAATAGAGTAAGATCACATAACAAACAAATGAAAATAAGTGTAAGTGTTCCTACAAATGCCAAAATACCACATAAACTACAAACAAAAAAGCAAATTGTTGTCTCCACAAGCTAGTGGCAAGGCACATCATATCATCGACCGCAGCATGACCGGATTTAATGTCAGGACTACAATTATTATAATTATGTAACTACAAACGATATGTAACAATTATGTAACAACAAACGATTGCATTATGTTACACTTGCTACAATTATGCAACTGCAAACGATATGTAACAATTATGTAACGACAAACTATTGCATTATATTACACTTGCTACAATTATGTAACTACAAACAATATGTACCAGTTATGTAACAGTTGCATTAACAAGATGTACCTTTTATGTAACTTTACAATTATGTAACTACAAACAATATGTAACAATTATGTAAATTATGTAACAGTTGCATTAACAAGATGTAACTTTTATGTAACTTTAACTACAATTATGTAACTACAAACAATATGTAACAATTATGTAACAGTTGCATTAACAAGATGTAACTTTTATGTAACTTTAACTACAATTATATAACTACAAACAATATGTAACAGTTATGTAACAGTTGCATTAACAAGATGTAACTTTTATGTAACATTAACTACAATTATGTAACTACAAACAATATGTAACAATTATGTAACAGTGGCATTAACAAGATGTAACTTTTATGTAACCTTAACTACAATTATAAGACCAACACAATTACGTAACAGTTGCATTAACAAAATGTAACTACAGTTATAAGGCCAACACAATTATGCATTACCACAATATTATGTAACAATTCATAAAATATTACAATTATGTATTACCACAATATTACTACAAAATTATGTAAAGTCACACCATTATACCACAGTTCTGTATTACCAGAATCATCTTACAAGTTAGGTGAAATATTAGACATTACTAAAGGGATAACTCAATATGTAATGTGTAACCTAGCAGTATTGCCATTGCACAATTATATGCGTACGTCTGTTGTACATGCACGTCTTACAAAGTGTCATACAACAACCATTGCATTTGTTCAGTTATGTATACAACTTGTTTAAAATGTAATATCTTGATCATTGCAATTTACTATGAATATTATGTGTATACAATATTATAATCAATATTATGTACTAATAGATTAGCGTATGTCAATGGTGACTGCTGTCGGAGGACCGTCAGCAGCGCGGCCGAGCATATGTTATGAGTCCATATTATAATTACAAATCATAATAGATAAATAGATTAATAGATAGAGAGAGAGACAGATAGAAGCAGGAAGTCAGATGATGAGAAGGTATTGTGTCAGCGAGAATCGAGCAATGCTAAACATGCTTACACACTCTTAACTCAAGGAATGCTTCATAGGCACACAACAGCGCCTCGTGACCATACACACACATACACACATACTCACACACAGGCTTCTAGAACTTTCCAACCACAGTGAACACACGTGACACGACCCCTGCTACACCAGAATTTAGGAAGCAGAGTCAGAAGGAAAGAGGCCATGAATCGGCAGGTAGTGGGGAGAAAGGCTTAGCAACTTGGAAGAGAGAGAGAGAGAGAGCGAGACAGGGAGGTAGCTAGCGGGACTCTACTTATACTCACTCGTGTGTGAGAGACTTTGTTAATATTTCCAAGACAAATAAAAATAGTCCCATAGTCTTCTTTACCTCTCCTGTCATTGCATGACAAATGGGAACCAAGATTATCTACTTACAAACAACTCAAGTATAACAACCGCTCGTCCACAAGTCTAATATATATAACTTCTCTGCAAGTAACTACAAAGTCTCTTTATGACAAGACAGGCTTGGGCACAAAAGAAGAAAACATACAATGAATGGATGAGAAATAGGGGCGTGGAAGAAGTTGAGAAACGGAAGAGAGAGTTATATGTAGAAAGAAAGAGAGAGGTGAAAAGATTAGTAAGAGAGAGTAAGAAGAGAGTGGATGAGGAATTTGGAAGGAATTTGAGTGTAAAGTGGAGGGACTGTAAGAAAATGTTCTGGAAAGAGGTGAAGAGAGTAAGACAGGGTGGAAGTAAGGTTAGCAGGGGAGTGAAAGATAAAAATGGTATATTACTAGTGGAGAAGGGTGAAAAAGTGAGCAGATGGAGAGAACACTTTAAGGAATTGTTGACCATACAGGATGGATGTAATGCGAGTATAAGTGGCTGGGGAATGGCTGGGAGAAGGAGGGAGGTGAGAAGACAGGAAGAAATTAGTAGGATAGAAGTTGTGGAAGCAATGAATAAAGTTAAATTGGGGAAAGCCCCAGGAATTGATGGAGTGTGTTGTGAAATGCTGAAGCATGGGGGAGAGATAGTAGTAGAATGGATGTGGAAGATGTGCAGATTGGCCTGGGAGGAAGGTAGAGTCCCGGAGGATTGGAAGTCAGGTATAATTATTCCCTTGTACAAAGGAAAAGGGGAAAAAGAAGTGTGTGGTAATCATAGGGGCATTTGTCTTCTTAGTATAATAGGAAAAGTGTATGGTAGGATACTTATTGACAGAGTTAGACAAAGAACAGAGGAATTAGTTGGAGAAGAACAGGGAGGCTTTAGGAAGGGAAGAGGTTGTGTAGATTAGATATTCATTCTTAGATCTTTAGTGGAAAAATTTCTAGAGAAGGGAAAGAAGTTGTATGCAGCTTTCATGGATTTGGAGGAAGCATATGACAGGGTAGATAGACAAGGATTGTGAAAAGTATTAAGAATATATGGAGTAGATGGGAAGTTGTTGAATGCTGTGAAGAGTATGTATGATGGTGCTAAGGCTGCAGTGCATGTGGATGGTGAACTAAGTGAATTTTTCTCTTTGAAGGTCGGGTTGAAACAGGGATGTGTCATGTCTCCATGGTTGTTCAATCTGTACATGGATGGGGTAGTAAAAGAGGTACAAGGTAGGGTAGTGGATGTTGGAGTGACCCTGGTGAGAGAGGATAGTGTTTGGAAACTCCCTGTACTGTTGTTTGCAGATGATACTGTGTTGTTGAGTGAAGATGAAGGAGAGCTGCAAGGCTTGGTGGATGAGTTTGGGAGTGTGTGTAGGAAATGGAATCTAAAGGTGAATGTAGGGAAGAATAAAATGATGGTCTTTGAGAGAGGTGAAGTCAGTGAATGTGCAGCGAGGTTGGATGGTGAGGAATTGGAAAATGTGAGTACGTTTAAGTACTTGGGTAGTGTGATGAGTAAGGATGGAGGTTTGGAGGGTGAAGTGCTTGAAAGGGTACATAAGAGAAGAAAGGTTGCTGGTTCCTTGAAGGCAGTGATAAGAAACAGGGAAGTGAGCAAGGAAGTGAAAAAGTTACTACATGACAATATTGTGATACCAACTCTAATGAATGGAAGTGAAGCTTGGACGTTGTTGGAAGGACACAAGTCAAGAGTGAGAGCAGTGGAAATGAGTTATTTAAGAGGAACCTGTGGAGTCACATGGAGAGGGAGGCTGACAAATGAGGATATAAAGGAGCGTTGTGGTGTGGATGTGGATGTGATAGGAATCGTTATGAGGAACACATTGAGGTGGTTTGGCCATGTGGAGAAGATGGAGGGTGAAAGACTGACGAAGAGAGTGTATGTGAGTGAGGTGGAGGGGGGAAGAGGGAGGGGGAGGCCGAGGATGAGATGGAGGGATGGGGTGGAGAGGTATATGAGAGAAGGGGGTGTGAGTTGGGAGCAGGGCAGTGAAATGGCGGAGGACAGGAAGACGTGGAGGCGATTTGTTTGTGGCCACCCCAAACGGGATTGAGGCGTCTGGCAATAGATAGACAGATAGATAGATGTCTAAATATGGTTAGCAGTATCACACAGGATACTGTTTGGGTCAGTGAACAGCATTTGAGGCAGAGTGTCCTTAATTAGGGGAAGTTTAGGTTTTCTATGCTCGTGGAGTTACTAAGGTTATTCCTCACTGGGGAGTGTTGCTTTTGGCACTGGGGTCAGATTATGGTCTGAGTATCATGAGATATTTTCTGATGGTAGCATATTTACCTCATTAGACTCAACTCACACTGGGTGGCCGTATTTGTGTTTAAACTGTTACTGTCACTCACACCACCACTTTGGTATTATCATTGACTCTTATCGGAGGGGTAGCTCACTGCTCCGTCTTTTATACCCCTTGGTCACATACACTGTTCACTGTAGTTATTATTCACTCCACCACTTTGGTATTATTATTGACTTTCATTAGAGGTTTAGTTCACTATTCTGCCTTTGCATCATTTGATCACTGACACTGCACTATTACTGTCACTCCTCTCGAATCTGGCGTCGTGGCGGTCAGGTGCATGGGTGGAGGGGCATCACAGCTCTGCTACTGACGGGACTGGGCACTACCGGGGGCCTCTGTATCCAGAGGCCACGGGATCATGTGCAGGGGCGTCCGTTCTTGTCCAGGGCCGTGGGTGGCGAAGGTCCCGAGCTCTCAGGGCTTGGGACAGGAGTGCAGCCCTCAGGGCTGGGGCCGAACAATTGCCTGAATCGGTCATTCAGGCTCCTGACGGAGGACGAGGATCTCCAACGTCGAGATGTGGGGAGTTCCCGCCCGGGAGTCCTGGGGGCGGTCTGGGGTTCCTGAGGGCTGCGGTCTCCAATGCTTGGCGGCGCCGACAGAAAGGGGCTGCGGCACCGGTCTGCATCAGGGTCCGTCAGGTGGGTCTCTTCCAGAGCCAGTTGTAGGGAGCAGAGGCCGAGGGAGACTACAGGGCCTCTCCAATACTCCTCTAGGCCCGAGACTCTGTGTTGTGGGTCGGGGAACAGGCGTCAGTTCCAGACGGAAGAGTGGCTACAGGCCGTCTCCTGCCTTAGGGCTCGGCACTGGCCATGGCTTCCTGGGGGCACGGCTACAGGATGTTGCCAAGGCCCGGCTACTGGCCGTGGCCTGGGAGAGTGGGTAGCTGCCAGCAGACCCAAAGACACCTTCGGAGCAGCTACAGGCCATCTCCTTCAGGAGGGTTGAGCTGCTGCAGGCCGTCTCAGGGGGAAACACCTTCGGAGCAGCTACAGGCCATCTCAGGGGGAACACCTTCGGAGTGGCTACAGGCTGTCCCCTTATTATCCTCAGAGAGGCTACAGGCCGTCTCCTTCAGGAGGGGTGAGCAGCTACAGGCCGTCTCAGGAAGAACACCTTTGGAGTGGCTACAGACCGTCTCCTTATTACCCTCAGAGTGGCTACAGGCTCTCTCCTTAGCGAGGGACGAGCAGTTACAGGCCGTCTCAGGGAAGACACCTTCAGAGCAGCTACAGGCCGTCTCCTTAAAACCCTCAGAGCTGCTACAGGCCATCTCCTTAGCAAGGGGTGAGCGGCTACAGGCCGTCTCTGGGATACTGGTAGGAGCTGGATAGGCAGCTCCACCCCTTAGCTGGTTGGTGAAGGCTCTCCCGGAAGGTAGTCTAGTATTCCTACTATGGTGGCGATGGGCGAGTTCTGGGTCATACGGGCGCGGCCCGGGCTGACTTATGTCGTTGTTGCTCCGAGTCCCGGTGCGCTGTCATTGCTCCTCTGTGGGCTCCTTGTGGGGGTGTCTGGGCGTTTTGGGGGGCACTATACTGCATTTTACAAACTTTACTGACACTGCACTGACACTCAAACTGCACTGAAAACCGACTGAACTTGCTCTAGTCTCTTCCCAATCCCTGTATAGGCTTGCATTACCCCAGCAACTTCTACTTTCTATGAGAACAACAGTTGCCAACTCAGAGATATACAAAACATGCCAGAGTTTTCTTACATTACATGAAACTCTAAATCATTTACCATACGAACTTAAATTAAATTACGTAATTTAACAAGCAATCACATAAAACATTATATAAAGAAAAAGAGCAGAAAAATTAATGCATAACTAATGAAATAACTATGCTCACAATAGCAGACTAACTGGCAACCCTGACTCGTAACGGTAATATACCAGGAACATCAAGAAACGTCCAGACTACCTAACTATGGTCCTTCCATTTTATCCAGATCGTTTAGGCGTTGTCCCTCATGGGACTTCCCCTACGTGCGACGTTGCCACAGTTTCTGCAGGGCCAATTATCGGATTAGAGACAAGGGTTAACCCTCACTCCCAGCTCTCTCTCTCTCTCTCTCTCTCTCTGCATCTAAAATCAACATTTTATGGAGATTTATTTCTATAAAAAGTCTATATGGTTTTATGAATTATTAGAATTTAAGGAAAAGCCTCCTGACTTCGCCTGTCTTTCTGTCTGTCTGTCTCTCTCTCTGCATATAAAATCTACAGTTTATGGTGGAGTTGACTGTAGCACCAGTCGAACAGGGCAGTACTCCCGAGGTTGATGGCAAGCTGGTGATAGGGAGAGCTGGAGCTCCCGTTTCACCAGCCCTCAGAACTTGATCCTGATCATCTCCCATTGCTGAACATTTTCAGTGCATTCATTTACACAGAGAGTAGGCCAGCATGCTCTCATAATACATCTACCTTCAACTGTCTACACCACACTACATGCAATTAACATATCACACCTTCTATTCACATCTTTAGTAATGGCCGCTGCAATCTTACTATCAAATGAGGTGGTACCTCGGATTGCCACCACCAGCAGGGTAGGGCTGGTGGCACAGGGTCCTCCCGGTCACCATCAAGTGACTGCCAGCAGCGACTGTTGCTATTTCCGGGAATGCTCGTCGGCGAAGAAGTGACAGTGCGACCTTATTCTTTACCAACATCCGCGGCCTTACCACAAATTTAAACTCAGTTCATTTTTTCCTTCAGCCCATATCCTCTTTGGCCCTTTTCCTCACAGAACCACAAATCTCACCCTCTACCGATATATCTCCATTTTGTTTTCCCGGTTACCATCTCTCTTACAAACTTCCGTAACAAGGGAGGCACCTGTTGGTATATCAAATCCCAATATGCAGTTGACACTATTTTAAACTTCACTTCATCCAGTTTTGATTATCATTATATAAATTAAATTGTCAAAACATTACCAAATATATTTGTGTAGTTTATCGTTCACCCAGTGCTATTTCGGAACCCAGTGTATTTGATTCCATATCCACTCAGTTGAGTAACCTTGACCTTGACCTTGGCACCGAAATTACCATTTTGGGTGATTTTAACATACACAATGTTGAATGGTTATTGCATTCTGCCCGGACTGACAACGCTGGTCTAGAGTGCGAGCTGTTTGCGGAATTGTTTAATCTCACCCAGTTGGTAAAACAACCAACCAGAATACCTGATAATCCTGACCATAATGCCCATCTCTTGGATTTATTCTTGACAGATAATCCAGATCAATACAGGATAGAGGTACTGTCACTACTTGGATCCTCTGACCACAATCTCATCAAAGCCTCATTAGTTAACCCTCCCACACCTCCCTGTTCTGAACCTGTCAGGGTGACCCGATGGCATTTTGACAGGGCAGACTGGGATGGATTTAGAAATTATCTTGCTGATGTTCCATGGCAGTCTTTCTTCTCTAGTGATCCCAATTCTATCCAGTCCCACATTATAGTTGGTATGGATTTATTCATACCAAGTCAACAGTTTACTAAAAGATCGAACTCTCCAAAATGATTTGATGGCAACTGTGCCAGAGCAACAGCCCAATAGTTATTAGCATATAACTCTCACTTAAAATAAAAAAAACATCTGAATCACTCTCCCAATTTAAAATTGCTAGAAATCATGCAAAAGCTGTATTAAATCTATCTACATCAAACACTCTTCAAAAGCAAGCATCAAAACTACTTAACACCCCTAATGACAATAGAATATTCTGGTCAACTCTTAATTCTTTCATTAATAACTTTAACAAGTCATCTTCCATTCCCCCACTAAAATCTTCAGATGGCGACATTACAAATAACCCACGTGGGAAAGCAGATATCCTTGCTAGTACCTTTGCCAGAAACTCTACCATAGATGATACCAGCCAGAATGTCCCAGTACTGGAACTTGATTCTCCCAAAATTGCCCCACTTAAAATACAGACAAGATACGTAAAATCCATCCTAGACAATTTACCTACCAACAAAGCTCCAGGGCCAGATGGAATTCCGCCAATTATTTTGAAAAAGTGTTCCTCCGAACTTGCCTCTGTCCTAGCTAAATGATTCAGACTATGCATATGTACTTCATTATTCCCAAATTCATGGAAAGAAGCCAATATCCACCCAGTTCCAAAGAAAAGAAATTCGTCTGACCCCTCCAATTACAGACCAATAGCTGTCACATCTTCTCTTGGTAAGGTATTTGAAACTTTAATTAATAAGCACATTGTTAAACATATTGAATCCAACAATTTAATTAGTGATAGACAATATGGTTTTCGCCACGAAAGATCCACCATTGACATACTCAATCTCTTAACTCATACCATTCATCAATCAATTGATCTTTTTGGAGAAACTCATGCAGTAGCTCTTGATATCTCTAAAGCTTCTGACAGAGTATGGCACCATTCCCTGCTGTCCAAACTCCTTTGCTATGGACTAACGTCTTTTGTTCCTTTGATTTCTTCATATCTTAGTGACAGGAAAATAAGGGTAAAAGTAGATGATGTATATGCCAATTTCCACTCAATTAACGCCGGCGTGCCGCAGGGATCAGTTCTGGCACCAACCCTATTTCTGGTTCGTATTAATGATCTCTTATCTGTCACCCACAATCCCATTCACTCATATGCAGATGACTCAACACTACAGAGTTCATTCACACTTAGACATCCATTTACAAAGTCTAATATCTCCACCTCTCAACTCAGTACAGCCATCTCCATAAATCAAGATCTATCTACTGTACAATCAGTGAATGGGGACAAAACAACCTTGTCTCTTTTAATGCTAGTAAAACTAAATATATACAGTTTACTAATAGACAGATATTGCCAGATTCGTACATTACCATCAGTGCTACTAATATTCCCATCTCCAAAAGTATTGAAATTCTTGGCGTCTCACTTAACAGTGCCCTCAGCTGGACCTCTCATGTCAGATCACTTGCTAAAACCGCCTCAAAGAAACTTGGATTATTGTACAGAGTCCGTAACTTCTTCGTCAATGAGCAGTTAGCTATAATTTATAAGTCATGTGCGCTCTCAGCTTGAATATTGCTCACCCTTGTGGAATGGTTGCATTAAGACAACTAGACAAAATTCAGAACAAAGCTGTTAGAATCATTAACAACCCTGCCATTACATATAAACTACCTCCCCTGCAAATAAGAAGGAATGTTGCCTCCCTTGCATTATTTTACAGATTTTTTTTTGGCAAATGCTCAGACGAAGTTGCGTCCATGGTGCCACCTTTCCATGCCTTCCCTCGTGCTACACGGGCATCTGGTAGCGCTCATGACTGGAATGTCACTCAGCCATATTGCAGAACTTTTGCCTGTCAGAATTCTTTCACTCCCTGAACTGCATCTCTGTGGAACTCGCTTCCCCAGAGTTGTTTCCCTCCAAATTTCAACCCACAACTGTTCAAGTCTAACTGTTACAGATATTTTATGAACAGAGGACACCAGTAATCTGGTGTATGGATTATTATTCTTTTTTTACTCATTTGTTTTTCCTTCCTCTGTTCTGTTATTTATAAAAAAATATATATATAAAAAGTCTATACGGTTTTATGAATTATTATAGTTTGTTCTGGTGACTTTTGTGTAATGCAGGCTTGATTGAAGGAAGAGCAAATTCGTCTGACTGTTACTTCACTCACGTTGGTGGCCTTTGCTGTTCGAGCAACAGCTTTTGAGGGATCAATTATAGGTCCCCTGTTTGCCTTCTAAAAAATACTTATTTGTGTTGTAAATAAGTTCTTTTTCTCGACTGTGGAGCAGACGAGGGCGAGTATTAGGGGTAGGAGCTTATCCTTTAATGGCGGTCAGAGAAAGTGACCTGCAGATTGATACCTGACCTACCCTCACTGACTCACCTACAAGCGCGACAATGTTGGAAAGCAACGTTGCCAAGTGTTGAGGCATTTATAAAAAGTCATTGTTATTATTAAAAACAATAGGCATTTTCTTACACTATGTAGCCATATCAGAGACATATATATATATATATATATATATATATATATATATATATATATATATATATATATATACTGTAAATAAATTTCCTTTAGAAGTAGTAAATAGCTGTCATGAGACAGAGAGGTGTGTTTTGGTACAGATTCGGCAGCGTCGCTCGAAGGGGAACTCCCATGAGGGACAACGCCCAAACAATCTGGATAAATTGGAAGGACCATAGCAAACCCCGCCTCTTAGCAATAGGAAGATAATATGAGGATGGGGAAAGGACTAGAGGAGTCTGAGTTAAGTTTGTCAGTGCAGTTAGTGAAGATTGTATAGCTCCGGCACTTGTGAAAACAGTGCAGTGTAGTTGGCAAGCAGTAAGTGTAATTATTTGGAATATATAGACCGCGAACTTGAGAAGCCAGTGTTTACTTACCACCCCTGAGCTGGTCTCGTCGTTGCACACCGAAAGGCTGACCTTAGGAAGAACAACTTACTGGGCATGGTACATCCTTTAGTGAACTACTGCTGTTGGAGCCTGTGGCAGTGTGGGACGGGGACTTAACAGTATATTATTCATCTCTGGAAGATAGGGGATACCTGTGGATAGGTCTGCCCCGGGTGCCAAGTACTCTAGGAACGCCCCTGAACAACCATAATAGCTCTGCAGTGTTCTACCAGGATGATAATGTTTTCAAATGTAAATACCCTTAATAAATATAAGGTGAATGAGCTGGAATGTAGACTTAGTGCTATAAAGGTTAAACCCAGTGTGACAGCCTTACAGGAAGCCAAACCAGGATTATGTAGATAACAGACGATTATATCAGAACAGGCACAGAAGGACACACTTGCAATGAGAACAGCTTATTTGGTGAAAATGGTAGGCGGATATTGATATTAGACAATTTGAAGATAGCTCAGTTGAACTCTTAAGTTTTGAGAATACATTTGCACTGAAATAATTGGCAGGATGACACAATATTGTTTGCCTCAGTTTACTAGTCCGAATAATGATAACTACAACTATAAGTTACTGTTGAAGTTTCTGCAGGAGATTGATGAATACGGCAGAAAATAATTACAGGCTATTTCAGTTTACCTAAAGTACAAGTAAACTGGAAGAATAATGTGGTATTGGATGGCACAAATTATAAAGAGGCCTTCGTAGAAAAACTGAAAAAATGCTTTTCACATGTGAAGCACGTGACAAGATTCCGTGATAATGTACAATGAAATATCTAGGATCTAATTTTGTCTGGTAACGATATGTTTGTTGAGAAAATCAAGTTGGAGAGTCCACTGAACAAGGGTGACCATGCTTCCATTTATTTTAGATGGAGGCTGGGGGTGCCGCATTAATTAAAAAAAAAAAAAATCCTATTCTGCAAGGGGACCTATGAAAAGCTTAGAGAACAGATTGATATAGATTGGAGTAACCTCCTTCAAGCTCCACAAACAATGGAAGATAATGGACTACTTTTGAGGAGAGGGTGCACTCGGTGCTGCGGAAGAATGTTTCCCAAAGAAGGATGTTGGATGCTGATTAAGGCTTGCAAGAACCAATAATGTATTACTTATGATCAGAAGATTATGGCACATGATAAAGAAGAAGCAGGGGCCTGGGAGAGATTACAAAAATTTAAGGTGAATACCCAAGGGCTTGGCATTATGATGCAGGTTACTGAATGTAGGAGGGTAAACAACCAATCAGGAGGGCAAAGAGAAATGCAGTAGAGACCAGAGCATGAAACTGCGTTGAATGTATATAAAAATATGAAAATATGTGCATTCGAAAACCAGTAACAGAGGCAGGGTAAATGAATTATATGGAAGGCACTGGCAAAATAATGTTTTGATAATAAGAAGGCAGTAATACTGGTTAATTACTTTGTGAAGGCATCTGTACATGAACCTGAGGTTGAATTTCCTGAGCTATCACGGAAATATGATCCAGAACTTACTGATCTGCACATTACTAAGAGCAAGGTACAGAAGCTGTTGGAGAAGATCAAAGTGAATAAATCTCCTGGAGTTGATGTTATCCACCCCAGGGTATTGATGGAAATTTCAAAACCTTTGTGTATATTATTTAACCACTCATTTAGCAAGGGAAAATTTCCAGATGATTGGAAGATGGCATTTGGTACATTTTTTTTTTTTTTTTTTTTTTAAGAATAACCCATGTGATCCAGATAACTACAGATGAGTATCGTTTGCTAAATGATGGATATTTAATTGAGGAGGAGATTCTAAGTCATATGAAGAGAGAGACATTTTTCAGACTAAACAGTTTGTTTTTTTACCTGGGTGCTCTGCAGTCCTTCAGTTGATGAAGGTGCCCTGTGACTGGGCACAGGCAGTAGACGCTATATATCGTAATTTTAGCAAGGCCTTCAATCGAATTCCACATCAAAGATCGTTGCACAAGATGGGTAGATACATCATCGGAAGTAAGTTTGTGAAGGGGGTTGAACAGCTACTTCAATGGTCACTGCTCCTCTGAACTGTCTGCTTGGATCCCTCCACCTCTATGACGGGCGCGTAGCACCCGTCTAGCAACAAACTCTCATCCCTTTGCTGTCCAACTCTCTAATGCAAGAGTTAACCGTTACTCTCAGTCCTTCATTTATGCAACAGGGCAACTCTGGAACTTTCTCCCTCTGTCCGTATTTCCTACTTCCTACCATCTCCAGTCTTTCAAACGCAGTGTGTCCAGGCATATCGAAATGAATGGATCTTGACTTTGGCTTTCTTTTGTATTGTTTCTGTTTCTTTCTTGGAAGGAACGTTAATGCGGGCTCAGCTTTTGGTTCCTTCTTCCTCGCATAAAAAAAAGAAGGAAGTCACTGAAGGAGAACATTCTAACTAGAAGAGTTGTGAGTGCAGTTCCCCAAGGGTCGGTGCTGGGCCCTCCAAAGAAATGTCGATTGTGGTACTTTGGAGCTGCAGATTGGAAAGCCCTCAGGCAGTACTTCTTTGATTTTCCCTGGAATGATTATTGCTTCCATGGCCAGGAGCCATCTGAGTGTGCCTTGCACATTACGGAGGTTATTCTCTCGGGCATGGAAGCATACATTCCCTTCTCATATCCTTTGACTAATGCAAGAAAGCCTTTGCTTAATCACACTAACTTGTTCTAATGCTGTCCACAACAAGGAGAGGGCCTATAAAAGGTATCAGTGTCAACCCATTCCTGAATCACATCTTTTTTATGTTTATGCCCAGAATCATGCTAAGTCTGTTCTTCGCTCTGCTAAAAATAAAGTCATCCATACTAAATGCTCTCAACTTTCTATCTATCTAGGCTGCTTCCCCCAAGGAAAGGGAAGTAGCCGAGACAGGACGACACACTCCCCACTTACTCATCCATTCAAACACATTCATTCGCATCTTAGCCCCAAAGGGGAGAACGAACAGATCCTCACCGCACCATACCGCACAAGGGTCAACTGTGCAATGCAATCAGTGACATCCGCAGCAGGGCCTGACAGCAGAGCTGGTTTACCCCTGCCACATCAAAACAGACCCATCCCCTTACCCGCACCTGACCTGACTAACTGATCAGACCAAATGTGGGAGAATATCCCCTCAGGGCTGCTTCATCAGTTATTCATTCACAATTTCTCTCCATTTATTTCTGTCACGCACAGCCATTCTTCCTTGCTCAACTTTCCAACTCGAATTATTCCCGCTCCTTTTGGCACCTTGTCAAAAACCTTTCTAACAACTTTACCTCATCATCCTTCATCCTCTTTTCTACTCTGATGGCCCTGTATCTATTTCTTCTACTGATAAAGCAGATCTCTTCGCTCGGACATTCTCCTCCAATCCCACCGTAGACGATTCCGGTGCTGTTCCTCCATCACTTCCCCCCCTCTGACTTCCTCATGGCTGACATTAAAATTTCTTCAGCTAATGTACTTCTGCCATCACTGGTCTCAGTACTAACAAGGCATATGGATGACCCATGTGATCCAGATAACTACAGGTGCGTCCTCCTGTTGTCTTCAAGAACTGTGCTTCTGTGCTTACACCCTGCCTAGGCAAACTCTTTCGCCTTTGTCTATCAACTTGTACCTTTCCTTCTTGCTGGAAGTTTGCTCTCATTCAGCCAGTCCCAAAGAAGGGTGACCATTCCCAGCCCTCTAACTATCCTCCAATTGCTTTAACATCCTGTGTCTCAAAAGTTTTCAAGTCAGTTCTTAACAGGAAAATTTTGAAGCATCTTTCCCATCACAAATTTCTTTCTGATCGTCAGTATGGGTTGCGTCAGCGACGCTCCACTGGTGATCTTCTCACCTACTTTTCAGACTCCTGGTCATCCTCTTTTCGGGACTTTGGCGAAAGCTTTGCCATTGCACTTGACATCTCAAAGGTTATCGATCAAGTCTGGCATAAACCTTTAATTTCCAAACTGCCCTCTTACGGTTTCTATCCTTCTATCTGTGCCTTCATCTTCAGCTTCCTTTCTGGTCGTTCTATAGCCGCTGTTGTAGACGGCCATCGTTCTTCTCCTAGATCTATCAACAGTGGTGTTCCTCAGGGCTTTGTCCTATCACCAACTCTCTTCCTTTTATTCATCAATGACCTTCTAAGCTGTACATCTAACCCTATCCATTTGCACGCTGATGACTCCACCCTTCACCTTTGCATTCGGTTCCCGCAACGTCCATCTCAGCAGTTACTTCAACAAACAAGGGATGAGGCTATGGCACACATAATGTCTGACTTGGCTCATATTTCTGACTTGGGTAAAAATAATCTGGTTGTTTTTAGTGCATCAAAGACTCAGTTTTTACACCTATTAACCCAACAAAATCTTCATTGGAGTACCCACTAATGTTTAATAATATCCAACTTAATCCTGCATCATCCTTGAACATGCTCGGGGTTACATTCACTCGGGCCTTATCTTAGAAAGATCATATTACATCTCTTGTAAAATCTGCTTCCAAGAGATTAGGTGTGCTAAGCCGACTCCGTACCTTCTTTACCCCTGCACAGTTGTTGACTTAATGCCCAGGTTTTATTCGCTCCTGTGTGGAGTACAACTCTCATGTGTGGAGAGGCTCCCCACATACAGCTCTTCTTAATAAGGAGGAGTCAAAGGCTTTTCGTCTCATTAACTCTCCTCCTCTTACTGGCTCCCTTCAACCTCTGTCTCTTCGCCACACTGCTGTATCTTTATCTCTGAACTGTCTGCTTGCATCCGTCCATCTCTACGACGGGCGCGTAGCACTGGTCTTGCAACAAACTCTCATCCCTTTTATGTCCAACTCTCTAATGCAAGAGTTAACCGTTACTCCCAGTCCTTCATTTATGCAACATGTCAACTCTCTGTCTGTATTTCCTACTTCCTATGATCTCCAGTCTTTCAAACTCAGTGTGTCCAGGCATCTCGAAATGAACGGATCTTGAATTTGGCTCTCTTTTGTTTTTTGTTTTTTCTTGGAAGGAACGGTTTGCGAGCTCCTGGCCTTTGGTTCCTTCTTCCTTGCATTAAAATAAAATCCAGAGTCTTTAAGATTGTATTGACCTACAGCATGATCTGGACAGAATAGTAGAGCAGTCAAACAGGTGGCTGTTGAGATTTCACCCTGATGAATGTACAAGTATGCGAATTGGACGAACCAAAGTTGAGGAGCATTTATATCAAACTGATACGGTGTTGCCTAAGTATCAGAGTCTAAAGGACATTGGAGTAATTATTGATGAAAATTTTAGATTTACTGAGCATTATGCTGATAAGATCAATAGGCCTAATAAAATAATGGGTGACATTAAAAGGACTTTTGCCAGAGTAAATTTGGAAATTTCAAGCCTTTATACACTCCATTGGTCAGGACACACATGGAGTATATCATTCAAGCTTGGAATCCCTACCTGGTACAAGACACTGAGGCACTTGAAAATTTCCAAAGACGAGCCACTAAGTTAACCCCGGTGATAAGGAATTTATCTTATGAAGACAGGCTTAGGACGCTCAGGTTACCCACTCATATCTACAGGAGGGCCCTAGGAGATAATTAGCCTATGTTCGAGATGAAATAGTGAGGGGTGTGTATGACCAGGAGTGCTGCAATGATCTCCTTCAGTTGAGGGATGATTCTACTACCAGAGGTCATTGCTAGCACCGAAGAAGGAGAGACCCAGGATGGAGGTTTGGAAGCACTCCTTTCCACAAGAATTGTTAGTAACTGGAATATCTTGGAAGAGAGCATCCCAAGAGCTGAACGTGTTGAGCAGGTTGAAAGAAGATTTAACAAGTACTGGAGAAATCAGGGGCTAAAATACAACCACAGAGCACATACTGTATTACCATCGCCTCTCACGCACGCGAAAGGTTAAGGATACTGAGCTGGAAACACAGACTCTTTAGCCCCTTCCAGTACAACATCTGTAAGTAGCTGTGAGTAACTTGTTTTTTTTTCCAGGAAAGTCTAGTAGAGTGCAGAATTTTCCCGAGTTTCTTGTTAGTTTTGCAAATAGTCATAGATGTGAAAGGATCATGAGGTATAATTAGTTTACTGAAAAATATATGTATTTATTTTTTAGGAAGAGACTATGAGAGTATGAAAAATTCCTACGTCTGCCTCTCGTTATGCAAATAAAAATCTCTGTTATGAGGAGCTAATCATAATATGTGAAACGGAGTCCAGCTGAAGCAGTGACGAATCCAAAGGGCAAAGGGCTTTGACTCCCATTTTTTTCAGTTTTGACATTTTATTCTGGCTTCCTCAAAAAAAAAAAAAAAAAAAAAAAATCATCATCCGGACCTCCTTTCCCATTCTAGGGCAGGGTGAGGAGTAGCAATGTTCAGACATCCTAAGTTTGCCTAATTCCATGGGCCACGCTTTCATTCACTCATCATTCAAGCCCTCGAAATCCTGGCTCCAACAGATCGGCCACAAGAAATTTCACCACGCTCTGCAGCTTCACATTTACCTCTCTGATAGAGCCAGTCCAAACACAGTCACGTTATAAAGGGGTGCCAACTCCCTGGTCACGCACTTCTCCGCACAAAATCCCTCCAGCCAGCACGATAGCTTGTTAGTCCCTTAGCCTCTTCTACTTCCATATCTCTCTTCCTCACACATTCATCTACCATGTCCCTCCACTTTCTCCTTGGCCTACCTCGCCTCCTCTCTCCTTCAGATTCGCTCTGATATACATTTTCCACCACTCAATTGCCACCCATTCTTACCATACCATCTCAGTACACTCTCTTCGATTCTGGTGTCCACAGACCTCTTCGCTTTGCATCTTTCACGAATCACATTATTCCGTATCCTAGCCACTCTCTGTGCCCCACATACATTCCTCAGCACTCCCATCTTCGCTGCCCTTACTCCTGACTTTTCAGTTTCATACCACACCATAGTCTCATATCCATATCTTAGTGTTGGCACTAACACTTCTTCATGTAAGCCCCTCGCAACTGCATCACTGAAGCCTCTGTTTCTTATCAAGACCTTTATAGCACCAGCTACCTTCCTTCCTTGTGTCACTGTACTTTCCACTTCTTTTGCACATTTTCCTCTCTTTTCTATCACTGTACCCAGGTATTTGAACTCTCTCACCAATTCCATTCTCTCTCCATTCACTGTAACTTCACACTGGGAGTCATCCTCTCTCTTTCAGTAACCATCACTTTACTCTTTCCTACATTTACCCTAAAGACACGACTCTCACAGACATCTACAAAACTCTGCACCAGTCTACCAAGCTTCTGTCCGGCATTTGCAAGGAGGATTGCATCATCAACATAAAACAAATTTGAGGTATTACATCTATCATCATTTACCAGCGCCCTCTCTCTCTCCATTACTCGTGTTTTTACTTCTCTCATCACCCCATCCATATATATATATATATATATATATATATATATATATATATATATATATATATATATCTATATATATATATATATGTATATATATCTATATCTATCTATCTATCTATCTATCTATCTCTATCTATCTATCTATCTATATAGAACAATGTACCAAAAACATGAATGTGTAAGGAAACCACTATTTATGGACGGTCATGTTTGGATAACAAAAAAGCTGCTCAATGGCAACATTGTCATCCCCTCTCTTATTGCTGGAAATGAAACTTGGACCCTGCCGAAAGTGTTCTGAGATTGGTTGGCCATGTGAAGGGGATGGAGAATGAGAGACTGGTTAGGAGAGTAGGTGAGTGGAGTGGAGAATGGCAGAAGGAAGGAATAATGAAGAACTAGCCATAATATGGATATATGGCGCTAAGGTAGATAGGAGCAGGGGAAATACTTAAATGTACAATGCGAAGAGCAGCAAGAAAAGTTATAATACTGGATACAGAAACAGTAGGAGCGTCACCTAGGAAATCAGTAAGCACTGGGAGCCGACGTAGTACGCAAAGGAAGGAGAAAGCTGAGACGACGTTGGAGTGTAGATGCGCAATCAAGAAAAAGGTATTGGATAACTCATGAGGCAGTTACAGTGTGAACAGAGTGGGTGAGGGTCATGGCACATTAAATGGTCATGAGTGAGGCGGACGGGTAGGACCCATGCGAAGACGAGGAAGGATAGTCTCTCATCGATAATTGGAGTGGGTTGATGTGTGCCAGGGAAGAACTATGGCTTTAATACTATGAAGTTTGTTGTAAACCTGCAGGTCCCATGAGGACTGCCAACGTTCATAGAAGAGACGAGTTATAAAAGGAAAACAATCGAGCAGGAATGGAGCAGAGAGAGGACATAGAGGAGAGAGTAACAGAAGGTGCCAGTGAGTCGGCTTGTTCATTACCAGTAATCCCGATATGGCTAGGGACCCAGCAGATGCGAACTGCCTTTATCTGAAGGGAAAGACGGAACCGCCACTCCTGAATTTGGGTGATCAGAGGACGAGGATAAAGACGAGGTGTGTAAGGAAGTGAGCGCATCGGAGAAGATAACGAAGGTAGAGGAAGAAAATCTAGGGAGAGACTTCAGAGCAAAAAGAATAGCACATAGTTCTGCGGTGAGAATACATGTAATGGAAAGAAGAGTACTTTGGAGAGGAGGAAGTCATGGAACACAACAATAAACTCGACACCATGGCAACATCTGGAGCCGTCAACAAAGATATGCGAGGCAGAAGAGTGACGGGACCTATGGTCAAGAAAAAGGAAGCTTAGAGTATCTGGGGGAAAGGGAAACCTAGAACAAGGAATAAAAGGACGGTCCATGGTATGGTGCAGAAAAAGCCAAGGTGGGAAGGACACTGGACGAAGTGGAAGAACAGGAGGAAAGGTGAAATCAAGAGACAGAACAAATTTGGGAACTCGAAGAGGGAACGGAAGGAGATGGGAGGTCGCGTGAAAAGAGCGTTGCAGAAGGCTCGGAGGGAGGAGTAATTTATTGTAGGAAATAGAAGGAGACGTGCATAGGACCTAATAATGAAAAGAGAACGACGATAAAGGGGGGGGGGAGAATGTCTGATTCAGCACAAAGACTTGCAGTGGGAATTGACCGAAAAGCACCAATAGCTAAACGAAGAAAAGTATGATGAACGGAATCTGGTTCTGAAAGAGTGCTAGTGGAAACAGAAGAATAGCATTGGCAACCATAATCGAGTTTATAAAGAATAAGGACAGGGTGAAGACGAAGAAGTGTGACGCGATCAGCGCCCCATGAAAGATGAACCATCGTTTCCAGAAAACGACGACGATGAAGAGTAGAAGACTTAAGGGAAGAAACATGTGCCTTCCAATTTAATCGAGAGTCAAATGTGTGGCCAGGAAAAGTGGTAGAGGAATGGTAGGGAAGAGGGGTGTTATACAGGTAAAAAGAAGGCTGAGGTATGGTTTGTGAACAGGTAAACGTTACTGAACAGAGCTTAGAGGCAGAAAGAAGAAAACCAATAGCCCACGTCAAAGCAGCATCAATGGCAGACTGGAGAACGGATTGCAGACGAGGCAGGTCCGAATCTGCACCGTATACAGTATAGCAAAATCATCAACACAAGAGAGGACGAAACAGAAGGGGGTAGAAAAGTAGACAATACCATTTATAACTATAAGAAAAGGGATGGTACTAATGACGCAGCCATGGGAGACAACTTCATGTTGGAGAAAAGCACAGCAAAGATGGGCTTCTAGCAAAGCGGATAAACTATTCAAGTCTAAGGAGAGGATCTAAGGGGATGCATGTTTTGCGATATATAAAGAGTAAGGGGGAAAGAAAATTGGATTCAGGATGCCACATGAATCAGTTTTATCGATCAACTGTTCAAGAAGTCTATATAAACAACTAGAGGGGCACTCAGTGGAGTGCATCTCTCCGACAAGGGCAACGTAATTTCCAAATTACTCTTTATAATGGTTCAGGTTTTCTCATCACTGTTTAGGGTTTCGCAAAAAGTTTTCCGGATCCAGAATCTGTAATACGATACGAATCCGTCCCGAATATTACAAGATTGTTCCCTGGGACATGAGCTATCTACCCACCAAATTTGGTCCAAATCTCTCTTTAAGTTTTTGAGTAATCCAGCTAACAGAAACAAACAAACAAACAGGGGTGAAAACATACTCTTCTTGTCGGAGAGAACTACTCAGGGGCTCAGGGCTAGGGGACGGATATCTTGAGGATGGGGATCAGGTTTACGATAGCAGGTTTAAGAACTGCAAGAGGATCGCTATACGCTAATCAGGAGGGAAAAAATTTTCAATCCAAAATTTATTATACAGGGCCAAAAGAAAGGACATGATTTGCGGGGATAGATAGATACAGATTATAGATATAGATTGACAGATTGAGCTTTGGTCACTTGTAATAGTTAGATGTGATTAGCCTGCATCCCTCACTCCGGAGTGTACTGGGCAATGATACAGAAATTCGATCAGCTTGTTTGTCAACATATGCTTCAGAAATAATCATTTTTACCTTCGCGCTCTGAGTTTAGTACGATTCACTTTTCTTTTGTTTGCACAAAGAGGTAACCCGCAATGAGCAGGCAGAATTATTGATGGGCAGAAACGGAATGCTTGATTATCACACATATATATATAATCCAGGTCAAAGGGAGGAAGGGAGTTCAGTTTTTCCGCCCAATAATGGCACAGCTTTCAGTAAGGCCAATATCATATAAGAATGTACTATTTATACACAGTATATATATATATATATATATATATATATATATATATATATATATATATACTGTGTATATATATATAATATATATATATATATATATATATATATATATATATATATATATATATATATATATATATATATTTATACACAGTATATATATATATATATATATATATTTATACACAGTATATATATATATATATATATATATATATATATATATATATATATATATATATATATAATATATATATATATATATATATATATATATATATATATATATATATATATATACTGTGTATAAATAGTACATTCTTATATGATATTGGCCTTACTGAAAGCTGTGCCATTATTGGGCGGAAAAACTGAACTCCCTTCCTCCCTTTGACCTGGATTCGCAAACTTTTACCTTCCTTTCGTAACTCAAGTTATTATTTGCAACGCAAACAGAGAACATGGGAAGTCGCTATATTTTCCTTGTTCTCCCTCCCTCCATTCCCACAAAAAACTGATGGTTATTCGTTCTGAAGAAAGAGCTGGAGACGGGGGACGAATCTACATATATCTTGTCTCCCTCTACCTATCTACATGTCTGCCTATCACCACGAGCTTTAATCCCGGATGGGTGGTCACGATCAGAATATCACCTACCTGT
Source organism: Coenobita brevimanus (assembly GCF_032717465.1). NCBI lineage: Eukaryota > Metazoa > Arthropoda > Malacostraca > Decapoda > Coenobitidae > Coenobita > Coenobita brevimanus. The sequence continues at coordinate 31,532,184 of NC_137056.1, read as the reverse complement.
CACCACCTTGTCCATCACCTTCACTCACTTATCTCCACCCCATTCCTCCACCTCACTCACATAAACTGGCCAAAGTTAGTCACTCATGTCCCGTTCGCGCCACATCTCAGGCTACAACACTTTCCAGTACATCCGCATTAACACTACAGTGCTCCCCAACTTCCATTTGTCTGTCTGCCTGTCTCCACGTACGGTAATTCTTCATGATCCTCTCAGGTATCAGTTTCCACTCCTCTCATTCTTGATTTTTATCCTGCCAACAAAGTCCAAGCTTCACTTCCATACTTTAGAGAGAGGATCACAATACTGTTGTGCAACGACGTTTTGTGTCCATGCTTACTTCCGTAATCCTTATCATTGCCCTCAGTGCACTGCAGCCTAAACCTGTAGCTTTCCTTCCATGCTGTACTCTTTCTCACACTTCATCCTGTAAACTTCTTCCTTGCTCATCACACTACCTAAATATATGAAACCACGTTCTACATTTCCTGACCACTCGGCCTCACCACGCACTCCTCAAAAAAAAAAAAAAAAAAAAAAAATATATATATATATATATATATATATATATATATATATATATATATATATATATATATATATATATATATACTTGATCAAACTTCGTGTTCAGATTTCATTTGCATACTTACAACCAGCAAGCAACCGTAACTCCGTAATACTGTGAATCTGAGTTCCACGGGGAAGCCAGTGTTGCTGTGGTAACCTATCCATCTCACAACTGGAAGACCAAATTCCATGTCAGACTCTTGGACGAAGTTTGTTTCCTCCTTGTCACTGTTCATCTACCATTATGATAGGGATCTGGATATTAATTTGATTGTTGGATTGTTGCGTGTCGTATTCTATAAGACAGGACCTTAACAAAAACTAATTTAACAGTTTGTGCAGGACCGTGCTCCGTGGTTATGCAGGCGGCCTTAACTCCTTCAATCCAATTATTTCTTTTTGCTTCACCCACGTGTTATATGAAATGTATTATGGCAGAATTTAATGTTGTAGTACAACTTTTTATATTTCATTGTTTCTATCTATCTATCTATTGCCAGACGCCATAATCCCGTAAGGGGTGGCCATTTGACTTTGAGTTATTTGTTTTACGGAGAGGGGCACTAAGCCTCCACCAACCCACTTGTAAAAGCGGTAATGTCGACACCATTCACTATATAATTTATCCCATACCACAATGACCGTGCTTCAGATGCTGTAACACTAACACTAACATTGTTTCTGCTACATTTGCTCGTCTACAAGTGGTGACGTGGAAGCTCCTGTGTTTGGTAAAATAATGAGCGGGAACAGACTCTGGTCCATCAAGAAAGTCTGCGACTGTTGATAACTTTTTAATTCAAAGTAAACGAAGTATATTGCGTTACACGAAGTGTTCAACTCTCAGCAGGTTGGTATACATTCCCTGATTTTTTTTTTTTTTTTTTTTTTTTTTTTTTAGAGCAGAGTGGTCATATGGTAAGGACGGTGAACAGTAATTCATAAGAAAGGCAAACCCGCTAGATCTGGATTTTACAATTTTTGGTGCTTGCAGCTTAGATGCCTTCCCATACGATTTTTCCATGTACTGGAGGAATAAGAGGATAGTAGGTTGCTTGGGATCCTGCGTTGCTGGAGAAAACCTATAGCAAGTTGAGAATTCGAACTATCATGTATTCTTTGAAAAAAAAAGAAAAAAAGTTTGTTGTAAGCTATTAGCCGAGCTGCCTCAAAGAATATACGAACATGTGGAACAGACTTAGGCAGTGCACAAAAACGGGAGGGGGGGGGGGGAGAAGGCAAGGAAAAAAAAGAGAGCCTGTACTACATGGGACAGTAGGCCTAGTGCCAGTTAAGTGGAATGACACCCCTGTTGTGATTGCTGCTATAGTCTGGTGGCAGAGTCAAACCTCGCAATGTCTGGTAACAATAATTTCTTTGCATTTTACAGTAGTCTAGACCATGCAGTTCAAGAGCCCATCGGGATTAATGAGTAATCACGCCTGGCATTTTCAAAATTCAAGATGGCCGCCAAGATGGCCCCCAAATCACAATATTGGCTTTAACTTTTAAACCACACAACATAGAATCATTATTTTGGTGTTTGAGGAAGGATTTCTGGGGCCCAGGAATACATTTCTGATGTTCAAATACTTGCTTAACATCCTAGACCATGAGAAAGCCATAACTTAAAGCTTAATAGGAAAATTATCAATGGGCCGAATGGATTTACCTTATGGCTAAGTAATGATTACAAAGAATAAGGTATGAAATACAAACTGTAATAAATTGCATCAAACAGTGAGATTTATGCAAGATCAACTAAAAATTAGTATGGCTACATTCATATACATGGAATATAAATAATAAAAAATACATTTAATACAATATTTCATTATATGACTATGATTCCCTTTTATAAGTATCAGCAATCTGCACTGAAAATTACTTCCTCAGAACCCTTCATGTGTACCACCTGTTTGTGTGGCCCATGAGGAGCATCGAAACTGAAGCTTAATAGGAAAATTAGCATTGAGCTGGAAAGATTGACTTTACAGCTGCGTTCAGATTGTATAAGAATAAGGTACGAAGTACAAACAAAAATCATTTGTAATAAACAAGGAGAATTATACAAGAGGAGGCGGTGGCAGAATCGATAGAGAGAAGGCCTGCAGTCCTAATGAGCCCAGGTTCGAATCCCGGCTGGGGCAGGGAACAGTTTAAGGATTTGAATTTCATAAAAAGCAGAGTTTTCTGATTGACCAGATGGCCTGCCGACATGTCATAAAATTACCCCCGCTAATACCAGTACACCAGTCCTGTAAGAGACAGCCCTAGCATGTATTCAGTATGGACGGTGGTGTTAGCGCAGAAGTGGTGACATGTGGAGATGTAGGAGGACTACTGGGCCCCAAGGAGAACTATTGGGACTTGGGTATAGGTCCTGAAGCCTTTGCCCTGAGTCGGACACGTAAAAAAAAAAAAAAAAAAATGCTAGTATTTCTACATTCCACATTCTATGATTCTACATCAGAAGCTTGAGAAATCTTCTCTATATGTGATTCGTCATCTAAACTGCCTCCTGCAGACCACTTTCCTCTTCGTCAACTTCATCATTGGGCTTGGTAATAGTGAGCTTGTTCAAACATGATGGCTCACCCCCACAGGCACAAAATAGCCTATTGTCCATGGTATTTGGCCACCCGTGCACCCACAGTTCCCCCTTCTGCATGATGATTCTGAGTCACAACCGCAGTAAATGAGCTTGAGCACATAATCTGGTGCCAGGCAATCGCCTTCTGCTAGGGTAATTGGGGAGTGATTTGTTGATGTCATCGGCTTCCCAGCCATATTCCCGTGGATCAAGTGATGGGGGTACTGGGTCCAGTGCAGCCTGCCACTGAGCGACTTGGAAGTGTGCGCGTTTTGCATTTTGCATGAATGCCTCTGTGGTTGGCACCAGTGAACAGAGTTTTGTTGCACCAGAGGATTTAGCTGTTTTTTTGTGCCCACAACCACCAACGGCACTCACTCATGGTTTTACCTAATCCACCATAATTATGCCGTAACCATGAACTTGGTTGCCTCCTTTTCCACATCATCCCAAGGGGCATCAGTCACACTAAGGGAGTCCAGGACAAACCCCTTCTTTAATGTGGCAATAGCTTTTGACTTGCCAGTGCCATAACTAGCTGTTACCGTATTACAGCCATTGATCACGTGTATTGCCAGGACTTGCAGTATGAGGGTAGAGTGCTTCCTGACTGTTGCAGAAATGTCAGCACAAACCCTACCTTGGACAGATAGTTGCATCATCAGGAAAGCTGAGGAACCAGACTCATGGCAAAGGTAACAGAGTAGTGCAAACACATCCGTATCATCTGAGATGACACAGACACGAGCCTCCTCAGTTTCGCAGCTCTAGAGGGCATGCTTGACGAATCTTAGGTATGCCTCCTCATGATTAGAGTACAGCTGCAGCTCCGCCTTCTTTCTCCCCCTGTGGACCATAATTGGCACTGGCTCTACTCCTGACACAAGCAGGCGATGGTCAGCTGTCTTGTCGAGGTACTCTTGGTCATTCATTATGAGCTGACATATAAGGTGGTTCAGTTGTACTTTGTTGGTTGCACGTTTCAGTACAGCATCCCTTGGTGGGAGGGGAGTTTTTATGCTCAAGTTTGTGAACTCGTGTAGGGGCCGCCTTGCCTGCATGAGGTGTATTGCACTTAGTAGTCATAGTACCTGTCCAGCACCAGGTGAACGTCGGCATTGTCAAGGTGGAGTGCGGCCTATATCTTAATTGAATTATTAAAGGTGAGGATAGTACCTTTTGTGGGCTAATAAATTTCTGCCAAATTTTACTAATTTTGGTGGCCATATGAGTTGCCGTCTTTGATTTAAACATAAGAGGTGATCAAATAGTTATCTGAACAATAGAAATGGATTCCTTAACTCCCCAAAACCCTACCCTAGACACCAATATAATGATTCTGTGTGGTATGGTTCAAAAGTTAAAGTCAGTAACGTGATTTGGCGGCCATCTTGAATTTTGAAAACGCCAAGAGGCGATACTAATTACACTCGATGGATTGTATAAGTACGTGGTATAGAGTACTGAAAAATGCAAAGAAATGATTGTTGCCAGACATTGCTAGGCTTTGATAAAAAATGGGTTTGTGCCACCAGACTGCTAGTAATTATTGCGTCATAAATACACATCACATAGCAGAAAGGCGTGTAAAACAAGAAAAGAAAAATAGGGTGGGGGGTTCAATTTCCAGGTAATGATGGACACAGTACTTGCTAACACCTTGCACGTCTGCAGATACCTTTAGGTCCTACCAACATGCCAATCTTTCAGCAGCTACAGCTTGCCTACAGTCAGATAATATATCACACGCTTTTTATAAAAGTTTATAATTAAGAGATGGAATGCATCAGCATTTAGTGTAATTCGTAGACATCAGTGGAATTCACAAAGTGTGATTAAAATATTGCATAAAACAATGCGTCCTTCCACATAAAGTGTCAAGTGCACGTTACTGTATTTTAAGTAGTAAATATGATGCCAAGAATTCAAGATCTTATTTGACGTATTGAAAACTGTTGTTTTAAGTTTGTATATAAAGGTTAATTTTATATCTTAGGAACTACATAAAAACTATAATTTGGATTTACTTAAGGATCTTTTCCATTCCTAATGAATTCTGGTGTCAGCATGCCACCGTTCCTATGTTTGCGAACAGTTGTAAACCCAAGAAAACTTTGGACTTTAAAACGATGAAATGGACTTTCATTTCAAAACTGGGCAGATATTCTCAGTTCAAAACTGAACAGATATTCACAGGACCGCATGTCAGCCTGTACTGTAAGCAGTTAACTCTCGCATGGTCAAGACAACATTAATTCCAACCAACATCAGACAACTTTATTCACTTGAGTTATTGGAGCGTGAGTGTTCGTCCTTTCAAGCCGAGACCTTTCTGACGTAAAATCATTTGGAGGAAGAACGCATAAACTAAGGAAAGCAGTCTTCCTACAGGGATTAACCGCGTTAGGTCACTGTCCGCAACAAATGCTTGTTGGCTCTGGCGAAAGTTCTGCATCACTGTAACCTATAGAAGTTCTCATCTGCACCTGGACACGTCCAGTGACGCTACTTGTGTTGTGTTACAGTGATGCAAAGTTCCCGCCCGCACCCTTCTGCGCCGGTAAGCATTTGGTGAGGATGCGGCCTTAGTAAGATGATGTGTTCTTTCGTTCTGGGTTCCGAGCAGACGAATTATACCTCTCAGGGGAAAACTTTAGTTCAATAATTTGAAACTCATGAACACATTCAAAGGTGTGTATTACTTTATTCTTAATATTTAACTAATTATATTCAACTTCTTTTCGAACTGAGGAGGTTACAGACAAAGCCTTAAAAAAACCGTTAGAAATCGAGATCTTTCCTAAATTGGCAGCAGCAAGGATAAGCTACATAGGGCGTCATCCGCAGTCAAAACCTCAGATCAGTCTCTCGGTGCAAGAGGTTCTTTCTAAAGTGAATGAAATCGCCCGATTGCATCATGAATATTGCTTAAGACGTTATTGCAGTAAAGAAAACATTTACTACGAGACACCTTCCCTAGGCTGAATGACAACTTCCGGCGGTAAGAGAAATAATATAAAAAGACAATTTTACTTGGGAAATTAATATAAACTTGGTAACCTGTTCACTACGAGACATCAAAACTAAATCGGTCTGGAGGTAACACGAATAAAATGAAAAAGATGCCATCGTAACTGAGGACTTGAAACGAACTCTGTGCATGAATGTAAAAAAAATAAAAAATAAGTTCATACCTCACGCCATTCAACTTGTTCTTTAAAGGAACACTTTCTCAGCCACCATCCGAGACTCGTGGAAATCACTGTGATAGTTACGAATCTATAAACAATGTGTGGCGCAGATCGCAATTTTATTGACGGGGAAAAAATTACCTTAGCCAGTTAGAGGCGTGTTAGGTGTGAATCTTCGGACAAACTGGGAAGGATGTAACAGCAGTAACTGATACAATCGAAGCAAGTTTTAGATATATTTATTATAGTTTATATAATATCCAACACCGACTGCAGAACACAATGAACAATACAAATTTGGATACATTCACTGAAATAGTGCACAATAACTTCTTGTTCACACTTTCAAGAAAATAACATTTCTTTGTGCTTTCGTATATGAATAAAAAATACACAAGGTACGCCTTCTCGAAAAAGATAATGTAAGAAAATAACATTCAGTAAGAGTCAAACAACATTAACAATAATCAAAATATATGACAATATGATGTTGGCCTTCTCTGCGTAACAGTATCAAAGTGCACTGTTGCATAAAGCGTTGAGGTGCAGCATGGAAGGTGTGGAATCAGCCTGCGTCTCCCTCACAACCAGTTATTCCGGCTGTACGTGGCAGAAGGAGAAATGAATTAGCATATAGGGGTCGTGTTTACATAATTTCGTATCTGAAATGAGATTTGGTTTTGCAGGAAGAATACATGAAGAATGCAAACTTTCCAAGTCTCCTGTTTCTCTTTCAAATACAAATCTTGATTACTAGGGGAAAGTTATACATGTTTCATGCAGAAAGTAAGGAAAGGCAGTCTTCTCATGTCTAGTTCTTCCTGCGAAAACAAATCTAAGGTATGACAGGATATCTATCGCAAATGTTTCTGAATCCCTCCTTAGTGTTGTTGTCTTGCTGGCCAAGATCTTTTGATACCACAACCTCGGCATATTATCTTACATATTTCATCTTAGTATTCTCTACTAAAGGAAAGAATATCGGTATTAAAACGCACAATTGCGAAGTTACCGTTTTTGTTGTTGCTGCTGTTTAACCTTGGTCCGCCTGACCAAGCAGGCTCGCTGAATGCACATAAGCAACTACTCTTATGGAGTTGTCCCATAGGTTCCGTACGCATGCAGCGCCTTGACGTCGAGAGTGCTGTGCAGCGCTCCAATTGTGTTATGTTGTACGCACCTATTTTGCATGCCTTTTTTTTTTTTTTTTTTTTATTCCTATCAACCTTTGGGACAGAGGCCCATGGTCATGAAGGCAAACTTATACATATACATACATACATATATACAGACATACATAAATACATAAGCGAGCCTGTGAAGAGGAAGTCTGGAATAATGCAGAAGAGAGGAACAGGAAGACTAACAGAAAATGTGCTTCTTAAAATGACTGATTAGTATGGTGAAGCAATGAGAAGGTGCATCAAAAAATGGAAGTAGAGTGCAAGAACTGAGGGATTCGATTCTTGCTACTTATTACCATCTCACCGGCACAGTTGAGAATCCCAGCCATGAAAATTGCCCCCCTGCAAGATCAGGAAAGAATTGCTGGTGTTTCTACAATAATCTCACTGCCTTAGGAGAAACACCCAAACACAAGAACATGAAAGTGCATCTACGGAAGGTTACAGATAATGAAAGGAAACACGTCTTGATATCTACTTTGACCTGAGAAAGAATGATCCTCTTGAGAGATGCTTGAAAGGTAGAACTCAAAATGTAAACGAGTCCCTCCACTCCAAACTGTGAAGAAAGTCTAAATATAAAGTGTCATGGCTTGTCTGAGGTAAAATTTGGTATGCAAATGACAGGTCTAGAACACAACATCGGCTACATGCACAGCAGTCTTTATCATGAACTACATGGAGGCATCACAGGGAAGTCATAGTGTGTAAGCTTTCTAAATATCACGGGTCGTATTCACAAACTTTCTCCAGCATGAGTGCCGTACATATAAACTTGACCACGAGTCTTCATACGTATTTATGAACAAGCATGGTTATTCATATGCATAAGTTGGCTATCAGTAAGCACAGCATTCATAAGCATAAGAATTCATGATTATACTTAAGCAAAATCTTAGTCTCAGACTTTTACTGATTAGCCATAACTGCCGAAGGGAAGAATGTGGTATTTAAGGTGGCAAAACAGATGCAGAGAGAAACTGGGGGGATCACAGGTGAGTAGTGTGCGAAGAATGATAAAGAGAAGGTAGCGGTGGGCAATTAGGATATTAAAGATGCTTGGAGAAAACATTATAACCAGTCACGCAATGAGGAGTTCGACTGGAACAGGGAAGGTTTGGAATGAGCTGATCCAGTATTTGGCCCCTGAACTTTAATTGATAATGATACTGTGAGCGGGGCAATCAGTAGGATGCAGTTAGGGAAGGCGGCAGGTGTGTCTGGGTTGACTTGAAATCTTGAAGACTTCAGGAGATTCAGGAAATGGGTTTTGTTACTGATCTGGTAATTCATTTATATAAGTGTGCTCCAGAGGACTGGCTGAACGACGTACTTGTAAATGTGTACAGTATGAGGTGAAAGGTGAAGCCCTGGAAAGAGAAAATTAGAGAGGCATAAAGCTTTTGGACCAGATAATGAAGGTAATTGAGAAAGTACTGGAAGCCATAAGGAAAAGAGTGAATATTGATGCGATGCAGTTCGGGTTTATGCCAAGCAAAGGGTCCACGGATGCAATATTCATTGTCCGACGGCTTCAGGAACAATCTATAGGAAAGAAAAGGGAGCTTTATTTTTTATTGTCGACGTTGATTTGGAAAATGCATTTGACAGAGTCTCTAAGGAGGTGGTGAAGTGGGCAATGAGAGAACTTGAGGTCGAGGAGTGGTCGGTTAGTGTTTATGGCTGTGTGTGTGGGTGTTCGCACCCAGGTGAGAGTGAATGGATATTTGAGTGATGAGCCTTCCGTGAACAACAGAAACAGTAATGGCTGCGGCAGCATCAGCAACAACAGCAACACCAATGACAACCGCCATGACAAAAGTGACAGTAACGGCAGAAGTGATGGTGGATATGGGCGGAGCACAGGTGCACCTAATAACAAGAGGATGATACAGTACAGGAGGAAGGGACCAGTGGCCACACCAGCCGTGAAGGCCATACTTCCCGCCCCCATTTCCCCTCCACATCTCGTGACAGTTCGCACTGAAGTGGTAAGCACCAGAACCTGCGATAATCGCAGAGGAAAGTACAGTACAATTGGACAGTGCGTTATTTTGTATTGGATTGTTCCATTACTGAAATCATGTTCCACTTTCCATTTAGCGATGTTGCTGTGAATTTCACTTGTTATTTAATACGGGTTTTACGCAGGAAGTCTTATCTAATCTTGAATACTATAATTCATTATACAAAGTTATAAATATAAGCAGTGTTGGTCCTGTGGAAACAAATGCAGGGGTGATAGGGGGCGGTGTTTGCTTATTTTTGAGGAACGGATATTTTGCTCGTGTGAGATATGATTTATGTTTTATGCTGGAATATTTAGAAACAGTCTTTATAGAAGTTAAATACAACGGAAATAAGATGATTTTAGTATGGTATATAGAAGGGATTTTAATTTTCACCTGTTTTTTTAATGATTTTGAAGGTATTTTGAAGGATAAAAAATTCCATGTATTATTATAGGCAATTTTAATGTTGACATCATTTAGATACAGTACCGTACATGGCAGTCTGTAAATGATTATCTTAGTCTGTTCTATATGCATGGTTTCACCTAACTCATCACCAAACCAACTAGGGTGTGTGGCAGTCCTGCCACTTTTACTGATAATATTTGGTGTAACGCACCAGACAACAAGGCAAATATACTCATGACTGATGTCACCGATCACATTCCTTTTTACAATGTCCATGAATATAAAAAATAAGTGTGTAATGACCAATATACTATGATAAAATACAGGCCTAAAGGTAGTGAAAATGATGCTAATTTCTGTCGCTTCCGGAGCGACACAAATTGGGAATAATTGATATCTGAAAGATCTTGTAGCGATTCCTCTGAAAAACTGAATGATATACTGTTTAAAATATACGATGAGCGCCATCCAGTTGTGGAAAGAAATGTTAAAATCAAGCATTTAAAAACCTTGGATCACAGATGTCTTTAGAAATACGATAAAACGAAGAAGAATTTATACAAGAAATACTTGAAACAGTAGTAGGTGGGGGCGCCCATCGTCCACCCACTTAGTGTAGTGATACTCTTGTTTTAGGGTAGCTCTACATTGAGTGGCAAGCCAAATGATTTCCTGTAAACCAGTAAAGCATTTACAGCGTTGGGTGGTAACCTTATAACCAACCAACACATGGTCACTACGTGGCCCCGGAAAACAGCTATCTAAAAATACGAACAAGAAGCCTCGGACCAGGACTGACCAAAAGGTGACGACTAAGGACCAAACAAAGTATATGATATGGATGGCAACGTGGACTGTAAGGGGTGTAAATGATGAAGTGAAAGAGAGAGACACTGTCCAGGTGCTTGAGGATGCGAAAATGGATGTATGTGGATTAACTGAAACTAAATGGAGAGGTGAGAGTGTGAGAGAATGGGAGTATGGATGGGGTATATGTGCGGGAGTAGGTGAGAATGAGAGGGCAAAAGAAGTGTGTATTGTTTTAACAGATGGAAGAATATAACAGAGCATGGATCAGTTGGCTCAAGGATTGTGTGGGTAAGATTGATATTTGGACTACAAATGTGGGCGATTGTGTGCGTGTATGTGCCAACGCAAGACCGTGCAAGCAGAGTGAGAGAAGAGTTCTGGACAAATGTGGAAGTGTGCAGGGAAATGTTTGAATAGAATGAGTGTGTTTTTTATTGGAGATATGAATGGTAAAGTAGGGAATGTGAAGGTGGATGGAGTAGTTGGTGAGTGGGGTGTGCCTGCTGAGAATGATGAGAATGGCAGTGCTTTAGTGGACGTTGTGCTGGGAGGGGGTTGGTGATAGCCAATACCCTCTTCAGGCACAAAATTATCCTTAGGTATACGTGGCGAGTGATGAGAAGGGTGGGTGGTGAACTGAATGAACGGAAGGCAATGACTGATTATGTGTGTGTGGATGAAAGGATGCGAAGGTGTGTAATGGATGCATGAGTTTATAAACGTTCGGGGAGTGGCCTTTCTGACCACCACTTGGTGGTGGTTAGAATGAAGGTTCAAGTGAAACAGAGAAATAGAAGAAGAGAAGGACAGGAGGAAATACTCGTAGTATATGCAAGGAGAGTGGAAAGGCTACAAGAGGATGAGAAAAAGGCAGAATATAAGACAGAAGTGGAGGAGTGATTGGGTAAAAATCGATTGGAGCAAATAGGGGACATGGCAGGTGTGTGCAAGATATTCACAGAAGAAATCTGAGCAGCTCGTGAGGTGGTCTGAGGGGTGAAGAGAAGACGAAAGGGGTACAAGGAACAGCGTGGTGGAATGAAGAAGTGAGACAGGCTGTCACACAAAAGAAGAAAGCATATGATGAGTGGATGAGAAACAGGGGCGTGGAAGAAGTTGAAAGACGGAAGAGTTAACTGTGAGGAGGAAGAGAAAAGCGAAAAGATTAGAGAGAGAGTAAGAAGAGAGTGGATGAGGAATTTGGAAGGAATTTGTGTGGAAAGTGGAGGGAATGTAAGAAAATGTTCTGGAAAGGAGTAAAGAGAGTTAGACAGGGTGGGAAAGAAGTTGGCAGGAGTGAAAGATAAAAATGGTATATTACTAGTGGAGAAGGGAGAAAAAGTGAGCAGATGGAGAGAACACTTTAAGGAATTGTTGAACACTGAGAATGAAAGTAATGCGAGTATAAGTGGCTGGGGAATGGCTGGGAGAAGGATGTGCAGATTGGCCTGGGAGGAAGGTAGAGTCCCAGAGGATTGGAAGTCAGGTATAATTATTCCCCTGTACAAAGGAAAAGGGGAAAAAGAAGTATGTGGTAATCACAGGGGCATTTGTCTTCTTAGTGTAAGAGGAAAGGTATATGGTAGGATACTTATTGACAGAGTTAGGGATATAACAGAGAAATTAGTTGAACAGGGAGGTTTTAGGAAGGGAAGAGGTTGTGTAGATCAGATATTCATTCTTAGATCATTAGTGGAAAGGTTTCTAGAGAAGGGAAAGAAGTTATATGCAGCCTTCATGGATTTGGAGAAAGCATATGACAGGGTGGATAGACAAGGATTGTGGAAAGCACTAAGAATATATGGAGTAGACGGGTAGTTGTTGAATGCTGTGAAGAGTATGTATGAGGGTGCTAAGACTGCAGTGCGTGTGGATAATGAAATGAGTGAATTTTTCTACTTGAAGGTTGGATTGAAACAGGGATGTGTCATGTCTTCATGGTTGTTCGATCTGTATATGGATGGGGTTTAAAAGAGATACAAGGCAGGGCAGTGAATGTTGGAGTGGCCCTAATGAGAAAGAGCAGCGTTTGGAAACTCCCTACTGTTGTTTGCAGATGATACCGAATTGTTAGGTGAAGACGAAGGGGAGCTGCAAGGCTTGGAGGATGAGTTTGGGAGAGTGTGTAAGAAACGGAATCTAAAGGTGAATGTAGGGAAGAGTAAAGTTATGGTCTTCGAGAGAAGTGAAGTCAGTGAATATACAGTGAGGCTGGTTGAGGAGGAAATGGAAAACGTGAGTGCGTTCAAGTATTTGGGTAGTGTGATGAGTAAGGATGGAAATTTGGAGGATGAAGTGTTTGAAAGGGTGCAACAAGGAAGAAAGCAGTGATAAGAAACAAGGAGGTGAGCATGGAAGTGAAAAAGTTACTACATGACAGTAAGTGATACCAACTCTAACATATGGAAATGAAGCTTTGCCTTGTTGGAGGGACAGATGTCAAGAGTGAGAGCAGTGGAAATGAGTTATTTGAGAGGAGCCTGTGGAGTCACATGGAGAGACAGACTGACAAATGAGGATGTGAAGGAGCGTTGTGGTGTGGATGTGGATGTGATAGGAAGCGTTAGGAGAAACACACTGAGGTGGTTTGGCCATGTGGAGAGGATGGAGAGTGAGACGCTGATGAGGAGAGTGTGAGGTGGAGGGGGAGAGAGAGAGAAAGGGGGATCCCAAGGATGAGATGGAGGGATGGAGTGGAGAGGTATATGAGAGAGGGGGTTGTAAGCTGGAAGCAAGGTAGTGAAATGGCGGGGGACAGGACGACATGGAGACGATTTGTTTGTGGCCACCCCTTACGGGATTAAGGCGTCTGACAATAGATAGACTTAAAAAAGCTCATCACTTATGGAGAAGAATATAGAAGATATTATAGAAATACGCTAAATACAGTAAAGTACTAAAAAATGTAGAAAGAGAATACTGTAAAAGAAAACTTACATATGCAGCTGGTGACGGAAAGGAAACTTGGAAAATTTGAATACGTTAATGAACAGAAACAAGACTAATTCCAGTGAAATTTATATGGTTGGTGACAAGCAAACTACCGAACCATCAGTCATAGCCAATGCCTTTAATGAATATATCTCTTCCGTGCCTGCTGAACTTAATAGGAAACTTTCGAAGATGCTTTTGAACAATTTTTGCCAGATGAATTAACTACTACTATTACTTTTGATCTTTCTGCTCCTGAAGAAATAGGAAACATTGTAAGCAGTTTAAAAGATGTAAGCCCAGGATATGATGGCTTGTCTATGGCAGTACTACGAAAGAATATTGATGTGTTAAGGATATTTTATGCCATGCCTGTAATTTATCACTTTCACAGGATATTTTCACAAATATCCACAAGATAGCAAAAATAACTGCACTGCATAAGAGTAAAGACTCACAAACGTCAGCAAACTATAGACCAGTTTCGGTGCTAACTGCAGTTAGTAAGATTATTGAAAAGCTTATATTTTTACCTTTGACATTATTTGATGTCAAATGACCTTTTGCATAATAATCAATATGGCTTTAGGTCCAGCCGTAACAGAGATGTGTGTCAGATATTCTATATATTTTTGACCAAGGTAACATGACTTTAGCGATGTTTTTGGATTTAAGTCGAGCATTTGATTGTGTGGACCATAACATTTTGAAAAGCAAGCAGAGATGATGTGGTATAAGGAATACTGAATACAGCTGACTATGCCGTTATCTTTCCAATCGTTTACAATATGTGTCATTTAAAGAGGGTAAATCAAATTTTCATAAGCACAGGCATACCTCAAGGGTCAATTTGGGTCCTCTGCTCTGTATACGTTACATGAATGATGTTTTAATCACGTTACTAGAGGACAGGTGGTGTTATATGCTGATGACACTTTTTATTTTTCTGGTTTTGACTGTAATATCAAAACCGTGGTATATGAGTTCTATAGGCTCAATACATGGTTTATATCAAATAAACTGTACATGATAAAAGGAGATGTATGGTTTTTAAAAGGAAAACTTTTAATTGTGATTGGCAACCGGTGATAAGTAATTCCGAAATTGAGGGAATATATGACTAAATTTTTAGGACTGCTAATTGATCACCAACCAGTTTGGAAATCGCAGGTAAATTGCTTAAGAAGCAAATTATGTCGCCTTGTCGGGATTATTTACACGTTACATGGTAAGTTTACCCAACATGCAATACGTCTATATTTTAGCCTTATTTTCCCTCATCTACTCTGTGGAAATATTTTATGGTCTTCTACTTACAGAACTGTTCTTCGCCTTATTGAATTAAAGCAAAAGAGACTTGTATGAATCATGACTTATACTGTATAATTGATTTTCACATACCCAACCTTTGTTTAGAGAACTAAAAATTCTTGATTACAGTTGACTGTTGTTTGGTTCTATTTGTTTAAAAAATTTGGAATAGCTTAATATTTTCTGAAATTTCATTCCAAACAAGAGTAAACATCACCATCTATTAAGAAATCAAAATTTGCTACAAATAACCCGATCGAGTGACCTCAAGACAAGCACAGCTTTCATTCATTGTAAAAGTTGTCAGCTTTGGAAATTACTGCCAACTGAACCGAAAGAAGCTTCTTCCCCGTACAATTTTAAGAAAAATGTAAAATTCTATTTTCTACGACAGTATCAATAGAATGTCATAAAGCCTATTTTTTTTCTTTTTTTTTGTATATTTTACTCCTGTTATAAATATTTTATGTCAGTGTTGTAAATGCATATAAATTAGAGTATTTATAACTTGCTTTCTCTTATAACTAACACCAACCGACTTTGAGTATATAATGTGAAGTCTGTTTGGTAACAAGTTAGTGGACTCGGCTGTTTTCTTTTTATTTATGAGTTTATAAATTGTTTATTTTGAACCATATAAAAATGAATTTGAATGTTGTTTATTGTTTATCATGATGCTTAAGGTTCTGTCACGTGGCATCAGAAATGAACTCCCACGGAAGATGTTTTATGCTGATGACTGCGCTGACTACGGAAAATGAGAGGGAGGCGGAGAACAGATTTAAGTGGAGAGATGGAGTGTGGTACAAGGGTTTGAGAGTAAATGTGGATAAAACAAAGGCTGTGATATCTAGGGCTGGTGGCGGTATAGTAATGTCAAAGCAGAGAGATTGTAGCCATGTGCAGTATGTCACAAGGGTGTGAGAACTGACATTCTTGTGCGGTGTTTGTGGTAGGTGGGTGCATAGGATATGCAGTAGTATTAGAGGTAGGTTGCGAAATAGTGCCGATTTCGTGTGTGCGGTGTGTCAGAGAGAACATGTAGACACTGAGAGGCGTGAAAAAGATTGATCTTACTGAAGATCTCTTTCATGTGTAGGGGGAGTTTCGCTATTCTGGGGGAATTATATGTGCTGGAGGTGGGACTGGAACTATGTCTGTGGCTAGGGTATGGAGTGGGTGGAGGAAATTTAGGGAGCTGTTGCCTCTCCTGACACTGGGAGGGCTGTTCCCCCATGCTAAGGGGTCCATGTTTGCAGCATGTGTTAGGAGTGTAATGCCGTAGGGCAGTGAGAGCTCGGGTAGTAAAGGAAGAGGATAATCGGAGGGTGAAACGTACACAAATTATATTGGCTAGATGTACAGTATGTGTAATGTGCCCTTGAATTTGAGGCCTGGGGGTGGGGGTTAAGACTGCAGCTTACGAGTTGATTGGAAGGATGGGACTTGAATGTATCTGTGCTATGATGAGAGGTAGACCGCAATGGTTCGGACATGTTGAGAAGACGGAGGATGACAATTGGGTGTGGAAGATTTAGGGGTGTGAAAGTCGAGGGTAGGGTTGCAAAAGGCAAACCTAAATAGACCTGGGACGAGGTGTGTGACCTCAAGGATAATGGACTGAACAGAGAGGCTGCTAGAGATCGAGCAGCGTGGAGAGCCGCCATTAAGTGACTAAGGCTGACGCATGCAGGTATGCTGGAGCCTTTATAAAAGAGACCAAACAAAGGGAAGTATTAAGTATAGTTATGTACAAGAGAAGTAACCATACCTGTAAGTATTCACTGAGTATAATCTAAGTATAGATATTCAAATAAGTAATCGTAAGTATTCCTATGCTTTCACAAGCCTGAGTCTCAGGGGCCGGCAACTTACGGCCAGCGGGCCTGACCCGGCTATAGTAGGACTCGCGCACGCTCGCGGCCGTGGCGCGGCCCGCACCTGTGTACAGTGTTGCCACGTTTTCTATACCGTTATCTCTCTCTCTCTCTCTCTCTCTCTCTCTCTCTCTCTCTCTCTCTCTCTCTCTCTCTCCTGGCGGGAAATGTGAGCCACCCTGAGTACTTTTGATTCTTTTATAAGTTATTTATAATTGTGCTTTCATTTGTTAATTTGGTTTTGTTATATTTAGTAGTAGATGGAGTGTCAAAGTTACTGTCTGCTGAGATGTGGGTTTGTTGGGGTGGTGGTCCAGGGGGGAGGGGAAGTGTGAAGGGGGATTTGACCTGAGACACCCAAGAGGGATTAAGAAGGGAGGAGAGGGGAAGGAGGGGCTGGATTCACCTACCACGTGGTCAGTATTAGAAGAGAGAGAGAGAGAGAGAGAGAGAGAGAGAAATTACGTGTATAGATATATGTGCATCAATAGGAACAATGTATATCAGTGTGTGCATTATGTACAAAGGAACAAATGAATACAAAGAAGGCAGTGACAGACCTCTCTCTCTCTCTCTCTCTCTCTCTCCTGGCGGGAAATGTGAGCCACCCTGAGTACTTTTGATTCTTTTATAAGTTATTTATAATTGTGCTTTCATTTGTTAATTTGGTTTTGTTATATTAAGTGATGCCGACAATGCATTCAATGCATGCCTCTCTCTCTCTCTCCCTCTCCCTCTCTCTCTCTCTCTCTCTCTCTCTTGGGACATTGAATCTCCTCATTCTCCCTTGGGACATTTATTTTAGGCCAGATGGATGTGTAAGTATTGCCACTCACAAGAATTACATGAATTATTTCTTTTACTTTGGATATTGGCATATTTCTTCTTTTTTCAGGCTCATTATCTTATATCCATAACTGTGATATTATTACCCACCCTAAAACTACGCTAAAAACCATTAAAAGTGACTACAATATCTTTTAGCAACACTGTACAATATGTGTGCCATGTTTCTGTGTTACTGTATAAATATTTTATGCATAATAAGATTACTGTTGATTCATCCATCAAAATACACAAGTGTAAGTTTTATTCATCTGAATTTATCGAATTTGTGATGCCTTGTACATAAATAGCTTCCGTTTCACATCGCAAGTTGGGGAAACGTGGCACCATTGCCCACAGGTGCTGGCCACACCCCCGCCGCAAACAGGCGGGAATCCGACTATAGTAAGCCTAATCTGACCGGCCCGCCAGTATGCTCTAGAAATTCACTAAAATATTCCCGGTTTTCACTTACTAAGTGAAAACACAGCAGGTCTTACCGACTGTTAATCACTATGGCAAGCACTGGTTAGTTACTTTGTTCGAAAGTGTGTATTCGAACAGACGTGAGCTCAGATTAGGAGGCTATGACGTGCTGCACCCAACGCTCAGTGGTCCAGCACTGCCACATGTGCAAAAATTATTACCCAGTGCTATAAATAATGAAAGTTATTTCTTTGGTTTCTAAAGCATTAATTAAAAAAAAAATATTCAGTGTAATTTTAGGATTATATACTTTGAATAAATGTTATTCCTATTAACGTGTATTCTAATATATTCATACTCTTATTATTATTATTATTATTATTATTATTGGAGGAGAATTCAAACCATATGGCCCGCCAGCTGAGTAACAACATTTCCGGCACCCAGTTCATCAAAGGTTGCCGACTGGTCTAAGTATTCACATGCTTTTTTTCAGCACATGTTGCCTTTGTTTTTGTTTCTTTTCTCCATACTCAAGTTCACCCCGAGGACGTAATGTTTTACTCTTGCTACCTCCAGACGGTTTTATCCAGTTCAGGGCAGGTCTTTTGTAGTGAAGAGATCAGTGAAAACTGTTTATTCCTATGTTCATTCTTTTTAACTGGGGAGCATTTGTTGTAGTTTTTTTTTTTTTTTTTACAGCTTATTTCCTGTAGCTCGATGACAGAATAAGGCAATGCTACGGCTCTACATCCATTCCCAAACAGGTTTTCGTGACTAACAACATCATATATTGAATTGGCCGTATATTCACTAACATTGTGCAGTGTCTGGTAACTGCACGAGTGAAGCCATAAGTATAGAGAAACAGTCTGATGCATTATTTACGCTTAAGAAAGTTTGTGAATACAAGTCCAGAGAATTTGGATAATTTTATAAGTAGCTTTGTAGACTTCAAAATTCCTCTTTTCGAGTGATATATGGTACCTGGCCAATTACACCCTAAAATTTTCTTGTATCCAATATCAACAGCTTGCATCAGCACCATACACGAGGATATTAAGGTGTAATAGAGAAAGTTAATCGCTCAGGAAGGTGTTACGAAATCTCCGACAGCTGCCAGAAATCAGATTCTTACACGTTACAATAGAACTCAAGGTGTAGCATCACAGCTAGAGGGTCAAACGATCTGTCCTCCTTTTATTTACACCTTCTGTCCCGCGGTGTATTTTCTAGTCTATTCTTGCTCTCTTCTGACGATTTTATTCGCTTGAAAGGTTTTGTAGCGAAACTGTTTATGGCCACATCTATCCCCACCCAATCGAAAACCAACACTAGCTGAAATCATGTGGAGGCAGCAAAGATCAAATTAGTAATACGTCAGCGAGGTGGATGAATTAAGTCAGGGATGTAATTCTGAATCAGTTTCATACAACTGGTACTGTAAAC
>NC_137056.1:31487597-31507597 GCF_032717465.1 Coenobita brevimanus | reverse complement strand
ATCTGGTGGTGGGCGGGTATCCACATTTACAGTTTCCACACTTGTGTCTTCATCTGCCGGGAGATTACGTCTGCCTTCATCTCTCGGTGGAGGATTGGTAATGGTAGCGCCTGCTGAAGACTTAAAACTTATTTTTCCTGCCACACTGGACTTGTCATTGGAAGAGGTGGATGGTGTGCTGATGGCGGGAAAATAATGTCGACCACTACCCCAGTTACTGACAACATTGTCCCGTGAAGGCTGAGGAGGGGGATAGTCCGGCATTGGGTCAGGAGCGGGAGGTTCCTGAGCAGGATTAAGAAGGGCGTGATCCTGTACAGGTTGACGAGGAGGATGCTCTTGTATAGGATGAACGGCAGGATACTCTGTAGGATGAGCAAGGGCATAGTCTATATGACGAGGAGGGGGGTGCTCTTGTATAGGATGAGGAGGGGAGTGCTGTGCTATAGGACGAGGAGGGGGGTGCTCTTGTATAGGACGAGGAGGGGGGTGCTGTGCTATAGGACGAGGAGGGGGGTGCTCTGGTATAGATTGAGAAGAAGGAAAGTCTGCTGGGCGAGGCAGGGGAAAATCTGCTGGGCTAGGAGGAGGAAAATCTGCTGGGCGAGGCGGGGGAAAGTCTGCTGGGCTAGGAGGGGGAAAGTCTGCTGGGCGAGGCGGGGGAAAGTCTGCTGGGCGAGGAGGAGGAAAATCTGCTGGGCGAGGCGGGGGAAAGTCTGCTGGGCGAGGAGGGGACTGGTCATGTATATCTTGACTAGGCTCTGGAGTTTCCCCCCAAACATTCTCAGGTTGCCGAGGAGGTTTAAGAAGGTCAAAATTGGCCATCACAGTTTGAAGAGGTTCGGGAGGCGGTGCGTACAGAATTTCATGCGTAGGGCTGGCCAGTGGCTGAGGCGTTGGTTCATAGGCATTTGAGCGACTCGAGAGAGGCTGGATTGAGGGTGGTGGAGGTGGAAGTTTTGCACTGTCAGAAATTTCTGCAAGAAAAAGATACATATAGTAATGAGAAGATTGCTGTAATTAATGCGTTGACAACAAATGCATAATCAAAGGGTCAGATCCTTTTTGCAGCTCATGGCGGCCTTTACTTCCGTTCATTTCCTTTTCTGTCAAAATATATTTGCTTTCTATGCCAAGCCACATAATTCACTAAACCTTGGTGTATAGTAAGTTGCCTGCTAATGTCGGACTTGTTCAAGCCGACCGCTACAATACCGTACATTCCCTTTTGATTTAAGAGCCTTTATGATTTACAACCGACTGGAATACCAAAACACACACACATGCCCTATCACTACAAGACCTCCACTACGCTGACTGACATGGTCTTGTGGCAGTCTGAAAAACGAAGACGCCATAATGAAGGGAAGCTACACTTGAACCTACCTGGTGTACCATGGTTTGGTTTGCTGGTGGTATGATCTTTGAGCCTCTTGGTCAGCGTTAGCATTGAGGTAACGTTAGTTGTTCTTGGCTGCTTTTCGACATCATATCCAGGTAGAGAGTCAACATACATATTGTACTCCTTATTAACCGTTTTATTCAGCTTTTCTAACGATGAAAGTTCCCTCCCACGCTCATCGATACTCGAGTCGACTCTGTTCGCCGTGTTGTTGTTCTGATCACCCGTTTGATAGTCTTCGAGTCCCTGGGCTTTCGTGGCTGCCAGTTCCCGCTTCTTTAGTTTCTCCATACTGGCAGATTGATCCAGAGCTTCAGGGAGACTGGTGGACGTGGCGTAGGACACTTTAATGGAGGAGTGTTGACCATCAGTACTATTCACCCCGATGTCCTGGGCCAAAGGCTTCAACAACACGTGGTGACTTCCAATCTGCGCCTCTGACCCCCCATTCTTGAGCAACTTTTTCAGCGTGTAGATCTGCTGTGCCAGTGTTGAGACCTTCTTCTCCAGTGATAGCATGGTTTCATTAAAACTGTTAAACTCAGATGAATTGGAGCCTAGTTTAGTCAAGCTATCATTGCGTATTTGTCTGGGATTTCTGTCTTCTTCCTGCGACCACTCCCCAGCAGCCATGGAGTTCTGGTTTGCCCGTGATTTGTTTTCTGCTACTTGTGTACTCTCAGATGGCTCTCCTCTTGTCAGGGCTGAGGAAGCGAGCCTGGATGCAGATGGTGACAGAACGGACTGGAAGTAAGAAATCTGAATGTAATCTGAACTAATTCATGACGTCATGATTGTCATCCGATGAAGTGAGGTAGGTATCCAGAAACAGAAGAGAACTACACAATTAAATTGCCGACACACTCATTCAAACATCATTCAGATCCCCGGAATCCAGACTACACCTCACAAGTCTAAAGTGTACAAAAATACTGAACAATTACCTTTTTAACATGAAGCATGGAGGGAACGGAGAGTTATTAGTGTTTATAGGCACCAGAGAATTTAGGCTCCCGCTGTGTATTATATATTTTGAAACGTGATGAGGTTCTTTGAAGTACTGCATTTCGTCTTATCAGTAACAGTCATTTATAGTAAATTCTGTTTCACTCGTCATTATTTGCCATCAGGCTGAATTTTGAGCGACAAAGAAATGTCAAACTGTTGTTCAGGTCCATTTTCATCGAAGCAAGGGTCCCTATACTTCTTTCGTGAAATGTAGTCGTGAATCACAGGTCTGATCATCCCCTAAATGTGCGACGGGCTGAAAGGAAATTGCAGTCGGTGTTTTAAACTGAGCAAGATCTGTTGTTAATATTTAAACACTGTTTAAGTAACACTGTCTTACTCTTGAAACTTTGCAAAACTATTTCTTGCAAAATAGAACGTCCCGAGATGGTTTTGGAAGGGAGTCATGAAAGTAAGATAGGATGATATGGGAGGTTGCAGATGGGTAAAAATCATTCCCTTGTTTGTTGCTCTGAAATAACTATCTGCCACTGACGATTATGGAAAGAACTTGGTGTTTATAACAGCACAGTTTTGGAAATGAATCAAATATTACCAGTATCAGCATACTGTAAAGCAAAAATTATACGAGAATAAGTAGATTCCATTACGATACCGAATATCATCAATTTTTTCAACTCCGATTCCGTTATTCCTCGGCTCTTGCTAGTCAATTTGCAGCACTAAAGCGCCCAATTATGTGTGCCGTGTCATGTGGACCAAATCTACAAGCGAGGAACGTGTTGTCTCTGGTTTCACTCAAACCAAATATAAGCCAGTAACTTAGGAAGGCTGGGTGATGTACTGATTTAAGCCTCGCTGGGTGAGCTATCAGCTCTATTTAATGTAACCTCCGACGGGTAGATGTAGGGGGGCTCGTGGTACAGTATATTGTTCTTATCGAGGTGTCGTATTGCCCTGCTAGTGAAGTGTGTGTGTAGGTGTTTATTCTCTGTTAGTGTAAGAGTGTCTGGAGGTGGGATGTTGAAGAGGACCTGGTAATGCTTGTGTGGAAATTTTATATGCTTAGTTGTATTATGTGACTCATATAATGACGGGGGAGCTGTGTGTTGGCAGGGCTGTCGCATAGATTTGTGTCTCTCTCATATCGACATAATTCCTAACAGTGAGGAATTCAGATTCAGAATGTAAATGAGCTACAGGAGTATTATTAGTGCAGCCTGGGATGATACGGAAGGTGTGTTTTGTATGGTCTACAAGGTTTTGTAGTGGGTGTTAGACAAGATGAAAGCCCACCCTAGGGATGCGTATGATGTCACTGAACTGATATACTAGATATACTGTTTGCACAGCACGAGTGAGGGGAATGAAGTAGTCAGCCTGATGGAGGAGGACATTGTGACACTGGGGCTAGTTGTTTGGGGACAACCCCTTCCGGGATGAAGGCATCTGGCTGTGGACGGACTAGTAATAGTGTCATCACAAACTCTGCTTTGTCTAGTCTAACAAAGCTCCAAACTACAACTTTAGCAATGCACAACTGGGTTTCTTTCAGTGTGAAACCATGGTACTTCCCTTCAGAGATAGGGTAGGTTTAGAAAGTGAGCAAAGCCCTTGCCTCATGACTATGCAGTAGGAACGTAGCAAGCAAAACAGTGAGTGATCAGTGAATCTAGCAGTATCATACAACATGAACTGCAATACAAATAATGGAATGGCATTTGATAATATTGTGTCCATACTTGACCATGGTGGTGCTTGGTGTTGTGAAGTACGGGCGTGAGGTGTTGTGTGGAGGGTGTGGACTGAAATGAGGTGATAGTATGGTGGTATTGTCGAAGACATTATTGTATTTGATGTAGATACCAGGCGAGAGGTATGAGTGACGGAAAGTGTGTTATATGTGTGATAACGTGGTGTCAGTACTTGGTGGACGGCGGTACCTGTTCACGAAAATACTGGGTGTGAGCTGTGGGGTGAAGTGTTGTGTCGCTGCCCCCACCACCACCATCATCATCGCCATGCCCTTTTGTCTCCTTATCCACGTCGACAGACTTGCCGCTGTTCCTGTACAAATACATCGGGATTAACTCCAAGTCCAGGAAGTTCTTTTCATTTTATTATGGACACCAAGACAGTTTTATTCAGCCGTTGACATACTGCTCTAACTCAGATTAGATATAACCTTCATTAACACCTCCAGTACTGCGGTGCTCTCGGAAGGAAAACAGTCGTCTGTAAACAGCACGAATGAACTGATGAAATGCATCACCGGGTTGGAGGAGGTCAGACTATGCTAAGTGGTATATGAGGCATCGCAGCACATCTTCCGTAGTATTTCATTGCCAACATCAAATATTCTGTCATGATATTGTCTTAATATCGAAGTTTATATTAGTGAGCTACAAGTTAATACGGTGCAAGAGGAAAAATGAGCCGGTGGGGAAGAGATAAACTTTGTTGAGCCACTTTGAATGCGGCCCCCAGAACACGAAATAAGTTTCGTAATGACTGGAATTCTTTTATACAATACACTGGTTTAGGATGAACTTAAAATATATAAGTTACGACTACTTTGGTACAAATGTCACTAAGAGGAGCATTTGTAATACACGAATTACGACTGCTGCTATGGTACATCAATCTAGGATGAGGACTTGTTAAATACGAGCTACGACTAGAACTTCGGTTCAATAAGCCATTTTAGGACCAGCACATAATAAACGAGTTATGACGATTGTATTGGGCCATATCACCAAGAGAAAATCTGGGTCAACAGGAATACGGCTCACTGAAGATTCACAGTTTACCTTGGGTCAACACCAGGGTCAGGGAAGGGAGGCGGGAGTGTAGTCAGGGCTGGGAGTGAGGTAGAGTGACCATCGATGACCCGGCTAGAGTGGCACAACGACCCAGGCCCAGAACACTGTATGACATCACCACCACCACCACCTGGAATATTATACAGACAGACTCATAAGTCAGGGATGTTAGGAAACACCAACTGTTTCTATGCAACTGATAACGTAAATTTGAGGCAACTGAAATCAGCATAATTGGTATTAGTGGAACTTAAATAGCCAAGTTTTCTATAATTAACTGTCGACCTAATAGCTAGAAAAGAACGCTAATGAAGGTTACTTAAAACTACTATTTACTGTTTTCAGAATTACCTCGCCTAAAGTAAATGAAGATACAGAATATTACTGACAGGAAGTTCTAATATGATTTTGATTAGGTTTTTATGGCTCACTCAGGTGAATAAAATCGTTTGGCCATTAGCTGGAGTAAAGTATGAAAGTTATCACGACCATGGGAGGGATATGGTACCGGTAATAACAGTCTGGTTTCTATTCCTTGGTCAGCTGGACAGAATAGTCTGGTGTTAAATGGAATAAGACACTGTACTGGTGAAGACACACCCATGAGAGGGGTACACATGTAAAGGGTACTAAACGGTGTTCTAATGTGACTAATACTTTTTGGTGAGTGAAGTTGAAAATTACCTTTGGCAGGAGTCATAAAATGAAACAAGGAACGAAAGGTAGGTATCTTAGGTAAATCAAATATAGCAGAAATATTACTACAAAACTGTAAATGCAAGAGAAGAGAGAGAAAAAATCTGGGTGTTCAAGGGCTTAAACTCTGCAGTGCATTACGGTGGCCTGTCTTATGGGCAGAGTTGAAATTTTGACTAGAGATGGAGCATGAAACAAAGACAAAAGAAAAAAAAAAGAAAAGAAATAATACAAATACAAGAAATACTGTTTTTACAAAGAGGTAATCTTGAACATTTGGCATCTGCATGAAGGACATGTTTTCTTTGAAAAATTCCATTTGAGAAAATTAACCGAAATTAAATATATATATATATATATATATATATATATATATATATATATATATATATATATATATATATATATATATATATATGTGTGTGTGTGTGTGTGTGTGTGTGTGTGTGTGTGTCCACATTTACAGCATCAGTGATAAATCCTTTCTGCGTGATGACGTCTTATTGTTAATTTTGCTCAGTTTAAGGGCAGATCTCGTCGTAGGGTTTTCACTGCTATGGGTTTTTGAAAAAGTTATTCTTAATATCTGCGAACGTTTATTCCCTGTCGGGCAAACTTTATGAACTGGTTAGGTTATATGTAGCATTTACGAACCCTGTCTCTGTCAGAGGTGTCTGCTAAGAATAAAATAAGTAGGAGCAAAAATAAGCTACAACAGAATCGTTGTAGTATGAAGATTATCTTTCAATACAGCGGTCATTTTAAATTCTGTTCTTGCTGCCGCTAAACGATTTATTTCAATTTTGGGAAAACTTGCCCCGGATTCACAGTGGGGTGGCCACTACCCGCCAACT
Organism: Coenobita brevimanus; assembly: GCF_032717465.1. NCBI lineage: Eukaryota > Metazoa > Arthropoda > Malacostraca > Decapoda > Coenobitidae > Coenobita > Coenobita brevimanus. The sequence goes on along the minus strand of NC_137056.1, from coordinate 31,500,854 downwards.
CGATGTAGTGCTGCCTTCAGGCATGGTGTAAGGGTCTCGACCGTTTACACAGTGAAAAGCCGAATTGTTTACTGCAAACCAGTTAACCATTTACTTTGCTGGGTGGTATCCATATAACGAGATGACGCCTGGTGGTTTAGTGGGGTGAGGCGCTCCAGCTGGACAGTAATATTTTACATCCAAAAGGTAGTTGGAGTTTACTGCACACACTGCTACTCAAGGACAGGCGAGGGTGTTTGCCCTTTCCTTAAAAATCAGGACCGAGCAGTCTAGTCCCGGGCCCCTACGCCCCTGATGGAAAAAACAAATATTGATGGACGAATATATATATATATATATATATATATATATATATATATATATATATATATATATATATATATATATATATATATATGTATTTTGAAGACAAACAGTGGAGGGTTGTGCTTTCCCTTCCTTGTCCTCCCTGCAAAGATTAATCTAGTTTGACAGGGATTTCATCGCAATAAAGATTTGGTTTTTCGGTATGAATGAGGCTCGGAAAGATTTTCCACTCTTCCTGTCCTTCCTCTGATGACAGTAATTATGATTTAAAGATGTGTTTCTTAAATGATAAACAAACAATGCAAAACTGGCTCTACTCCTCTTAAATATGAGTCACCGGTATACAGTACGAAACGGGACATGTGAGCACGAGGAGATGCATAGGGAACGAGGAGGAAGAGGTGGGAAGTGGCATAGTGGCCATGGATGGTCGAGGGATGGGGGGATGGAGTGAGGTGCCTGAGAAACAGGCTTTGGATTTGACCAGCAATTAATATTTAACTTACTTCTATCTATCTATCTATTGCCAGACGCCTCAATCCCGTTTGGGGTAGCCACAAACAAATCGCCTCCAAGTCGCCCTATCCCCCGCCATTTCACTCCCCTGCTCCCAACTCACACCCCCCTCTCTCATATACCTCTCCACCCCATCTCTCCATCTCATCCTCGGCCTCCCCCTCCCTCTTTCCCCCTCCACCTCACTCACATACACTCTCTTCGTCAGTCTTTCACCCTCCATCCTCTCCACATGGCCAAACCACCTCAGTGTGTTCCTCATAACGCTTCCTATCACATCCACATCAACACCACAACGCTCCTTTATATCCTCATTCGTCAGCCTGTCTCTTCCACAGGCTCCTCTTAAATAACTCATTTCCACGGCTCTCACTCTTGACTTGTGTCCTTCCAACAACGTCCAAGCTTCACTTCCGTACGTTAGAGTTGGTATCACAATACTGTCATGTAGTAACTTTTTCACTTCCATGCTCACTTCCCTGTTTCTTATCACTGCTTTCAAAGAACCAGCAACCTTTCTTCCCTGCTGTACCCTTTCAAGCACTTCACCCTCCAAACCTCCATCCTTACTCATCACACTACCCAAGTACTTAAACGTACTCACATTTTCCAATTCCTCACCATCCAACCTCGCTGTACATTCACTGACTTCACCTCTCTCAAAGACCATCACTTTACTCTTCCCTACATTCACCTTTAGATTCCGTTTCTTACACACTCTCTCAAACTCATCCACCAAGCCTTGCAGCTCCCCTTCGTCTTCACTCAACAACACGGTATCATCTGCAAACAACAGTACAGCGAGTTTCCATACACTATCCTCTCTCACCAGGGCCACTCCAACATCCACTACCCTACCTTGTACCTCTTTTATTACCCCATCCATGTACAGATTGAACAACCATGGAGACATGACACATCCCTGTTTCAACCCAACTTTCAAAGAGAAAAATTCACTTAGTTCACCATCCACACGCACTGCAGCCTTCGCACCATCGTACATACTCTTCACAGCATTCAACAACTTCCATCTATTCCATATATTCTTAACACTTTCCACAATCCTAGTCTCTCCACCCTGTCATATGCTTTCTCCAAATCCATGAAAGCCGCATACAACTTCTTTCCCTTCTCTAGAAACTTTTCCACTAAAGATCTGAGAGTGAATATCTGATCTACACAACCTCTTCCCTTCCTAAAGCCTCCCTGTTCTTCTCCAACTAATTTCTCTGTTCTTTCTCTAACTCTGTCAATAAGTATCCTACCATATACTTTTCCTATTATACTAAGAAGACAAATGCCCCTATGATTACCACACACTTCTTTTTCCCCTTTTCCTTTGTAAAAGGGAATAATTATACCTGACTTCCAATCCTCCGGGACTCTACCTTCCTCCCAGGCCAATCTGCACATCTTCCACATCCATTCTACTACTATCTCTCCCCCATGCTTCAGCATTTCACCACACACTCCATCAATTCCTGGGGCTTTCCCTGATTTAACTTTCTTCATTGCTTCCACAACTTCTATCCTACTGATTTCTTCCTGTCTTCTCACCTCCCTCCTCCTCCCAGCCATTTCCCAGCCACTTATACTCGCACTACTTCCATCCTCCACGTTCAACAATTCCTTAAAGTGTTCTCTCCATCTGCTCACTTTTTCTCCCTTCTCCACTAGTAATCTACCATTTTTATCTTTCACTCCCCTGCTAACTTCACTTCCACCCTGTCTTACTCTTTTCACCTCTTTCCAGAACATTTTCTTACAGTCCCTCCACTTTACACTCAAATTTCTTCCAAATTCCTCATCCACTCTATTCTTACTCTCTCTTACTAATCTTTTCACCTCTCTCTTTCTTACTACATATAACTCTCTCTTCCGCCTCTCAACTTCTTCCACGCCCCTATTTCTCATCCATTCATTGTATGCTTTCTTCTTTTGTGCCACAGCCCGTTTCACCTCTTCAGTCCACCACGCTGTTCCTTGCACCCCCCTCCGTCTTCTCTTCCTTCCACACACCACATCACATGCTGCACATATTTCTTCTATAAATATGCTACACACACCTTCCACATCCCCCATCTGCTCCAACTCATATTTGCCCAATCGTTCCTCCACTTCTCTCTTATACTCTGCCTTTTTCTCATCCTCTTGTAACCTTTCCACTCTCCTTGCAACTACTCCTTCCTCTCGTCCTTCCCTTCTTCTATTCCTCCATCTTACTTGAACTTTAACTCTGGCCACCACCAAGTAGTGGTCAGAAAGTCCACTCCCCCAACCTCTATAAACTCTTGCATCCAATATACATCTTCGCATCCTTTCATCCACACACACATAATCAATCATTGCCTTCCTTTCACTCAATTCACCACCCACCCTTCTCATCACTCGCCATGTATACCTGTGAATCATTTTATGCCTGAAGAGGGTATTGGCTATCACCAACCCCCTCCCAGCACAAATGTCCACTAACGCACTCCCATTCTCATCTATCTCAGCAGGCACAGCCCACTCACCAACTATTCCATCCACCTTCACATTCCCAACTTTACCATTCATATCACCAATCAAAAACACTCTATCATTCCTTCCAAACTTTTCCATGCACACTTCTACATTTGTCCAGAACTCTTCTCTCACTCTTCTAGCACAATCTTGCGTTGGCGCATACACACACACAATCGCCCACATTTGTATTCCAACTTTCAACTTTACCCACACAATCCTTGATCCAACTGATCCATACTGTCTTATGCTCCTCTTCCATCTTTTACTCACAACTATACATACCCCTTCCTTTGCCCTCTCATTCTCACCTACTCCTGCACATATACCCCATCCATACTCCCATTCTCTCACACTTTCTCCTCTCCATTTTGTTTCAGTTATTCCACATACATCCACTTTCGCATCCTCAAGCACCTGGACAATCTCTCTCTCTTTCACCTCATCATTTGCTCCCCTTACATTCCACGTTCCAATTGCAATGTCCTTTGTCCGGTCCTTGGTCGTCAACGTTTGGTCAGTCCTTGTCCGAGGCTTATTGTTTGTTTTTTTAGTTAGTTGTTTTCTGGGGAGGGGCACTAACCCTCCGCCAACCCTTTTAGTCGCCTTTTACGACAAGCAGGGGTACTGGGGGAGTATTCTTGACAAACCCCCCTACCCCCAGGCATGTGAAATGTTAGTGTTTGGATGTGATGAAGTTCAACAGAAGGCCCCAGCCTCGCCATACCACCTTCCTCTTTATGGAGGTTTCATGAGAATTAAGGACCTGCTTGACTCGTGCTAAGTATAAACAGTCTACTGGGGAAGGTGTTTAACAAGTATATAGTCATTTGACGTTGTCCACCATAAAACCCATATCTAACTTTCTATGATGGGTCTCTGACGAGCATTGCCCTCTACCGTTGGTCAGCTGGCCTGACATTTACTATAAACTGAAAAGTATCTGGTAAAAAAAAAAAAAATCACAAGGTTGCCTCAGCCTGTAGGACGTTTTATGTATTTATTTGCTATCCCAAGATTATTTCATGCATTTTAGAGACTTTTCGAACTAAAGTCTGGCTTTCATTCATCCCTTAATTACGAAGGGGGTCTCCGAAGCCGGAGAAAATTGTCCGACGTTAAATAATCTGAATGAACAAATCGTCCTCTGTATACGGGATTAAAATCAATCTGATATATCAGCCATATGCACCACTCGCATATCTAAACCCCTTTATTGCGATTACTACAGTAACTTACTGCCATCAGCCTATCAACATAAGATACTATCTATCTATCTATCTATCTGCCAGACGCCTCAATCCCTCTCGGGGTGGCAACAAACAAATCGCCTCCACGTCACCATGTCCCCCGCCATTTCACTGCCCCGCTTCCAACTCACACCCCCCTCTCTCATATACCTCTCCACCCCATCCCTCCATCTCATCCTCGGCCTTCCCCTCCCTCTTCCCCCCCTCACATACTCTCTCTTCGTCAGTCTTTCACCCTCCATCCTCTCCATATGGCCAAACCACCTCAGTGTATTCATCCTAACGCTTCCTATCACATCCACATCCACACCACAACGCTCCTTTATATCCTCATTTGTCAGCCTGTCTCTCCATGTGACTCCACAGGTTCCTCTTAAATAACTCATTTCCACTGCTCTCACTCTTGACTTGTGTCCATCCAACAATGTCCAAGCTTCACTTCCATACGTTAGAGTTGGTATCACAATACTGTCATGTAGTAACTTTTTCACTTCCATACTCACTTCCCTGCTTCTTATCACTGCTTTCAAGGAATCAGCAACCTTTCTTCCCTTATGTACCCTTTCAAGCACTTCACCCTCCAAACCTCCATCCTTACTCATCACACTACCCAAGTACTTAAACGTACTCACATTTTCCAATTCCTCACCATCCAACCTCGCTGTACATTCACTGACTCTCTCGAAGACCATCACTTTACTTTTCCCTACATTCACCTTTAGATTCAATTTCTTACACACTCCCCCAAACTTATCCACCAAGTCTTGCAGCTCTCCTTCGTCTTCACTCAACAACACAGTATCATCTGCAAACAACAGTACAGCGAGTTTCCAAACACTACAGTCTCTCACGAGGGCCACTCCAACATCCACTACCCTACCCTGTACCTCTTTTATTACCCCATCCATGTACAGATTGAACAACCATGGAGACATGACACATCCCTGTTTCTACCCAACCTTCAAAGAGAAAAATTCACTCAGTTCACCATCCACACGCACTGCAGCCTTAGCACCATCATACATACTCTTCACAGCATTCAACAACTCATCTTCTCCATATATTCTTAATGCTTTCCGCAATCCTTGTCTCTCCACCCTGTCATATGCTTTCTCCAAATCCATGAAAGCCGCATACAACTTCTTTCCCTTCTCTAGAAACTTTTCTACTAAAGATCTAAGAATGAATATCTGATCTACACAACCTCTTCCCTTCCCAAAGCCTCCCTGTTCTTCTCCAACTAATTCCTCTGTTCTTTCTCTAACTCTGTCAATAAGTATCCTACCATACACTTTTCCTATTATGCTAAGAAGACAAATGCCCCTATGATTACCACACACTTCTTTTTCCCCTTTTCCTTTGTACAAGGGAATAATTATACCTGACTTCCAATCCTCCGGGACTCTACCTTCCTCCCAGGCCAATCTGCACATCTTCCACATCCATTTTACTACTATCTCTCCCCCATGCTTCAGCATTTCACCACACACTCCATCAATTCCTGGGGCTTTCCCCAATTTGACTTTCTTCATTGCTTCCACAACTTCTATCCTACTGATTTCTTCCTGTCTTCTCACCTCCCTCCTCCTCCCAGCCATTCCCCAGCCACTTATACCCGCATTACTTCCATCCTCTATGTTCAACAATTCCTTAAAGTGTTCTCTCCATCTGCTTACTTTCTCTCCCTTCTCCACTAGTCATCTACCATTTTTATCTTTCACTCCCCTGCTAACTTCACTTCCACCCTGTCTTACTCTTTTCACCTCTTTCCAGAACATTTTCTTACAGTCCCTCCACTTTACACTCCAAGTTCCTTTCAATTTCCTCATCTGCTCTCTTCTTACTCTCTCTTACTAATCTTTTCACCTCTCTTTCTTTCTTTCTATATATAACTCTCTCTTCCGCCTCTCAACTTCTTCCACGTCCCTATTTCTCATCCATTCATTGTATGCTTTCTTCTTTTGTGCCACAGCCTGTCTCACCTCTTCATTCCACCACTCTGTTCTTGCACACCCCTCCGTCTTCTCTTCATCCCACACACCACATCTCATGCTACACATATTTCTTCTGTAAATATCCTTGACACACCTTCCACGTCCCCCATCTGCTCCAATTCATATTTGCCCAATCGTTCCTCCACTTCTCTCTTATACTCTGCCTTTTTCTCATCCTCTTGCAAATTTTCCACTCTCTTTACAAATACTCCTTCTTCCCATCCTTCCCTTCTTCTATTTCTCCATCCTAAATGGACCTTGATTCTGGCCACCACCAAGTAGTGGTCAGAAATTCCACTCCCCCAACCTCTATAAGCTCTTGCATCCATTACACTTTTTCGCATCATTTCATCCACACACACATAATCAATCATTGCCTTCCTTTCATACAGTTCACCACCCACCCTTCTCATCACTCGTCATGTATACCTGTGGATCATTCTGTGCCTGAAGAGGGTAATGGCTATCACCAACCCCCTCCCAGCACAAATGTCCACTAACGCACTGCCATTCTCATCTATCTCAGCAGGCACACTCCACTCACCAACTATTCCATCCACCTTCACATTCCCTATTTTACCATTCATATCGCCGATCAAAAACACTCTCTCATTCTTTCCAGACTTTTCCATGCACACTTCCACATTTGTCCAGAACTCTTCTCTCACTCTGCTTGCACGAAATGGTTCAATACAGAATGTAAAAAATCAAAAGAAAGAAGAGATTTGTTGTGGAATAGATACAGAAGACACAATAGTGAAAGGGTGTATAATAATTACAAACAGGCAAGAAACGACTATACAAGAATAAGGAGGGAAGCCCAAAAACAGTTTGAGGAGGATATAATAAATAAAAGTAGTGATCAACCAAAGCTGTTTTACAGCTATATCAGAAGCAAAACCAAAGTAAAAGATATAATACAAACAATTACGGACGAAGGAATCACTTTTACACAAGAGAAAGATATTTGTGAAGCACTAAAGAATTTCCAATTAGTTTTTACAGAAGAAAAAAAATTTGAGAGGGACTATGTGGAACATGCATGTCCACACATACGACCAGATATACAAATAGCAGAAAAAGTAATACAGGAGGAGTTAAGTAGATTAGACAGAGGAAAAGCAAGTGGTCCTGATGAAATTTCATGTTGGGTACTACGAGAATGTGCAATGGAAATCCTTGAGTCAAGGTAACTACCTGATATTTGGAAAAAAGCAAATATTGTCCCCTTATTCAAGAAAGGAAATAGACAAAATCCACTCAACTACCGACAAGTATCACTGACCAGTGTTGTAAGCAAGGTATTAGAAAAACTTATAAGAAAAGCTTGGGTAAATCATCTAGAAAAACACAGTATGATAACAGAAAGACAGTTTGGTTTCAGAAAAGGAAAATCATGTGTTACTAATCTGTTGAGCTACTATGACAGAGTAACAAACACAATACAGGAAAGGGAAGGATGGGTGGACAGTATCTATTTAGATTTCAAGAAAGCTTTTGACACAGTACCACACCAAAGACTTTTATGGAAACTGTACCATCAAGGAGGAATTCGAGGCAAACTGTTTTGTTGGATGCAAGACTTTCTCATAAAAAGAGAAATGAGAACAGTACTAAGAGGAAACTACTCATCATGGAAAGAAGTGACTAGTGGAGTACCACAGGGTTCGGTGCTGGCACCAATCATGTTTCTAGTGTACATAAATGATATAAACAGTAACACTAGAAATGAGAGCTATCTGAATATGTTTGCAGATGATGCAAAAATACAAAGGAGAATTACTAACACAGACTCTTGTAAAGAGCTACAAGAAGAATTAAATAAACTTCATGAATGAAGTAGTACATGGCAAATGGAATTCAATGTGGACAAGTGTCATGTAATCAAGTTTGGTAAAAGTGGAAAAAGACCTGATTGAGATTATAAGTTAGGAAATAAAACCCTATACACATCAGAAAGAGAGAAAGACCTAGGTGTGATCATCAATAACAGACTATCTCCGGCTGACCACATCAGCGAGAAGGTACGGAACATGTATACATTGCTTGCAAATATGAGAATAGCATTCACATACATAAATGAAGACATGCTAAGAAAGATAATAACATCATTCATTAGACCAACCCTGGAATATGCATCAGTAGTCTGGAGTCCTCATCTCAAAAAGCATAGACAAGATTGAAAAAGTTCAAAGGGCCGCTACAAGATGGATACCAAGCTTAAGGGACCTAAGCTACGAAGAAAGACTAAATAAACTGAATCTACCAACACTACAGGAGAGAAGGAAAAGAGGTGACATGATAATGCTATATAAGTGCACATCAGGGAAGAAGAAAATAGACATAAATGATTACTTAACATATGGAGAAGCATCAGCAAGAGGACACTGCAAAAAACTGCATAAGAAGAGAGGTGATAAAGACGTAAGGAAATTCAGTTTCCCAAACAGAGCAATTGATCAATGGAATGCACTACCGAATGAAATAGTGTGTGCCAAAACAATTCACAAATTTAAGGATATGTACGATAAATATGGTTTAAGACACGGGACAGTACGAGCTTGACTCATTCCTGTAAAGATACAATTAGGTAAGAACAATTAGGTAGGTAAGAACACACACAATCGCCCACATTTGTATTCCAACTTTCAGTCTTACCCACACAATCCTTGACCCAACTGATCCATGCTCTCTTATGCTCTTCTTCCATCTTTTACTCACAGCTATACATACTCCTTCTTTTGCCCTCTCATTCTCACCTACTCCTGCACATATACCCCATCCATACTCCCATTCTCTTTCACTCTCATCTCTCCATTTCGTTTCAGTTATTCCGCATACATCAACTTTCGCACCCTCAAGCACCTGGACAATCTCTCTCTCTTTCACCTCATCATTCGCTCCCCTTACATTCCACGTTCCGATATACCATGTCCTTTGTTCGGTCCTTGGTCGTCATCTTTTGGTCAGTCCTTGTCCGAGGCTTATTGTTTTTTTGTTTTTTTTAGTTAGTTGTTTTCCGGGGAGGGGCACTAACCCTCCGCCAACCCTGTTAGTCGCCTTTTACGACAAGCAGGGATACTGGGGGAGTATTCTTGAAAAAAACCCTACCTCCGGTAATGCAGGCATTAACGAAGGCTGTATCGACACTTCAAATCAAAAGAACCCAGAGTCGAGTACATCCGTCTCGTGGTAGTTATAGAATGTCACTCAACTGAATGGGATAGAATGTTTACCTAAATCACTACTAACATCCTGAAATGACAAAACCACTACCAACACATCCTGAAATGACAAAACCACTACCAACACATCCTGAAATGACAAAACAACTACCAACACATCCTGAAATGACAAAACCACTACCAACACATCCTGAAATGACAAAACCACTACCAACACATCCTGAAATGACAAAACCACTACCAACACATCCTGAAATGACAAAACCACAACTAACACATCCTGAAATGACAAAACCACAACTAACACATCCTGAAATGACAAAACCACAACTAACACATCCTGAAATGACAAAACCACAACTAACACATCCTGAAATGACAAAACCACAACTAACACATCCAGAAATGGAAAAACTATTAACATCGTGAAATGACAATACTACCAACACATCCTGAAATGACAATACTACCAACACATCCTGAAATGACGAAAACTCTACCAACATATCCTGAAATGGAAAAACTACTAACATCCTGAAATGACAATACTACCAACACATCCTGAAATGACAATACTACCAACACATCCTGAAATGACGAAACCTCTACCAACATATCCTGAAATGGAAAAACTACTAACATCCTGAAATGACAATACTACCAACACATCCTGAAATGACAATACTACCAACACATCCTGAAATGACGAAACTACCAACACATCCTGAAATGACGAAACTACCAACACATCCTGAAATGACGAAACTACCAACACATCCTAAAATGACAAAACTACCAACACATCCTAAAATGACAAAACTACCAACACATCCTAAAATGACAAAACCACTACCAACACATCCTAAAATGACAAAACCACTACCAACACATCCTGAAATGACAAAACCACTAACACATCCTGAAATGACAAAACTAAACTAGAATTCTGAAATTCCTGAAGCAATATTCAAAACTCCGCATTCCATACAATGCCACATTCCAGATTAGAGTAAAAGAAAAAATCCACACTTTTACATCAGGTATGGTGTACAGTCTTTGAAATGTACGCAGTATTAATAGTGGCTGCGATAAATGAAGCATAATACAACAGAATGTGAAGAAAACATGATTTTTTTCTTAACCAACATCAATATATGTGAGAATCTAGGTTGAAAAATCATTAATATTGTTGTCATATTTCTATCTATCTATTGCCAGAAGCCTTAATCCCATATGAGGTGGCCACAAACAAATCGCCTCCACGTCGCCCTGTCCCCCGCCATTTCACTGCCCCGCTTCCAGCTCACAACCCCCCTCCCTCATATACCTCTCCACTCCATCCCTCCATCTCATCCTTGGCCTCCCCCTCCCTCTCTCCCTCTCCACCTCACTCACATTCACTCTCATCAGTCTCTCTCTATATCCTCTCCACATGGCCAAGCCACCTCAGTCTGTGTCTCCTGACGCTTCCTTTCACATCCACATCCACACCACAACGCTCCTTCACATCCTCATTTGTCAGTCCGTCTCTCCATGTGACTCCACATGCTCCTCTCAAATAACTCATTTCCATTGCTCTCACTCTTGACTTGTGTCCCTCCAACAAGGTCCAAGCTTCACTTCCATACGTTAGAGTTGATATCACAATACTGTCATGTAGTAACTTTTTCACTTCCATGCTCACTTCCCTGTTTCTTACCACTGCTTTCAAGGAACCAGCAACCTTTCTTCCCTGTTGCACCCTTTCAAGCACTTCACCCACTAAACTTCCATCCTTACTCATCACACTACCCAAGTACTTAAACGAACTAACATTTTCCATTTCCACATCATCCAACCTCACTGACTTCACTTCTCTCGAAGACCATAACTTTACTCTACGCTACATTCACCTTTAAATTCCGTTTCTTACACACTCCCAAACTCATCCACCAAGCCTTGCAGCTCCCCTTCGTCTTCACTTAACAACACAGTATTATCTGCAAACAACAGTACAGGGAGATTCCAAACACTGCCCTCTCTCATTAGGGCCACTCCAACATCCACTGCCTTACCTTGTATCTCTTTTTTTTAACCCCATCCATATACAGATTGAGCAACCTTGGAGACATGACACATCCCTATTTCAAACCAGCCTTCAAATAGAAAAATCCACTCGGTTCAATATCCACACGCACTGCAGCCTTAGCACCCTCATACATACTCTTCACGGCATTCAACAACATCCCATCTACTCCATATATTCTTAATACTTTCCACAATCCTTGTCTGTCCACCCTGTCATATGCTTTCTCCAAAACCATGAAGGCTACATACTTCTTTCCCTTCCCTAGAAACTTTTCCACTAAAGATCTAAGAATGAATATCTGATCTACACAAACCCTTCCCTTCCTAAAGCCTCCCTTTTCTTCTCCAATTAATTTCTGTTATTTCCCTAACTCTGTCAATAAAGTATCCTACCATACACTTTTCCTATTATACTAAGAAGACAAATGCCCCTATGATTACCACACACTTCTTTTTCCCCTTTTCCTTTGTACAGAGGAATAATTATACCTGACTTCCAATCCTCCGGAACTCTACCTTCCTCCCAGGCCAACCTGCATATCTTCCACATCCATTCTACTACTATCTCTCCCCCATGCTTCAGCATTTCACCACACACTCCATTAATTCCTGGGGCTTTCCCTGATTTAACTTTCTTCATTGCTTCCACAACTTCTATCCTACTGATTTCTTCCTGTCTTCTCACCTCCCTCCTTCTCCCAGCCATTGCGATTTAACACCACGTGTAGCAATTTCAGGCATTTTGATTTTGTTGGATCGCATTATCAATACCCAGGTACTCTAGTGTATTATATTGACTACATACATTTGCCAAGCAGTCGATTAGGTAGTTTTTGCTGCTCCGAGAGCAAAAATTTGAAAAAAAATTACAACACTAGTGCTAGGAAAATTTGTGCCAAAAGAAGCCTAAACCAAGGTACACCACTCAAGTCTATATCGAACTCTCTTGGAGTGCTAGCCTTCCAGTTCTTCCCCCCTCGCACCCCCCAAAAACTCTACCATATTACCAAGAACTCGACGGAACGTGGAGTTCCTAAATATCCCCAAAATGGCTTTTTAACTCAAGCAGATATCCCCAAACATTTTCGGCTAGAATGTTTTCCAACTGACTTTAGATTTTGCAACACCTTCCTTAGCGAGTTATTCAGCACATTGCGCCTCAGTAATATCAAGTTATATATATAAAGCCATATGGTTTCCTGTACACCAGGAAACTAGTTACTACGCTGGGTGGTAACCATATAACCAAATTATGGCGCCTGATGGTTTAGTGGGTAATTAAGATGCTCCAGTCGGATTGAGCCGGTGCAGGTTTATATCCAAGGGGTGGTTGGGGTTTATTGCTCAAGTAATGCCAGTCATGGATGAGTAAGGCTGGTCACTCTTATCTTAAATGCCAGGACAAAATTGCCTAGCCCTGGACTCCTACGCTTC
>NC_137056.1:31412597-31482597 GCF_032717465.1 Coenobita brevimanus | reverse complement strand
ATTTTTACCAAACTTAATTACATGTCACTGGTTCACATTAATTCCATTTGCTATTTATTGCTCCATTCATAAAGCTTATTTAATTCTTCTAGTAGCTCTCTGCAAGAATCTGTGTCAGTAATTTTCCTTTGTATTTGTGTGTGTGTGTGTGTGTGTGTGTGTGTGTGTGTGTGTGTGTGTGTGTGCGCGCTTTAACTCCTCCTAGGCTGTTTGGTTGATTTGAATAAATCCTTCCAGTTGAGTTCGTCTGGTTATTGGTACCGATGTGACTTTGATATCTTAGTACTGTACATGTTGAACAGCGGACTTCCATCCGTAATGCAATATTTGGGAGTGTGACCCCAGTGATCCTTGGGAGGCGCAGCCCCCCCTCCCCCCAGAAAAAACAGCAGTCAAAAACAGGAGACAATGAGCGCATGGACTTCAACAAAACTTCTCAGGTCAGTTCGTCCGATTAATTGTAAATATCTTCCAGTATATGAAAATTTCCACCATTACTTATAGGGGGGCAACCCAGTTTTGAAAATTATGAAGGATACAAAACAGGGGATGCAGGGCAGATATGGCTTTGATATCTTTGTATACATGCTGTACGATGGACTTAGCTGTTATGCGATATTTGGGGAGCGTAACCCCACAGTGTTCTTGGGGGGGTCAGCCCCCTTCTAATAATTAAGACGATCATAAATATGGGGAATTGAGGATTTTGGTTTCAAATAAAATTGGCACACATATCGCAGGAGTGGGCGTTAGTGTAATTTCCATGTTTTCTTACGATGCACAGGAAGAAACTGCACATCAGCCTTATCTTTTATTTTAGAAGAGACTTCTCTGACTGCCTGGGTTAAGCGAAGTAACCTGTGTCTGAGAGGGAAGCCTTTATTTGTGTACACTAAGAATGTCTAGTGTGATAAGATATCCGGACCCCAGTGCTTGTTATCACCACACTGAGTGATAACAGGCGGGGCTGAAGTGTGCAGCGGTAATTTACCCTACCCTAAATTAGTGTGGTGATGGAGGTGGTGGTGGTGACGGCGGCAAAGTGGTGGATATTGTGGTGGAGGTGATAACCTTTTAACCTTTTCCCTGATGTTGCTCCACTTGCAAGTTTTAATTACGGTACACTAAAATCAGACAATTATATTCAGCTGAGAGAAAGCTTCTTAGTCGAAAGTCTGATGAACAATATCGAGCAATTGTCTCTGTGTTGGTATGGTGCACTTAGGAACTGTTTAGGTTAATGATTGGACGAGTTATGCAGCTCAGTCCAGGGCAGCTAAAGGGTTGAAGTGAATAACCAGTGTCTGTGGCAGTGACGGGTGTTGGTGGAACGGTATTGCCACGTATGATAGGCTGAGGAAAGTAATATACTCTGTCTACTTCAAAGTGACCTAAAATTGCCACCTCTTCATCTTCAGTGAGCAGTAACAAGAGATTAGCACTAGCCTATGGTACTAGTCACAAAGAAGTGCTACAGAAACTATGTAAATCCATATTATTTTATTCTGAAACTGACCCATGACAAGAGAATAACGTTAAAATATGGTACTATGGAATGGCTATAGAGCCATAATTTTGTCATTCCGGCACTGAGGTAAGGAATTAAGCTGCAATAGGACGAACGCCGTCAAGCATATTTGTACGAATTCAGCCATCGCCCAAAACTCTCTATTGTCAAGGGAAGGCACGTATGGGGAACTGAAACTCTGATGCTGAAGATGGGTTGTGGTCAGCACACTACAACTTCACTCTTCCTCCTCTTGCTTCTTGTGCTGCTACAGTTAGAGAATACACGTAAGTTCACTTGTGCAAACGATGATGATGATGATGATGGTAACTAGCACATAAGCACGTCCTCGGCCACACCCCCTAAGGGTCGCCTCCCCATCCATCTAGTTTACCACTTGGATCTATTTTCAACCCATTGACCAATTTTCCGTCATGGTCCTATTTTCTTCCTAGAGGCCATTTCCGCCGTGGACCCCCATCCCCCTTGAACCTATGTTATCTCATGGACCCAATATCGTCCATGATTCTGTTTCCCCATAGACTGATTCAGCCAATGAACCTACTTTTTCTCATGGATCTGTTTCTCCCCAGGACCTTCTTTACCCCATGGGTATAATTATATACAGTATATATATATATATATACATCTGGTATACACTTATTTTCCCCATGGACCTGTTTTCCACCAGGGAACATTTTTTTCTCCGTGGACTTGCCTATAAACAGGTCAAATAAGGAAATGCAGGAACAAGGTCGAATTCACTGGTGTGCACAATCAGCATTATGGCCAGAGCTTCTGCAAAGCATTTAGGGACATGAAGTTTGTGAATACAGGTACCGACATGTATTTTGAGTGTGATATACCCCGTCATATTTTAAAGGCTCACTTATCAGCCTTTAATACTGTATATGTTTTTTGCAGAGTTATTCACAGGTGGCAGTGTGCATGAAGCTATCACATTAAATATACTGTATATTAACACAGGTATACAGTTCATGAGGAATTTTATTTCAGGGGTCTGCGGCAGACAAGTGCCTAGGCGTATAAGGCCTACCCGGCCATGCACAGGGAAGGGGAAGGAGAAATAATTTTAGAAATATCTGGTTGATATGAATTCATGGGCTGGGGAAATTGGAAAGATGGTGAGAATGTCCCCCAAAACATCAGGATGAGCAATGAATTATTGACATAAACTACCAGTACTAGTAAACCAGGGGATCTAAATGAGCGCTAAATGGATCTACCGTAGTAACCTTTCTCTTGTGCCAAGCATAGGGTACTTTCAGCCATCTGGGCCGTTTTCTGTCGTTCACAAGGTAATTGCACTCGTAACGTCATCTGCTACATGTGATCTCAGGTGGAGGCTGGTTAGCAACAACGTTTTTTTTTTTTTTTTTTTTTTTTTTTTTAACCTGACGGAACCCTCTAACTCCTTTCAGCTCAGTTAATGGCTAAGTGTAGTCAGACTGAAGGGTCGATTTGATTAGTAACGAAGGAACCTCACATCTACATTGAATTTCATGCAGCTACAACCTATAATATTCAGATTTTGGGAGTAACCCGGTTCCATCAGGTAAAGAGCTGAAACAGTAACCAAGGAGACTCATTCCTCCCTCATAATTAAGGTTCGTCGAATTTCATGTAAGCACAATGTATCGTAGTCAAATTGTAGGAGTGACCTAGTTCAGTCCGATAAAAGCCAACGGATCAAGATAACCAAGGTGTCTCATTTCTACCACAAAATTTAGCTTTATCGAATTTCATGCAGCCATTACTTTGCCTTCAAGCTATGGGACTGGCCCAGGTCTGTCACATAAAAACTCACCGACAGTAGTGAACATAAAGATTCATTCCAAACGAAAGACGAACTTTGTAAGTAAAAGAATACAAGCGAAAGAAAAATGTACATATGTTATAGAAATACTTCAAAACTTTTCCATTTAGTTTCCCAGAGGAGGCATTGCAGACCAGGATTAATGATTGACAACATTATGCCAATTCCCATGACGTAATCTATAACATCACTAAGTCTGTGTGCATGATAATACCACCCAGTACCCGAAGGTCAAGTATGACTGATCTGCAAAGCTCTTTGGTTATTTTCTTTAATTTGTAGACAGCTTTATTTATCTGGGTTATGTCACAATGAAGGTTGGAACTGATGACAGAAACATACAAGAACAGCTCAGAAGGCTTCTTACACCATCTTCAGGAAATTCTCTTTCGCACCCAGGAGGTCAAACTAGACATGTTTAAAAGCTATAATTATTTTTCTACATACTATAATGCATTTTGGCCCAAATACCTTGTCCACTGTAAACAATTTAGGGTCTGTCAAAATGGCATATTGAAGAGACTGCTGAAATTGCCACGATGAATGGGAGATCTCCTCGAGTCCCTTCGCTATGCATGGTGTTAAATGTGTAGATGTGATCAGGAGGAACTCGGTGTTCAGCCTGATGGCGAGGATGGAACAGTGATCCAATGACCTTGTCACTGAGCAATGCCTACAGGCCTGGGCCTACATATATCGGGCACGCCCCAATATCTGCAGATATGTCTTCTCACTAACTTAAGTTTTAGTGTACCTGTGTATTTTTCTTATTATTATCAGACTTATTTCCCACTGGCTTGACATACCTCTTTATATAAATATTATTCACATTACTTGTTGCCACTATGTACCGTACCCAGCCTTACTGTACAGTATGTGGTGTACATACGTTCCCTGGGGACGAAATAAATTTAGTGTTATGAAGAACTCCACAGTCTGTGGAGTTCTTATTGATATTGTACATATTATTATTATTATTATTATTATTATTATTATTATTATTATTTTGTTGGGGGGAGATCTAGGAGGCTGGCATTCCAAGACCGTTCGAAATAAAGACTTGGAATTTTCAGGAGTGATGTATCTTGGTTGCAGGCTTCTTTTAGCACATTTTTTTTCCTAGCACTAGCGCCGCACTAGCGCCTTCTATGTTATTTTTTAAGTTTTTGCTCTCCTACTTAACGAAAACTGCCTAATCGATTGCTTTGCAAATGTTGCAGTATGTAGTCGTCAGCACATACAAGTGCACCTGGGTATTGATACTGAGATCCAAAAGATACTTTTTGAGATATTGAGGAAAATCAAAATGGCCGTCTCATGCCTGGAAGTGCTAAATCGGAAAGTATTTCGCCGATTTTGACCACACTCGGTTGAATGAATGAATAATGAAAAAAGTTAGCACCAAGCCTAGAGAGGCTATGTTTTACTAAGGTAGAAAAGAAGGAAGGACACTTAAATTAGATGCAAAATACGCAGAGCAGAAAGAAAAGCAACAATATTAGAAATGGACAAGCCAAATGGTTTCCTGTACACTAGGCGACCATTTACTACGCTGGTTGGTAACCATATAACCAAATTTTGGTGCCTGGTGGTTTAGTGGGTAATTACGGCGCTCCAGTTGGATTGAGCCGGTGAGGGTTTATATCCAAGGAGTGACTGGGGTTTATTGCTCACGTAATGCCACTCGGGATGAGTGAGGTTGGCCACTCTCATCTTAAATGCCAGGACCAACTTGCCTAGCCTCGGGCTCCTACGCTTCTCATGGGGCAACGTAGGATTGGATGATGGATGGATGGATGGAAAAAGTAGGAGAGTCAGCACGCAAATCAGCAAGCAACGAGGGGCGTGGTAATAAAGAGAGGAAGGGAAAAGCAGAGCGACGGACTTGAAGTATGAATGAGCAGTCGAGAAAAATGTGTTGGATAGACAGGGGGTAGTTACAACGTGAACAAAGTGGCGGTGGTCACCACTCATTAAGTGACACTGAGTGAGGCGAGTGTGACCAAGCGAAGACGAGCAAGGACAGTCTCCAATCGACGATTGGGATGAGTGGAAATAGACCAAGGAAGAACAGAAGGTTTTACGAGATGAAGTTTATTGGTGACCTGGGAGTCCCAGGAAGTTTGCCATAGGTCACGGAAGAAGTGAGTAAGAATAGGAAAACAATCAAGAGCAGGAATGGGTGAAGGAGATGACGTGAGAGACAGAGCAGCAGAACGAGCCAGTGAATCTGTACGTTCATTACCAGCAATTCCAACATGACCAGGGACCCATCAAAACTGAATTGACTTCTTGCGCACAGAAAAACGGAATATTCACTCTTGAATTTGGGTGGCAAAGGTATGAGAAGAAGAGGCCCTTAGAGAAGAAAGCGCACTTTGAGAATCGGAGAAGATTACAAAAGAGGAGGAAGAGAAACGAAACGGAGACTTGAGAGTGAAAAGCCTATCATAAAGTTCCGCTGTGAGAACACCTGCAACAGAAGGAAGGGAACTGAAAAAAGAAGACTCAGGGGAGACAACAGCAAAACCAGCACCATGAAGGGATTTGGAACCATCGGTGAAGATAGGAGCTGCAAAAGAATGAGAAGACATGTGTTCAAGAAAAAGGGAGCGGAGCGCGACAGGACACTCGATGGAAATGTAGTGGGTCATGAGTGAACATGATTTGCATAGTATGAATGACCTTGACTTTGATATCAGGGTCAAAATATGTAAAAAAATTGAGTCATACCAATAGTCCCTCAATATTAGGACTACAGTGATAACAAAAGTATGTTCCTCTGGAATGTGGAGTTCTTTGAATGATGTTTCAGCAATTTCAGAATTCTAGTTATTATTATTATTATTATTTTTATTATTATTTTCTTTTATTATTATTATTATTATTATTATTATTATTATTATTATTATTATTATTATGAGTTACTTGAGAGGAGCATGTGGAGTGACGTGGAGGGACAGGTTGACGAATGAAGAAGTGAAGGAACGTTGTGTGGTAGATGTGGATGTGGTTGAAAAGATTAGGAGAAATACACTGAGGTGGTTTGGACATGTGGAGAGATTGGAGAATGAAAGACTGACTAAGGGGTGTATGTAGGTGAGGTGGAGGGAGGGAGAGGGAGGGGTAGACCGAGGATGAGGTGGAGGGATGGAGTTGAGAGGTATATGAGGGAGGGGGGGGGTGAGTTGGGGGGAGGGGAGTCAAATGGTGGGTGACAGAGTGACTTGGAGGCGTTTTGTCTGCGGCCACCCTTTGCGGGATTAGGGCGTCGGGCTATAGATAGATAGATAGATAGATAGAAGTTTAGGAATATGTTAAGAATGATGGTGATAATGATGCTGATACTGATCATTCTAGTAATGTTGATGATAATGAAAATGATGATGATGATGATGATGATGAACTTTGTCTGTCGTACATAGTAATGGACAAACACTGTCATTTTTCTTTTTGTTTTTCAGATTACATGAATGTAGCTTCATCATCGCCTTCCCTACACCCCCTCTCTTCCCCGCAGGGTTGGGAGGGGGGTGGTGGGGGAGGGGAAGGGAAGGAGGGGAAGGACAAGATGCTGAGGGAAAGACAGAATGGTGGAGATGACAGAAAGGATACTGTGAAGACAGTGGTGGTGAGTTGACGAGAGAGAGAGAGAGAGAGAGAGAGAGAGAGAGAGAGAGAGAGAGAGAGAGAGAGAGAGAGAGAGAGAGAGAGAGAGAGAGAGAGAGAGAGAGAGAGAGAGAGAGAGAGAGAGAGAGAGAGAGAGAGAGAGAGAGAGAGAGAGAGAGAGAGAGAGAGAGAGAGAGGTTAAGCCCTCCTTTTTCGTGTCCTGTTTTGATTTTTGTTTCTCGCATCATTTTTTATTCGCTTTTTGTGTATTTTCTTCCTCAGCTAATTATATCGCACATTACAGAGATATTCCTATATGCTCTTTTTTTTTTTTTTTGTTAGCCAGTTTGCCGCGTTTACTCGTGCATACAGGTGCGTAATAAGATGTAATCTACAAATATGTGTGAGGAAAGGACACAGAATCACTTGACCCACCGACACTAACTCCTGAATATAAACTGCCCTAGAATATTTATGAACAACATTCCTTTCATATTGCTTTACTTCTTAGTTGCAAAAATATTAATTTTATTCGTTAATTGCACCCTTATTAAGTGACGACACCTTTGGCATGTTGAATTTTTACTTTTTAAATGTGACGAAACTTTATGTTGAATTTTTACATCTTCTGCGACGAAATCTTTGTTATGTTAATTTTTATGTGATGAATATATATTTAAGTCTCAAAAACCCTTTAATTTAAATTAAGCATATAATATGTTCTAAACAATCACCATCGGGAAGAATATATTAATGGAAGTTATGAAGTCATTTCAGTATGAGCTACTTTTTTTTTTTTCTTGTTCTTTCAAATTTATTTTATTTAGGTTACTCGCGATCCATTCTCGGTGTTAAAATGATTTAGCTTATATTTTAGTTCAACATTCTTTATAAGTACAGTAATAACAGGAACTTTTATAGGACAATAAGGTGCCGTATTCAGCTCACTGTGATCGGTACATATCCTCACTGCGAATGAGCCTGTGAATCGGGGGTAAAAATATAATTGAATACTGACCCCCAGCCAAGTTATTACAATGTCATGTGGCAAAGGACACGACTTTTGAGCTTGACTGTACCTGTAGGACGGCCCATTGAAGTAATTGATAACTTGTCAGCAGGTCTGCTCGTCCTGACAATCCAGGATTAAGCATCCACACCAACCACCACCATCACAGCAGCAATAACATCAACAACAACAACAGTAACATCAACAACACAACAGCAACATCTAAAGTCTAGTGGACCAAAGGCAGTTTCTTTAGAGCATAATGGATGATGTTGAACTGGAGAAGAGTGATTACGGCTTCAGAATTCAAGTACTGGAAAGTTAATGCAAGGTGGTCCATTTGTAATGCGTCCCAATTCTCTTGTGTTGCAGGGACGGCTCGGTGATTATTACCGGTGTCTTCTGCATCATTTCCTGCTATCCATAACCCATCTCGTGCTTCATACTGTCTGTTTTTATACTTCCACTGTTTGCGTATGGCTAGAAACTTCTCGAAACAGCTACAATGTCTGCGTTCCTCACACCAGCAGACTGTGCCGTCTTCACAACACATGATCATTTGGATGCGTAATACAAGGACCACTCTGTAAATTGCAAACTCTTACCTGTGGCTCTTGGAAAGAACTATTTAATCAGTGGTGATGAAGCTGTCCAGATCTTCGGAGGAAGACACACGTGGCGTAGGCCTAGATGTCGCAGTTGAAAGCTCAAGCCTACCCCATGAAGGAGGATTGGAAGGGCTAAGTATGTGATTCCCAGGGCAGCAAGACCATCCTGTAAGTTGATGCGTTATGAGTAGAATCTTGGACAGTGCGTGAAATGGGCCACTGACTCCTCTTGGTTTCTCCACCACGGACAGTATGGGTCTGGGGTCAGCAGCAGGTGATGAAGGTAAGACGCCAAGCCTATGTATTTGATACTCAGGCGGGTGAGTGTAACATCCAGGACACGGGAGGCAGCACGGGCCCAAGGGTGGCTGGATGGGTCTGAACAGTACGAACTCAAAGCCTTAGCGGGGAGAGTGTTGCAAAGGTCAGCGTCCCAGGCTAGCCTGCACTTGGTGGCCAAGAGCTTGTGGTGTGATGTTTCCGGCAGTGGTAAGGTCCTGCTGATTAGTGACAGGACCATTCGTGCTGCTGCATTCCCACTCCGTTGCCCCTGATACAAACATGCGAGGGAGTCTACTGTAGATACACAACCCAGTCTCCATGCAGTAGGCATTCACTAGTGTCCTGGATGTCATATATAACATAGTGCATCGAGTAAGGCTAAAGAAGATGATGAAGTCGAGAGTACCATGAAGTCGGTGTAAAGGACCATCTTTTGGGGCTGACAGTGGGACACCAAGAGTTGTAGAGCATTGAGGACTGCAAACAGTTGAGTCGTCCAAATGCCACGTCTGACAAACTGAAAGGATCTCAATAAAGCTGGCAGCGGCAGTAGCAACGGGGTCAGGAGCGTGGCAGCCATCTATGAAGATCACAGAGTACTCTAAGTAGGTGGCGTTTGCGCATTTGCAGGAAGACTGGGGGGACAGGGTGGGCGTCTAATGACTTGTGAAAAGGTTCCGGTAGGTCCACAGGCACCATAGATGACAAATCCTTCCATAAAGGAACTGGGAACACTAAGTTCACAGACTGGCGAGAAGGAGGTGGGAGGCCCATTGAGTGAAAAGCCCGGAGAGTACACATCAACAAAGGCTGCCTGGATTGGCTGGGCCAGGAGGGATTTGGTGAGATAACCACTGGCAGAAAAAAGGAAGGAAGGAACGAAGGAATAATATAAAACTATCACCAAGCCAGAAAATGGTTAATTGGTGTTTAGTCGGCGTTAATAGATACGTCGTCAGCAGAGGTGATGTTAATAGAATCGGCTTAATGGATATGACGTTGGCAGAGTCGGCGTCAATACAGACTGGGTTAATAGAGTTGACGTTGATTGAGTTGGCTTCCTCAGAGCTGGCGTCTAAAGAGTCGGCGTTGGCAGACAACATTGAGAGAGTCTGCATTGATAGAGTCGCCGTTCTTGACCTTTCCAGGAAGGGAGGATGGGTTGACGTCAGTGGGAGGTTCTTAAAATATCCATATCATGAAGCCGTATGTCCAACCTGATAGGAGAAGAGGGAAAATAATGGTCGGAAATGTGGCTATAGCAAGAAGAGTGTGGACAGAAGAGATCAAGAGGAGAGTAAGGAAAGAAAAGCTGGAGACAAAAGGCCCTTTTTAGTCACCTGTTACGACAAACGGGATATTGGGAAAGCATTCTTTCCTCTCCCCTCCCCAGGAGTTTGGCAGAAAAAGGAATTCCTATGGCTGTACTGTACATCAGATTTAAAAATCGTATCCGCTACCACTAGAGGTCATTTTGGCTGGAGGTTCAGTAGTTGGTTGTGTGTGTCCCCACAGCAGATGGCTCTTCCACACAA
Source organism: Coenobita brevimanus (assembly GCF_032717465.1). Taxonomy (NCBI): domain Eukaryota; kingdom Metazoa; phylum Arthropoda; class Malacostraca; order Decapoda; family Coenobitidae; genus Coenobita; species Coenobita brevimanus. Next base: position 31,472,210 of record NC_137056.1, on the reverse strand, counting down.
CCCCGTTCACTATTACCACGAGGTGTTCCACCTAAACTATGAGAGGGCGTGTCGGTCACAGTGAGATTAATATCACACATCATCGTCCCCTAAATAATGTAATTAGCTATTTTTAAAAAATGTTGAATCAAGAAAAAACGCAAGTTTAATGCCGGGACTGGATATCTATTAGCGTTCGTAAAACCTATAAGGAAAATTACAATTAAAATAAAAGGTGGTACATACTGAGATGAGCTCAAAGTTCCAGTAATACATTCCAGCTTGTTGACAAATGGTTACAACTTATTCCTGGGAAGCGTAAAGATTACTGATACAAATATACAGCATATTCACTACATAAAAAAGTCAAATGATTTTATGTAACCTGTCATCCATCCAGTAATAATATAATAATACTGTATCCCCTTCAGTGCGATATCGTGTTTTATTTATTCAGTCTTTCTAGCTGCAGGCGATTTTTTATTTATTTGTTCATTTTTTACTTTAGGGCAGTTTTTTGGAGGTGAAGGGATCAGTGAAGGATACATCTGACCCCTCCAGCTTGAGACATCCCTCCTAAGCTGAAGCAAGTCGCCTGATACTGGCAAACATAAAATACAAAATACGTCACCGGACTGAAAGGGAGATGGCAGTTCCACTCCCCCCCAAAGGCATAGTTTTAACCTGTTGAGCACGATGACGCTTAGCTATTTTCATTTTTTTCCCCAACCACTGGCTAGTTTGTTCATCTCGAGTAGGACCCTTCATAGTAAAGGGGTTGTAACACTCTCCATCAACCCCTGCAGCACAGTAAGATTCTCTTTATTTCATTCCTCTGCCTCCAGACGGTATCATTTTGCTTAACTAGTGGAGAAGAGGTTAACCCCTTCAATACCATTACATTTTTCTTAAATTTACCAACTCCATACCATTTTCTTTTCTGCTCGAGAAATGCCTCAACTGGAGGGGTTAATATAACATTCATTACCCCTTCAGTACGAGGGATCCTTCATAAGCTAAGTGAAGGTGGCTGTGGGTGACATTAACAAACTAATCTATCTGGTCATGGGTGTGAAGGACTTACATACATCCAACTTTGGTGAATGTGTGTGTGAGATGAGACGCCTTACAAAGCGGAATAATCCAGATGCATGCCTCAGTCAGCAAGATCTTTCATAAAACAGTATAATATTTTAAGCTGCAGTTATACTGACTCTACCGTCTATATAATTTTAATGTCAGAAGTTCATTTCCCTCATTTAGCTATGCGCTTTTATTTTCATCATCTTCATCTGTTTCCAGCGCCAGTGCAAGCCATAATATGTCAATAGAATTATAAATGTTAATTCTCACTCAGAGCAACATCTGGTATATCGTGGCGTCCTCAGCATTACTGACTGATATAAAGATTACAGAAGTTTGCCGGATTTCTGGAAGTACCCCCTCCCCCTGCTAAAATACTTGGCTAACTGTTTGTGTTGGTGTCGTGGTCTAGATAACACACAAAGAGTTGTGTAAGTGTGTCGCAGGTGTGAAGGGATGGGGGAGGGAGACAGGTATGGCGGGACAGGTGTTACAGGCAGGGCACGGCAGGACGACGAATGTAGGGAGGGTGAGTCAAGGTACGGCAGGTGTATAGGGGTGAGATAAGGCACGGAAAGTGTAGGGAGGTGAGGCAAGGCACGGCATGTGTAGAGGAGTGAGGTAGGGCATGGCGAGTGTAGAGCAGTGAGGCAGGACTGAGGTAGGGCACGGCAGGTGTAGAGAAGTGAGACAGGAGTGAGGTAGGGCACGGCAGGTGTAGAGGGAGGGGGAAGGTAGGACACGTGTTGTTTTTGCTGGTACGGTTTTGAGGACTCAGCTGAACGTTAACCAGGTGAACTGTAGGCTGAAGTTGACATTCTCTTGCGGTCCATGCTCCTTATTTCGGGGAACAGGGATGTGTTGACGGACATTTGTATTATGCCAGGTTAAATTGGTACCACCGAGTGAAGGCGTCCCCCCCCCCCCAGTTGGTGTAGAGGGTGTCAGGTGTATGGGATGGAAGGGGCTGCCACGTAGGCCGTGTAGGCCCACCTGTGTAATCCCATCCACAGCTGAACTTTTATATAAACACTGGCGCTACGTAATACATATTCAGCAAGTATAATATTAATGGAACAGGAATAACTCGGTTCACAGACTGTCTTACTAGATCTTTCAGTACCAAGGCGTTTCTCGTATGTCAGACATAAACGTCATGTGAGTTCAGCATATAAGAGATAAAGTGCAGAGTGAGGGGTTTAGGAACACTCTTTGTTCACCTACCACATCCCCTCTAATCAGTCAGTCCTCACTTCCTTCCCTTCTCCAACTTTTACTTCTCTCCATCCCTCCCCTTCCCTTCCCTTTCTCCCTTCCCCTCCCATTCTCTCTCCTCTCTATCCCTTCCCTCCCCCTATCCATTCCATCCATTTGTTCTACTCTCTCCCTTCCCCATGCCCATCCCCATCCTTTCCCTAATCCCCCCTTCCCTCCCATCCTCCCCTTTCCTTTCCCCTACTTTCCCCCCGTGCGGTCCCCGTCCCTCCTACCATTCCTCATTAACCTCTTCAGTCAGGGGCGTATTAGTTCATTGTATTCTTACCACCTCCAGATGATTTTATTCAACTTCGTAAACACCCCAAGGAATTGAGGGTATTAACGAAGGTTATATCTAACCCCTCAGTTGGAGAATCTCACCTTAGCCCAATAAAACCGTCTGGAGATAGCAAAAATAAACCAAAAAGGATATCGTCTGTTGAAGGGGTTAACCCACTCACTACAACAGGTCTCTCCCAGGCTGAATATAATCGCTTGGAAACAGCAAGAAGAAAACGGAAAAAAAAATTGTATTGAAAGGATGAAGTCAAATTTTACTCCTTTGCCCTTCAGAAATTTATCTGTGACACAAAGTACACAGAGCAGAAACTTGGTTAACCCCTTCACTCCAGTGACGTAGCTTATTTTTTTCTACTAAAGGCGTTGAGGGTATCAAGGAGTGATGGGTAGAGCCAATGGCGTATCCAGGAGTTTTGTCGGAGGGGGGAGGCAAACACTTGGAATATTTCCCCAAAATATCTGTCATCACACTGGCGGTAGTGTCCCGAACACACACACTTTCCCACGTTCGTAATACTGTTTTTTTTTTTTTTTCTATTTTCCTCTGCGATTTTGTCTCTCTCTCTCTCTCTCTCTCTCTCTCTCTCTACTTAGCACATGTCTAAATTAAAATTCGCTGCCGTACCCAACTCCAGTCTGGTATTCAGGTTTGTAGTGCTGCTGTGGTGGTAGCTGATATAGAAATTCTGTTTTCCACTACTTATTCTTCTAGTTTGATTCCCATTGGCCCAGACATCAGGGGTGGTGCGTATAAGACTGACCTAAGTAAATACTATTGGCGGGATTAACCTCTATTAATCCTTGACTCAGGTGACCACTCGACCTGCCCCACACAGCAGGGGATTATTTTCATATCACTTGAACTGTAATGTACTGTATAGAAAGGATTTTTCCACTAAGGGAAAAAAAAAAAAAAAAGGAAAACAGCGTATAGAAAAGTGTGGGGGGGGGGACAAAAGATACTCTGTCCCCCAGGCTCCGAAAAGTGGGGGGGACACGTCCCCCTGTCCCCCACCCAAACGAGGCCCCTGGCACACGTATTTATATCTGATTACCTTCTGAAATGTCGTCTGAGGTGATCAAAGTGGCTTCATGCAGTCTTCAAAACTTCTGCTTGTTTCAATTGTTTGTAACAATAATTGTGCAGTGTTTGTTTGCAACTGGCTACAGGGTGAGAGGATATGGCTGCAGGGTGAGAGGATGTGGCTGAGGGGACAGCAAGGCCATTTTTACACCTTATCAGCATTCAAGTGCAAAACATCATTAGAGCTCTAATATTAACCACATAATCTAAGGTGACAGGGGAAGTTGTTAAGTTATAACTGGTCATTTTTTCTCAAGGGTTTAAAAAAATTAGGCTACCTTTCAATTTGAAAGGAAATTATTGCTCCCAAATAAATATTTTTGGAAGTAGATAATATTGTTTAATATACAAGTGGTAATATTAGGAACACTATAATGTCATACAAGAACTATGCCAAATATCCCTTTCAGCAATTACCCAAAATTTTCCCAGGGGGAACAAACTCCCCCTCCCCCCTGCCCTCCCAGTGGCTACGTGTATGGGTAGAGCAAGTCGCTAAAGAAGGGTTGCTGCGAAATATCCGAAGCCATTTAAAATTTCGACTAATATTTTGACGCTTAGGTCGGGGAACAAGTTAAAAAAAAAAAAAACGGTTCTGTCTGTCTGTCTGTCTGTTTGTCTGTCTCTGTCTCTGTCTGTCTGTCTGTCTGTCTCTCTCTCTCTCTCTCTCTCTCTCTCTCTCTCTCTCTCTCTCTCTCTCAAGGGTGACCCAGTAAAGCAGGTGTTTTTAATCCAACGTTCACCTCGGCCCACATGACTGGATAATATGCGTCTGGCTATGGCCCGTATTTTAAGTGGCGTAGGAGGCTTCATAACACCTCTTCCTAAGCGACTGATTTTGCATATCACACCAGAACATTCTCCTGCATGCTATTTATGTAGTTTTAATATCGACATTCTTTGCATCAATAGCATACAGGAAGATAGGGAAGTGTAAATGAATAGAATAAGTCGCTAAGGCAGTGGTGTTAGGGAGCTTCTTTAACCGGCGAGAATATGAAACTTCGGGCGGTATTCTGGTGCGATTAGGAAGCTTACTAACACCTCTTCCTTACCGGTTAATTTCTGAGACTGTTCCGTTACTATATTGTTGTGTGTTATTCATGCAATGTATAGCGATATTAAAATAAGATAAGTAGCAAAGAATAGGATGTTAATGGGTGGTTTGGAAAATAAATTGCAAAGGAAGAGGTGTTAGGGAGCCTCCTTACCCGGCGAGAATACGAGTCCTATTGTGTCGGGCCGAAATGTCATCTTAAGAGTCACCCAAACACATCCTCCTCTCCCCTTCATTTCTCCTCAGGTGCAGTTTTATGGTAATATGTCTTCAGCTGTGGCAGTGTCTTTATTATCGTTATATAAGTTCCTTCTAAGTCTTCCTTCGAACTGCCCTCATCAGTGTCTCTGTTTACATTTTAAGCGTTCAAATATTGACACGAGTTTGAATGACGTCTATGGTATATTTACTTTAGAGGGAGGAGGAGGAGGAGGAGGAGGAGGAGGAGGAAGAGGTGGAGGAGGAGGAGGAAGGAAGGCAAAAAAAGACACTGTTCATGTAGTTTCCTGAACGTATAATATTTGCATTATTTGGACGCATAAGTTAACGATTCATGGATGTAAGGACTTTATCTAACGAACAGGTATATTTAACCTTTACATGTTAGCCCTCTCATACTCGGCACAGCTCTAGGATTCAGATTCAAGTAATGCCAGACGATTTTATTCACTTAAGGTGCTTTGAAGGGGCCTGAAAATGCAAGCTTTGTTGCTATTAACCCTTTCATGGTTGGGATTAGTTGAGTTTTCTGTTTCAGCTAACGTCAAGTGATTTTATTAAGTTGGCAGTGAATCACAGGAGCCAAGTATTAACAATATCATCAATAACCTTCTCATGGCCGGGACAACTCTTTATCCTATCCCAGCTAACTCCACACGACTTTATTCAGAGGAGAGGGAGTCATAGGAGCTACTGATTGTTAGGAGAATAATACAGGCCTTCCTTCAGCTTCCACCTGTCAGATCGTGCTAATCACACACACACACACACACACACACACACACACACTTTTTACACCACTCTCACTGTCACTCGCATCATACTCTTTACACAGTCACTCCTCCCCAGTCAATACTTGGCCATCACAGAAAGGGTTATTCTGGGTGTGACTGCGTGCGGAAGGTGGGGTCCAAGGTCCAAAGTAGTACAGGTCAGTCCGCGCGCATAATGGCAAGGACTGGGATGACGTCAGGCTGCCATTTCAGTATACCACTTCCTTTGGTCGCCAACATATCATTACTAATCTTAACCTAACCCAACCAAAATTACTCATATGTTAGCAAACGATTCTTCAAAATGGTTATGAGCCGTTCTAGTTGATTATACATAAGGTTTTAAGATAATCTAATTTTATTTGGCGCCCACTACACTATTTTAACTCTGCGCCTAAATGAAGTTTAATGTGGCGGCCAAGTGATTTTTTTTTTCTCTCTCTCAAATGAAATGTCAATGTGCCCAAATGAAGTGCGCCGACTCCTCGCACTCCTTCCCTCAGCTCTCTCTCTCTCTCTCTCTCTCTCTCTCTCTCTCTCTCTCTCTCTCTCGTTATCTGTCTATCTATCTATCTTCTCCATTTTCTTTTCCCATTCCCATTGTTCCCTTCCATGTCTCATTTTCCGTAACACTTACCCTCCATTCCCTCCTTTTCCTTATTCACTCTTACTTCATCTTCATCTCTCCCTCTTCATTTATATCCCTCTTTACCTCCGCCAACGAAGTTGGAGGAGGTTATATATTCACCCATGTTTCTCTGTTTGTCTACACAATATCTCCAGTTCTCGATGAATTTCAGTGAAATTTTGTGGAAGGGTGGGTCATGGGCCAAGAAAGAATTGATTAAACTTTGGTGGTGGATCCGAATCCTATGTAAAATGTTTCCAAAAGTTCTCAATTAATTTCACTAAAATTTTGTGGAAGAGTGGGCCGTGGGTCAAGGAACAATTGATTAAATTTTTGAGCGGACCAGAATCCTACATATTCCACACAATATCCCCACGGATCAGGATCCTTTTTAATGGCAATAGCATTGGCGGAGGTATGAACTGTCTGAGTGCTGTCTAGTTTACTGTGTTATCCTTTTCCTTCTCTTCCCTTCCCCTCTCACTCTGTTTTCATTCTCATCTCCCATCTTCATTTTACCGTTTTCTTCTTTATTTACGAGCCCTTACTTAACACTTCCCCCAACTCTACGACGGGCGCGTAGCACCCGTCAAGCAACAAACTCTCATCCCTTTTCTGTACAGCTCTGTAATGCTAGAGTTAACCATTACTCCCAGTCCTTCATATATGCAACAGGTCAACTCTGGAACTGTCTCCCTCTTTATGTATTTCCTATTTCCTATGATCACCAGTCTTTCAAACGCAGTGTGTCCAGGCATCTCGAAATGAGCGGATCTTGAATTTGGCTTTCTTTGGTATTGTTTATTTATTTTTTTCTTCATAGGAATTGTATGCGGGCTCGTGGCCTTTGGTTATTTTTTCCTTGCGTTAAAAAAAAAACACACACTTATTGTTGTTTATCATTTGTTTTCATTGAAACACTCAACTTTGCTTATTATCCTCTGCATCAACACGTACAGTAGTAAGGTAATGATTATAATAATAATACATATGCATTTGGTTCATTATAGTTTAATGAACAACCGAAACTTTATGTAGCGGATGCTTATGGTAGACTATTATTTTCTACATACTCCTAATTTAGACGGTTACTTTAAATTTTAAGAAAATTTGTGCCTTTGACTTCTTAAACAATCCATACATCAGTCAAAGCACATAAATTAACTTAATATGCTATAACGCAGTTAAAAATTAACTAACACTAACACCATAAACATACAGTTTAACACGTGTCACATCAAGTCCCACCTTTCAATACACTATAGGCCATTACGTAATCTTCTGCATCAAAATTACTACTATCAACCTATCTATCTTTCTATTTATCTATTTACCAATCTGTCTGTCTGTCTGTCTGTCTGTCTCTGTCTGTCTGTCTGTCTGTCTGTCTGTCTCTCTCTCTCTCTCTCTCTCTCTCTCTCTCTCCCTATATATATATAATTATATATATATATATATATATATATATATATATGTGTGTGTGTGTGTGTGTGTGTGTGTGTGTGTGTGTGTGTGTGTGTGTGTGGAGCCTCCGTGGCACAGCTGAAAAATGTGTGTTTTCGTACAATGAAGAACGAGGGTTCGCGCCCCGGCAGGGTAATAAACTTTGGGAGCGTTCTTCCGGCCATGTACTGCTTTGGCGGACATAAGGGATGCTGTGGTTGAACCAGTGTCACGTACTACAAATTATGCTTGCACCCAGTTGGCTTGCGCGGGCCGATTACACTTGGTTCACAGACTACACACACATCCAAAGCCACTACAACACTACAATCACACTTACAAGCACATCTCACCCTACATTCAATCTCTACCAGACAGCCTAAGCCACTTGGTAGAGATACTGTACATTGGCTGTATCGTCCCCACTTCGGTCGGGATAGGCCGGTCCTGCAGTGGACACTCAAACGGCAGATGATATATATATATATATATATATATATATATATATATATATATATATATATATATATATATATATATATATATATATATATATATAAAACACATGATTCATAGATATGCTGATATCTACAAGGAAAAGGAAACACTGAATATCCCGAGCGCTTTCGTGTATTCACATCTTCAGATGTGAATACAGGAAAGCGCTCGGCATATTCAACAGTCAACGCTCTTTGTTTACGATATTACAATTTTTTCTCAACATATGTGCTTGGTTTAAGATGCACTGTGTACAGATATAGTTATGTTCCGGTTAATTAAATATTTAAAAATTATAAGCAGTGTGATTGCTCTCCCAGTAGTTCATATTTAGTATCTTTTCTGCAGCCTTATGATATTCATCAGCAAACTGCCTCAGTGGTGTATAGCATTATTTATTATAAAAACATTGCTCAGACCCATATAGGTTTTCACAAAAACTTTGAAATTTTTCAGAAACACACTATTATGCGCACTGCTGTTTTTCTTAATATACAATTAAATTCACTATAAATTGTTCCTACATCTTACAGAGAGAGAGAGAGAGAGAGAGAGAGAGAGAGAGAGAGAGAGAGAGAGAGAGAGAGATTCAGGCAGGTATCACTTAACATTAATCCCTCCCATCTATTTCGGTCCAGTCAGCTCAGTGCAGGTCAGATCAGGGCCACTCAAGGCTAATTCGATGCACTATATTGAGGTTATTGGCACACATTCAAGACAGTCACAGCCAGTAGAACCCAGGGTCGTGTTCTAGGTGGTAATGAGGATTTCGTTACACGTATTTCTTAGCGATTCATTCCACACATTACACCTCAGTATCCTCTAGTATGTTGTTGATGTGAACTGTGTAAATATTAAAACGACATAGAAGTAAATGACATAAAATAATATGCTAAGCTGTGCTGTGTTAAATCAGTCGCTAAAGACGAGGTGCTAAGAGCCCTCCAGTGCTCCCCAAATTACAACCTCCGTTTCCATCGATTCAAATACATTTTAGTTACTTGTTCAGATATAAAACAGTTGAACACACGTTGCACTTTTACTTCTCCCCATTGTCAGCTGGTAAGCATTCACTTTCTCTTCCCCCTTCTTAATATATTCCCTTCCTTCCCTTTTCTTCCACCCTTCACAGTCCCTCATTTTCTGTCTGCTTATGTTATCTCTTGCAGTTTCCTTCCTTTTCCAGGATCTATCTCACCCTTACCTCTCCCCTTCCCATCCCATCCAGTCCGTTTTACTATATCTCTTTCACATTTCCTTCCCTTCCCTTATGTCATGCATTCGTTTCTTTTCCTTCCTTTATGACATACATTCCTTTTCATATCCTTCCCTTCTATCTCGTCCCTTTATCATCCTTCCATCTCCCCTTCACATCCTTCCCCATCCCACTCTCTCCCTTCCCATCCTCATCCCTCTCGCTAATCCTCAGCTTCATTCCCCCTCCACCAGACACAGGCAAACTCGTGTACAGCTGGGGTCTCGCTGCAAAATAATAAAACGCGGGGAAAAGGTTGGGAATATGGCAGGAGAATATAATATTGGAAACTGAAATGAGACACGGGAAAAATATTGGCTGTAGGACATGAAGAACAAAATTTTGCGAATATGACACGCAAATGAATACTTTAAATACGGCATGGTAAAACAGGGACTATTGGATGGAAGAGCGAAATTGAAATGATGACCAGATAATGTTTCAGTACGACTGAAATAAATGCGTGACAGAAATAAATGGAGAGAAATTGTGAATGAATAAGTGATGACGCAGCCCTGAGGGGATATTCTCCCGCATTTGGTCTGATCAGCTAGTCAGGTCAGGTGCGGGTAAGGGGATGGGTCTGTTATGATGTGGCAGGGGTAAACCAGTTCTGCTGTCGGGCCCTGCTGCGGATGTCACTGATTGCATTGCCCAGTTGACCCTTGTGCGGTGTGGTGCGGTGAGGATCTGTCCGTTCTCCCTTTTGGGGCTAAGATGCGAATGAATGTGTTTGAATGGATGAGTAAATGGAGAGTGAGTCGTCCTGTCTCGGCTACCTCCCTTTCCTTGGGGGAAGCAGCCTAGGTATATAGATAGATAGATAGACGACAGAGGAAAACGTTGGAATGATGTGAGGAAAAACGTTGGTTATATGACATGGCAAAGTTTTCTCAGAAATATGACATGGAATAATGATAATGGAAATATGTCTATCTATCTGTCTGTCTATAGCCAGACGCCACAAGCCAGTAACGGGGTGACGGTTTGTCTTTGGGTTAGTTGTTTTATGGAGAGGGACACTAATCCTCCGCCAACCCGTTTGTTGAAAAGTAGGGAAAACGTATGGGTTGGTAATATGGTTACTACCCAGGGTTGTGAATGGTTTCCTGGCTTACAGGAAACTATTAGGCTTGTCACTCGTTGTAAAGCCATTTGAAAAGGAAAGAAGAGTAATAAAAAGTGACAGGAAAGATGGAAGAAATAGGGAGAGAGGAGGGCACACACACACACACACACACACACACACACACACACACACACACACACACACACACACACATCTCAGGGAAAGAGAAAATAGACGTAAATGAGTATATTTATAACCTATGGGGAAGCATCAGCAAGAGAACACTGCAAAAAAACTACATAAAAAGAGAGGCGATAAAGACGTCAGGAAATTCAGTTTCCCAAATAGGGCAACTGATCAGTGGAATGCACTACCGAATGAATAGTGTGTGCCAAAACTATTCACAAGTTTAAGGATATGTATGATAAAAATGGTTTAATACACGGGACAGTACGAGCTTGACTCATTCCTGTAAAGATACAATTAGATAAGAACAATTAGGTAAGAACGAACACACACACACACACACACACACACACAAGAATGATAAAGGTGAAGGAAGACGTAGGCAGCACCACATCAAGTGAGTATATGATGGTCCCCATTACCCACACTAATGGAAGTATTGCGCAGGAAAATATTGTCCCAGAAATATGATACGGAAAGTATTGAATAACTGACGTGGATCTGGAAGCATAAGGCTAACCTTGCCTGTCATATTTATATATTCCCGTGAATGGAGGAATCATATCCACATTGAGAGAAGGTATTTTACGATTAAACAACTTTTATGTGGCTAATCTTGTCTTGGTGATGGTTTAGAAAAAGGTAAGAAGGTAAATCTGATAATGTCTCCTCTAACCGAGTGATCCCCCTACAGGTGCACGAGAGCCGCAGTGGACAGGTGGCGCTGGCTGGCGTGCTGGGTGCATGTGTGGGCCTGCTTGGAGGGTTCGTTGTAACAATATTCCTGGGATGCTGCTACCTTAAGTGCAGGTTGGCTGAGTTAAGTTATGGTTAGATAGTTAGGTAAGGTATGGTTAGGTTAAGTGACGGTGGTGGGAGTGCTGAAGAGTTTCTTCGTTACACAACTGCTTAGCTGCTGCTGCCTCAAGTACAAGTTGATTATACTTGCAGTTGTGGGTCATACTTTCTTCTCGGCATCGACTCCTGTCTATGGCTGGGCGGGGGGAGGGGGGGTGGTAGACGTAGCCAGGGTTTCCCATCGATCGGATGCGTATTGCTAAACAGTTCGAAGGTCTATTAGACTGCACGATAAACAGTGTTATCGCCAACAGTTTCTCGCGCAGGAAACTATGAACCACCATCTTAACTCTGATCAACAGGTGTCTGTTTGGAGTGAAACCCTAGCTCCGACATCCCTTCAGTCAGGGGAGGGATTACAGAGGCCGCTAGGTGATAATTGAGGTCAGTAATAAGACTTGAGCAGGGCGGTACCCCAAAGGTGTATGGAAAGCTGATGACAGGGAGAGCTGGAGCTCCCGTTTCATCAGCCCTTGGGACTAGCTTCTGACCATTCCCCTTTGCTGAACATTTTCAGTGTTTTGATAACACAGAGAGTGAGTAGGCCAGCATGCTCTCCAATACAAGTTCCTCTAACTGTCAACACCGAACTACATGTACATTACATACAACACTTCCTATTCAAAATTTAAATTTAAGAAAAATAATTTCGTCTAATAACCAAGCATCGGAGTCCCCAAGGGGGTGTGGGACCATCAGAGCACCCAACATCCTCCCCTCTCCCGGCGACGACCAAACGAGATGTCTGGGACCAGTGTCTGACTCACTACTTCATTTCCGCAACATTCCCAGCCTTTCCCTTAACTTTCTTTCTGTTGAACACCACATCTCTTCCTCTAAACCACATCTCTTCCAAACTGGGACTCACCTGTCTGAGATGACTGATAACAAACTCTTTTCTGTAGCCTCCTACTTTCTCTGCATTCATTTCAAAACCAAAGGTGGTTGTTGCGTATATGTACACAACAACATAACGATCTCGTTTTCCTGAACTTGAATCTTCTGAATTCCCTATTCTCGGGCTTTAGTTTTCCTGTCATTCTCTGACAAAATATATCTGTATTGTTTACTTATCCCCTAATTCTACTGACCATGAAAAATTCCTCGACTGTCTTACGTCTAAGATGTAACACATCCTGTCAATTTCACCTTTCTCTGAAATCTCCATTTTAGGAGATTGCAATGTCCATCACCACCTTTGGCTCTACTCTCCTTTCACTGATCCACCTGGTGAAGAAGCCTACATCTTTACTATCCTTAATGACCTAGAGCAGTTTGTACAGCACCCTACCCATATCCCTGACTGCTTTGGAGAAAGTTCCAACATGCTTGACCTCTTCCTTACAGCTATTCCTTCTGCTTACGCTGTTAATCTTTCCTCTCGATTTTGCTTCTCCGATCACAATCTTATCACCTTAACCTGTCCTGTTGCTTCAGTAAGGCCTGTGGACCCTCCCAAGAAGCGTCAATTGTAGCACTTTGGACCTGCTGATTGGGAGGCCCTCAGGCAGTACGTCGTTGATTTGCCCTGGAATGATTATTGCTTCCATGGCAGAGAGCCATCTGAGTGTGCCTTGTGCATTACAGAGGTTATTCTCTCGGGCATGAAAGCATACATTCCTTTTTCATATCGTATGACTAATGCAAAAAAAAAAAAAAGTTTAATCATGCTTGTTCTAATGCTGTCCACAACACGTAGAAAGCCTTCAATAGGTACCGGAGCCAACCGACCCCTTTATGTTTCAGCCTGGAACTGTGCTAAGTCTGTTCTTCGCTCTGCTATAAATAATTTCATCCTTACTAAATGCTCTCAACTCTCCAACTCGAATTCTTCCTTTTCCTTGTGGCACCTTGCCACAAACCTTCCTAACAACTTTACCTCATCATCCTTCCCTCCTCTTTTCCACACTGATTGTTCTGTGGCTATTTCTTTTACTGATAAAGCAGAACTCTTCGCTCAGACATTTTCCTCCAATTCCACATTAAACGATTTCGGTGCAGTTCCTCCATAACTTGCCCCCTCTGACTTCCTCTTGGCTGATATTAAAATTTCTTCAGTTGGCGTTTTTTCTGCCATCACTGGCCTCAGTGCAAACAAGGCATATGGGCCTGATGGGGTCCCTCCTGTTGTCCTCAAGAACTGTACTTCTGTGCTTACACCCTGCATAGGTTAACTCTTTCGCCTTTATCTATCAACTTGTGCCTTGCTGGAAGTTTGCTTTCATTCAGCCTGTCCCAAAGAAGGGTGAACATTTCCATCCCTCTCTCGCCAAATTTCTTTAATTTCCTGTGTTTCAAAAGTTTCTGAGTCTCTTCTTAGTAAAAAAAAAATAAAAAAATAAAAGCATCTTTCCTATCACAACCTTCTTTCTGACCGTCATTGTGGGTTCCATCAGGGACGCTCCACTGGCGATCTTCTAATCTACCTTTCAGATTCCTGGTCATCCTCCCTTCGGGACTTTGGAGGAAAATTTGCCATTGCATTTGACATCTCAAAAGCTTTCCATCGAGTCTGGCATAAATCTTTAATATATAAACTGCCCTCTTACGGTTTCTATCCTTTTATCTGTGCCTTCATCTATAGCTTCCTTTCTGGTCGTTCCATAGTTGCTATTGTAGACGGCCGCCGTTCTTCTAGAGCTACTGATAACGGTGTTACTCAGGGCTTTGTCCTATCACCAACTCCCTTATTACTATTCATCAGTGACCTAAACTGTACATCTAACCCTATCAACTCATACTCTGATGACTCCACCCTCCACCTTTCCGTTCGCTTACCGCAACGTCCATCTCAGCAGTTACTTCAAGAAGCAAACAAAGGATGAGGCTATGGCACACCTAATGTGACTTGCCTCATATCTCTGACTGGGGCAAAAGAAATCTTGTTTTTAATGCATCAAAAACTCAGTTCTTACATCTATCAATCCGACAAAATTTTCCGCAGGAGTACTCTTTAATTTTTAATAATATTCAGCTCAGTCCTACGTCATCTTTAAACACACTTTGGGTTTCATTCTCTCGGGATTTATCTTGGAAAGAATATATTACCTCTCTTGTAACATCTGCTTCCAAGAGATTGGGTGTGCTAAGCCTACTCTGTGCCTTCTTTACCCCTGCATAGTTGTTGACTTTATACACGGTTTTTTTTTCGCCCCTGTGTAGAGCACGACTCTCACTTGTGGGGTAGCTCCCCACTCACAACTCTTCTCAACAAGGTGAAGTCAAAGGCTTTTCGTCTCGTTAATTCTCTTCCTCTTACTGGCTCCCGTCAAACTCTGTATCTTTGTCGCACTGTTGCATCTTTATCTATTGTATATTGCCTCTTCAGTGGTCACTGCTCCTGTGGACTGTCTGCTTGTCTCCCTCCATCATTACGGCTGATGCGTGGCGCCCATCTAGCAACAAACCCTCATCCCTTTTCTGTCCAACTCTCTAATGCAAGAGTTAACCGTTACTCTTAGTCCTTCATGTATGCAACAGGTCAACTGTGGAACTGTCTCCCTCTGTCTGTATTTCCTACTGCCTATGATCTCCAATCTTTCAAACGCAGTGTGTCCAGGCATCTCGAAATGGACAGATCTTGACTTTGGCTTTCTGTTATCTTGTTCTTGTTTTTTTCTTGGAGGGAACAATGTGCAGGCTCATGGGCTTTGGTTCCTTCTTCCTTGCATTAAAAAAACTCTACTTTTTAGTCAGACAGTTACGAAATTCTTGCACAGTGGTCAGAAAAGCTTGTAACGTTCCAAAGATCGTATCATTGAGTTTCGAAAGCTATTGCTCACTGTCTATTTTTCGTTATGAAGTATATCAGTACCCTATTTATGTCGGCAAGTTTGTATAGTCAGCAAAATAAGTTCCAAGATCCTAACGTTGGAATAAAATGGGCATGAGCGATATTTCCCCTCATGCCTCTTTGTGTCTGGCATTGTGATTAATTGCTTTTTTTTTTTTTTTTTTTTTTTTTTTCAAACCTCATAATTTCACCCCATTCGTCATATTAATTTTTTTCCCTTAATCAGGCGATCACCTTATGATTTTATCCAGCTTTATCCAGGATCTCATGTAGTGAAGTAGTTAATGAAAGTTGGGGAAGATGTACCCCTTCAGTCTGAGTGTCTCCCCAAACTGAGTCAGAGGGTTTGAAGCTCACAAGATTAAATGTTAAAAAATATGTCACTGGATTGAAAGGATTATTAAGTGAAATGGAAACTATCTATCTATCTATCTATTGTCAGACCCTTCAATCCCGTAAGGGGTGGCCACAAACAGATCGCCTCCACGTCGCCCTGTCCAATGCCATTTCACTTCCTTGCTCCCAGTTCACAAACCCCTCTCTTATTTGCCTCTCCACTCCATCCCTCCATCTCATCCTCGGCCTCCTCCTCCCTCTCCCCCCCCCCTCCTGCTCACTCGCTTAAACTCTCCTCGTTAGTCTCTCGCTCTCCATCCTCTCCACATGGCCAAACCACCTCAGCGCATTCTATAAGGTCCACATCCACAACACAGGGCTCCTTCATATCGTCATATGTCCGTCTGTTTCACCATGTAACTCCACATGCTCCTCTCAAATAATTCATTTCCACTGCTCTCACTCTTGACCTATGTCCCTCCAACAAGGTCCGAGCTTCACTTCCATACGTTAGAGTTGGTATCACAATACTGTCATGCAGTGACTTTTTTACTCCAATGCTCACTTCCCTGTTCCTTGTCACTGCTTTCAAAGAACCAGCAACCTTTCTTCCCTGTTGTACCCTTTCAAGCACTTCACCTTCTAAACTTCCATGCTTACTCAAAACACTAACCAAATCCGTAAACGCACTCACACTTTCCATTTCCTCCTTATCCAAACTCACTGTACATTCTGTTACTTCACTTCCCTCAAAGGCTATAACTTTACCCTTCTCTACATTTACCTTTAGATTCTGTTTCTTACACACACTCCCAAACTCAGTCACCAAGCCTTGGAGCTTCCCTTCGTCTTTACTCAACAATACAGTATCATCTGCAAACAACAGTACTGGGAGTTATGGACACTGTAATACATAAAATTAGTAAACAAAACACACACTGCTGTATCTATTTCTTCATTCTGTGCTTCAAGATGTAAACCAGATTTCCGAAACTTTATAAAGGATATGAAACGATACGACTCATGATCATCATCATCATCATTATTTTTCCCACCTATATATGGCATGACGTAGGATCTAGAAAACAAGGAAAGAGAAAAGACAGAAAGAGTGAGAGCTTTACACAGCATGCCCAGTGAAATGGACCACACAGCCATCCACACACTATTCAGGCTCAAAGACCTAACCACCTGCACATGAAAGAGGCTGAGGTAATTTTCTGTACGACCGCGCAAAATGAAGGTGAGTAATTTAGTTTCAGGCTGAAGGGCTATTAACTCACAAGCATTCTGAGGGAAGCGTCTGGAAGACTCCCTCATCTTTCCCGCGGCGATATTATGAAGGGCTGGGTAATGCCGGGTTGCTGTTCAAGGCGAAGGAAACACTGAACCCTTTTCATTACCAGCGCGTATTTTTGGCTTTAATCTTGCTATCTCTAGACAATTTTATTCAGCTTAGGAAAGGCCTATCGTAATAAGTGGTTAATGAAAATTTATCTAACCTCTCCAGCCAAGTTTCAGCAACGTTGAAAGAACGAGTCCTGAATGCCGAAAAAAATACAAAAAACGTCATGGAACTGAAGGGGTTACCATTCCCGGGTGCTTACGACTTACTCTCACATGAGGGAAATCGTCTGGCCTTCGTTGTTCCGACGAAGAAAGGGATAATGGTATCATTATTAACACCCTCAGACTCCTATGTTCCGTCACGGCTTAATAAAAACCATTTGGTATTAGGTGAAATACATGCCTATTACTAGAGTTCTCAAGACAATGAGGAGTAAAATGAAGTCATGGTACCTCCTTTCAGTTCAACCAGTCTTGTGCTGATATTCACAAATACACTTTCGATCAGTTCCCTGTCGTAAATAAGATTTGTGTGTGTGTGTGTGTGTGTGTGTGTGTGAAGGACAGGCGAGGTGCGATATCTTCCCGTGTGTCTTTAGTGTGTCTTGGTCTTAATGTGGAAAGAACTCTTGCTTGAAACGAATGATTGCTTTTCGTATGTTTCTGACTCTGGGCATTGGCGTGATAGTCCGTACCCTGGGGTGCACGAGTCTTTGTACGTGCCACATACCTTCACATGGCACCATTTCGGCGCTAATACCCACCATCCGTATCAAGTACGTGGGAGGGTTGTCTCATTAAGGACTGGTGTAATGGTATTAGCGGGGGTGTTTTTAGATCATGTCGACGGGTCTTATGGATCAGTAAAGTTTACCGTAAAGAAATTCTACCCATCAGACTGTTCTCTGTCGCAGCCTGGGATCGAACTCACATCCATTCAGACAGCAGACCACATCTCTAACCACTTGACCACAAACATCTTTATCCTAATCCCTTCGGTCCACTGACGTATTTTGTATAATATTGCTGATGCTGGCAGACGGTTTTATTCCGATCGAGAGTACCTTAATTCTGAAGGGGTTAATGAAGACAATATCTAATCCCTCCTGCTGGAAGCCTCTACTGGGCTGAATAAGATCACGTGTGGGTGGCAAGAATGAAGTAAAGCATACGTCATCGAACTGAATGGGATAACTTTGTGAATTTTAAGTCGTGCATTTCGAACCAGAGAGAGAGAGAGAGAGAGATGACTTGGAAGCCGCCGATTCCCACTCTAATCTGGTCAGTGTTCCTATGCTTATTGCAGGGTAAGGTATAAATTGAGGACATAATTTTTCTTCTTTGGAAATATACTTACACTTGACGTACCATTCAAAAATTTTGCATGTAGGCAGCAGAGGCCAAGAATAGTTAGTTCGAGCAGTTTACAGCCTGGTCGAGCGAATCTGAGCGAGGTGAGCCACACCAAACTAGTAAAAAATAATATGTGAGCAGCGCCGAATCCCACGTTGCGACATTCGGCGGGAACAACTTATCCTAATTAACCCCTTCAGCCCGATGACGTACCTTGTTATATTCTTCCTACCGCCAGATTTAATTCAACTTAAGAAAGCCAAGTGGAGGGGGAGCTACAGGCTACGTCAGCACCTTCACCAATAAAAGTCCTTCCTGTATTGAATAGAATCGTGTGGCGGCTGCAGGAGTAACATAAATACGCTATCGTAGTAAAGGCTTGATAGCTGTGAATATGTGTAGAGTGATGGGTGAGGAACAACTGCATCTCTCTCTCTCTCTCTCTCTCTCTCCATGATAACCATTTCGCTTCCACATTTCTTAACTCTCAGGCTCCTATGACTCACTCTCATCTCAAGAGAAATCTTGCTGCGTTAGCTGGAACAGAACAACAGATTTTCCCCGGCATGAGAGGGTTCATGATAACTGTATTAACTTTCAGGCTTCATTACCCCACTCTCAACTGAATTAAATCGTCTGACGTTAAACGAAATCGGACACCAGAGTTGTCTGAATCATGTGAAGGTTAACACCTTTAGTTCAACGACGTATTTACATTACTTTAAGGGAAAATGTATTGCTTTTAATATGCGACGTCATCTCTGGCAGTGACCCTGTCAGTCGGTCACACCCTAAGGATTTTGACACACAAGGTGCATCAATCACTCGCTGTCGTGTTCCTGAACTTGAATGTTCTGAATTTTCTACTTTACGCCCCTGCTGTCCTGTTATTCCCTGATTTACAATATTTGTGTTCTTCACTTATCACGTAATTGTACTGACTATTGTATGTAAATTTCTTTGGATGTCTTACTTCCAGGCATGGGACTAAGGCCTTGCCTTCAGCAGCGTCCAGACCAAAGGCTTGCTGGTGTGGCGATTGCAAGAGGGAGTTCTCCATCACTGTAACTAATAGAATTTTGCTTGCATGTACCATCGTGTAATGGGACCACTTGTTTAGGTTTCAGTAATTCAAAACTCTTGCTTGCACCCTTCCGCACCAGCAAACATTTGGTGTGGACGAAACCTTAGGCCTCGAGACCTAGACCGAGGACTCTCTAAGTCAGACCTCTTGAAGCCTAGACTATATATATATATATATATATATATATATATATATATATATATATATATATATATATATATATATATATTTACACACGTCCATAGTGTTGGAAAATCTAACAGATCAGTTGCTAACGTTAACTGCTTACTTTACCCTTCTTTGAACCAGCGAATCTTAACCTTTTTCGGGTCGCACCCCGTTTAGCGACTGGTCCTTATCTTCACCTCCCTTCCCCACCTCCTTCCTTCACATGATAAACAACACCTTTTCCGTATAATCAAATACGTACTTTGTACATACATTTTTGAAATTAATAAAAAATAAGTTTCATAATAACATTATGAAAACTGATAATAAACACTGCCACTTTGTGGTACAGCTGAGGATCAGTGAAGAAACAAAGGATTCGATTTTGAGCACAGTCAATCAAAGTGGTAGGTGGTGGCAACCATCATCCACTCACTTGATGTAGTGCTGCCTACTTCTTCCTTAGCCTTTATCATTCTTTTTCTGTGCCTGACCTCCTCTCTTCCTATTTCTCCCATCTTTCCTGTCACTTCTTACTGCTTTTCCTTCCTATACAGGTGGTTTTACATTGAGTGACAAGCCAAATGGTTTCCTGAAAGCCAAGAAATCATTTACAACGCTGGGTGGTAACCATATAACCAAACCATACGTGCTCCCTACGTGTCAACAAGTGGGTTGGTGGAGGGTTAGTGCCCCTCCCCGTAAAACAAATAACTCAAAGTCAAATGGCCACCCCTTACGGGATTATGGCGTCTGGCAATAGATAGATACATAGAAAGTCAAAGATCAAGTCACTGAGATCAAAGGTCAGGGTTACAAGGAAAGGGCAACTTGAACATTTTTATCTAATCTGAGCCAAACTTAGAGGACATTCTAAGGGTCAGGCAAGAATAAAGGGATTCTGTGTTGATAACAGTCAGTCATAAGTGAAGGTCAAAGGGCAAGGTCAAAGTCCGACTCGTGTGTCTGTGTATGAACTAAGTAACCAGCACGGTTTAGATCTGATCTGAATCAGACTTGGTGGATGAGCTGAGGATCACCCAAAAGATTAACCCACTTTTTTTTTTTTTTTTTGTAAGTCAAAGATCAAAGTCACATGGCAAAGTTTACTTAAAAATTTTCCAAAATAGACTTTATAGAAGGGTTCAGGTTAAACAAGAACAGAGAGATTCGAATTAGAGAACAATAAAAGATCAAGGTCCCAGGGAAAGATCAAAGCTTAAGGCCAATGGAGGAAGTCAAGTCAAACAGGTGTGACCTGATCTGAAGCAAATGTGATGGAAGTGTTAAGGTTTAGGCAAGAATGAAGTGGTTTGATTTTGAGAGTAATCTGTCGAAGGTCAAGATCACAGGGCAAAAGTCAAGTATTTGGCCCTTAGACCAGCTGGTGGTTGCTGTTGTTACACTCTCTGAATGATCACACGTGTTTTATTGTTTATGTACTATCAGTATCATACATAAATTAGAATATGTTGCCATCCACTGAACCCTAATGTGTCACTGCCTTTAACCTGTACTAGGAGGAATGCAACTCTTAATGCCATCTGCCCTCCCTCTCCCCCAACTTACCCTCCCTCAAATGTAAGTGTTGGTCTTGAAGGAATCTCTCTTGTTGAAGGTTAAATTTATCCCCAATACACATATCAGTGCATTAATATTCCGTCAACACCTGGACACCACCTGACGTGCGTTGTGTTACATATTACCATATTACATCATCCCCACCCCACGCCCTCCAGCCCATCCCCAAGCACTGTAGGTACTATGCGTCCATTCCAAGGGTCGTATTCTAAATGACACTGGAAATATCGTAACTCTTCTTCCATACCGATTTAATCTAAACATTATGCTTCAGTATCCTCATGTGTCTTGCTGATGGAGGCTGTGTCGATTTTAACACGATTGAAATAATCTAATGATAAGGTGTAATGTGCAAAATTAATTGCTAAGGAAGAGGTGCAACGAGGCTTCCTTTGTCGCCTTGAACATGGTGGTGAATGCAAGGTTAATTTTTGGTAACTTCTTCCTCTCCTCTTCCTAACAGCCGGCGTGGTACTCTCATGTTCGACCGCAAGAACAACACCTATAGGAGCGCTGACGTCATCGATGGTGGAGTGTGACTTCATCGATGTGGAGTGTGAGGACATCGATGAAGTGTGACGATAGATGGTTTGACGTCATGGATGGTGGCCTGTGACGTCATCAATGAAGTGTGGCGTCATCGATAATGCAGAGTACGTCAGTGATTATGGAGTGTGACAGTGATTAGAAAAAATATGAACAATAATATATAAGTATCTGTGTATAAAGCTTACGATAACAACAAAAATGTACAAAAAAAACTTATGCCTAAGTATCTAGTGTATTAGAAGATAAATGTGTGTAAAGCAGCCTGAACAAAAATACAAGAACTGATGCACAGGATGGTCCATGTCTAACGCTCCTCTTTCACTTCGCCCTGTGGTACCTCATGTGTTACGGGGACGGTTTACGCAGTGTTGTCAAAGTCTATTCTGTCTTTTTTTTCATTTGCTGCACCACTACCTCACCCACGCCCTCACCAGCAGACAGAGCCATCCCACAACACGTAAGATGCTGCCAGATGAGTTCCCAGTGGAGTGCTATTTACGGACCACCTTGTATATAAGTAACCTGGGTATGAAATAACACTGCATAGGAATATAAAGGACCAGTGCTGAAAGATACAGTGGCTGACGGTGTTTAACATATTTAGTGGGTAAAATAATGGAAATGGTGTATGCAGTGGTACGCTCCAGCACAACAATCCACCCGCCAGTGAACATACTCAGCGTTACAGTAAAATAGTAGTAGTAGTAGTAGTAGTAGTAATGATAATAATAATAATAATAATGATAATAATAACAACAACAACTAGAAATCAGAAGTTGCCATTATCAATTTCAGTACTCATATCACAAGCAATTGCTGGACCTGGTGATTTCAGCGTCCTTCATACAGTGAGCACTTCCAAGTAAAGAGCTGGTGTAGTAGTCCTCCCCCCCAGAAGAGTGTCAAACACGTTGGGAGAAGGTGAAAGCAGCAAAATCCTCCAGGAGCAAAAATGGCGGAGGCTAAACAACTTTCCATTGTTCCCTGGGTGATCTCAGAGACCCTACTGGCCTGAATCGGCCCATAGTCATTTCAGACCTTCTCCCTGACCTTGACTATGTCCCACAAAAATATCAAGTCTGTACCTTTAGCGGTTTCTGAGAATCCACGAACAAACAATTTTTATAGGTTTTGGGATGTAACTGGAAAACCAGTACTGGGAATTGGATGATACTGGGTCTGTGAAACCGCCAGCTGAGGGACTCAGAAGGCTGTGGCTTTGAAACTGAGCAAATACGAGCAATTAAAAATACTTCTTAAGAAAATAATGATAATAATAATAATAATAATAATAATAATAATAATAATAATAGTAATAATAATTAGAAAGGGGAAATTGCCATTAGCAATTTCAGTAACTCACCATATGACCAGGTCATCCAATTTCTTCCTCAGTTTGACTGCAGAGTCCAATTTATTCCCCAATGTCCCAACATTGCAGCTATCGCTGGGCCTGGTGATTTCAGAGCCTTTCACATAGTGAGCACCTCGAAGTGAAAAGGTGGTGTAGTAGGGTCCCCCAGGGGGGGATCTCAGAAACTACAGGCCCGAATCGGCCCATAGTCATTTCAGACCAGTTCCCCAACCTTGGCTATGTCCCACAAAAATGTTAGGTCTGTGCCTTTAGCGGTTTACTGGAAAACCAGTACTGGGAATTGGATGATACTGGGTCATATGAAGCCGCCAACTGGGGGACTCAGATGGCCGATTATGATGGTCTATCTCTGAAACTGAGCAAATATAAGCTATTTACCTCTTATTTAGAAATAATAATAATAATAATAATAATAATAATAATGATAAGTGACAAGAACAATATAACTCACCACTGGTGTGGTGAGTTATAATGATCTCAGTTCCGTCTGAAGAAAACTTAAAATTGGTGAAATACAGTGGAAATCCTATCTCTATAAATGCGTGTGTCAAATGTTTCGACTCTCTTGCCATGCATTCGTCACGCGTTGGGCTGATACATATTTCCACGGGCTATGTATAGGTAGACTGCATATTTCTCTGACTGTATACTCGGCAGAAAAAGTCCTGTCGTTTCATCTTGGTTTCCTCCCTGCAGTTTGAAAAATCAGTGTTTTGAATTCGCGCAACTGACACTGGTGACTTTATTCGGCCACAGACCAGTGTCATTAGTGTCGTCTGTCGCGGATTTAAGATGATAATTTTCAGAGTCCATGGAGAGAGCAGAAGGAGAAGCGACATTTTTTTTTTTTTTCACTTACTCTTATTATTATTATTTTTTTTTTCATTACATAAAGACCATCTTTCTCCACCTGGTATTTCACGAGTTATATCCCTGGATCATTATTTGGCTGGACACGTATTAAACCCACTGACCACGGGGACATCTTGTTCATTGTATTCTTGCCATTTCCTGACGATTAATTCAGCTGACGTAAGGCTTTTCAATGGGAGGGGATGAGTGTAGCATTAGTAAACCCCTTCAGTACGAGAGACTTTTTCCAAGTTAATAAATCGTCTGGTGGCAACGAGAATAAACAAACAAAAAATACTCGCATTTAAGGGATTGCTTGTGTGTGTGTGTGTGTGTGTGTGTGTGTGTGTGTTTTGCTTTACAGTACCCCTTCCCTTCGATGACGTACTTTTACATTATTACATCCGCCAACGAAGTTGAAGGAGGTTATGTATTCACCTATGTTTGTCTGTTTGTTACTCCACACGATATCTCCAAAAGTTCTCAATGAATTTTAATGAAATTTTGTGGAAGGGTGGGCCATGGGCCAAAAAAGAATTGATTAAATTTTGGGGCGGGTCCGGATCCTATGTGTTCCACACAGTTTCTCCAAGGATCCGGATCCGGATCCTTTTTAATGGCAATGGTATTGGCGGAGGTATGCGCTCTCTGAGTGCTTTCTAGTATGCTTGCTGCTGCCGGACTATTTGGTTCAACCTACAAGAGCGGTCTGGTGGTGGCGAGGTTAATTAAGACTTTATCCTCCCTATCAGTTCGAAAAGCCTCTACCTAGCTGAATATAATCGTCTGGAGATGGCTAGAATAAAATGGGAAATAATTAACGGTACTGACAGCATTAAAAACTTACGACTATACATCTAAACTTGTTAACGCCTCTTTGTAACGACATATTTTGCATATTACACCTTAACATTCTCTTCTATGCTGTATATATCGTTTCACTATCAACACAGCTTGCATCAGTAACACAGGATAGGACAGGGAAGAAGGCTACTTATGTCACTACGGGTCAGACGCTCAAGCCTGAAATTGCAAAGTGTGACCCAAACCCCTAATTTTTTGCGATGATTTTTATAGTGACGATGATGGAACGTATTTGTCCATCCCTAATGATTGGTGACTGCTCTCTGTAATAGGGAATGCAAGGTGACCATACGTAATAACCACAGACGTTCCAGAAATGACTCTCAGAATTTAGGGTTTGCATTATACTTTGCGATTTAAGGTTTAGGAATATGACCATAGGATTCATTATTAAATTGTTTGATGGGCTGCTGTTTTGTCAGCTGTAAATGAATACTTTCGGATGCCTTTATCACCAAATGTGCTCTACTGCTGTTTAACCCAGCCAGTGACGCGACCTAGTTTTTATTCTTGCTATCTCCACACGATTTTAATTAGCTCACGACACAATATTCGAACTGGAGGGGTTAGATACAGCCTTCAGGATAGAGGTTCTTTTTTATGCTGAATATATACATCTTCTGGAGGTAACAAAACTAAAATGAAGAACTACGTCACCAGACTGAAGGGGTAAGTTTCCCACATAAATATGGGTAGTGTACAGTGATAAACTGAAAATAAATGAATAAATAAGAGCATGTCACCGATACTGGGTGGCTATGAACCCCGCCCTCTAAAACATCAGCTGCAGCATTTTTCTGGTAAGGGCAACTAGTGGTATGAGTAAGTAAGGGGTTCCAGGTGGCAGAGCACGCTTCATAACACCATTTTTCTCACCAGTTCAGAACCGATAATCTATAGCCAGATGCCTTAATCCCTTAAGAGGTGGCCAAAAATAAATCGCCTCCATGTCGCCATGTCCCTTGCCATTTGCTGCCCTCCCCCCCAACATACACCTCCTCTCTCATATACCTCCCTACTCCATCCCTCTGTCTCATCCTCAGTCTCCCTTTCCATCCCCTCCCTCCACCTCATTCACATGCATCATTAGTGTATTTCTCCTAACGCATTCTATCACATCCATTTTTTTTTAAATTGCACAGCATAACACTCATTTCCCTCACATGTCAGTCGGTCTCTCCGTGTAACTCCATATGCTCTTCTCAAATAACTCATATCCACTGCTATCATTCTTGACGTATGTTTTTTCAGCAAGGTCCAAGCTTCGCTTCCATACGGTAGAATGTGGATCACAATACTATCATCCAGCGACTTTTTTACTTCCATGCTCACTTCCCAATTATCACTGCTTTCAATGAACCAGCAACCTTTCTTCCCTACTGAACTTTTTCAAGCACTTCATCCTCTGAACTTCCATCCCTACTCATCGCACTACCCAAGTACTTAAATGTACTCACATTTTCCATTTCCTCACGATCCAACCTCACCGTACATTCTGTGACTTAATTTCTCTCGAAGACCACAACTTTACGCTTCCTTTCATTCGCCTTTGGATTCCTTTTCATACACACTCTCCCAGACCCATTCACCAAGTCTTGCAGTTCCCTTTCGTCTTCACTCAACAATACAGTATCATCTGCAAACAACAGACCAGTACGATAAGTTTCCAAACACTGCCGTCTCTCATTAAGGCCGCTCCAGCATCCACTGCTGTACATTGTATCTCTTACCATCCATATTCAAACTGAACAACCATGGCGACACGGCACCCCAGTTTCAATCCAGCATTCAGACAGAAAAATTCACTCAGTTCACCGTCCACATGCACTGCAGTTCTAGCGTCCTCATATATATTCTTCACGGCATTGAACAGCTTCCAGTTTACTCCAAATATATTTAACATTTTCCACGTTCCTTGTCTATCCACGCTGCCATATGCTTTCTCCAAATTCATGTAGGCAGCATACTCCTACAACTTATTTTCCTTCTCTAGAAACATTTCCACTAAACACCCAAGGATGAATATGTGATCTACACAACCTCTTCCCTGCCTAAAACCTTCCTGTTCTTCTACAACTAATTCCTCTGTTATTTCCCTAACTCTGTTAGTGCGCATCCTACCAGATACTTTTCCTGTTACACTAAGAAGGCAAATGCCCGTATGATTGCCACACACTTCTTTTTCCATTTTTCCTTTGTACAGGGGAATAATTACACCTGACTTCCAATCCCCTGGAGCTCTACCTTCCTCTCAGGCCAATCTGCAACACTTCCACATCCATTCTACTACTATCTTTACCCTATGCTTCAGCATTTCACCACACACTCCATCATTTCCTTGGGCTTTCCCCATTTTGACCTTCTTCATTGCTTCCACTACTTCCATCCTACTGATATCTTCCTCCCTCCTCATCTCCCTCCTTCTCCCAGCCATTCCCCAACCTCTTATACTCACGTTACTTTCACTCACTTTGTTTAACAGTTCCTTAAAATGTTCTCTCCATCAGCTCATTTTTTCTCCCTTCCTCACCAGCAATCTGCCTTCTTTATCCCTCACTCCCCTACTACCTACCCTATACCTTCATGATACGTTATATTATTCATGCCTTTCTAGAGTCGATATACTCTGCCTCAGCAACTTAGAAGATAAAAGAGTAATATTCAGAATAAATCCCTTGCGTAGAAGTGTTACGAAGTCTCCAGTGTCACCCAGAATACTGGCCAGGGTCCGAGGGTAAGGAGGGAGATGTGGCCCTGGAGTCACAACATGGCTGCCTTGTAACATATTGCCAGTACAGGTTTCTTTCGTCATGGCTGCCGTGGATGACTGTGATACGTAAATTAACCTTTTCATCATGATGACGATTTTTGTAATCTTGTTCCTCGCCCAAAAGGATCAGTTTCCCTTAAGGGCCCATAAAACAAGACCCGAACATGTACTGTTCAGTACAGTCGTGCTGCCCGCCGATGCCAGGCGTGTGCAAGCCGGCCGCTGTATTAGGTAAATATACTTGGTATTCTTACTACTTTCTCACGGTTTTATTCATCTCAGGAGACACTTCCATCTTGAGGAGATAAAAACGGTTCTTTTACCCATCTGAAATTAAGCTTTAATCTATCTGTATACTTCTAGCCAGATACCTTAGTCCCGGAAAGGGTGACCAACAGACAAATTACCCCCATGCCAGCCTGTCCTTGGCCATCAGACTGCCTTCCCTCCAACGCACACCACTCTGTTAATATAACTCTCCTCCCCATACCTCCACCTTATTCTTGGCCTCTCTCTTCCCCTTTGCCATTCCCCTCCCCACACATATACTTAGTCTTATACTTGGTTCACTTTAGCTTGTCATAAAATTGACATCCTTTCATTTTGAATGTTGAATTATAATAGATTAACACTAGAATATGATACTAGCCTCCAAGAAGTGCTACAGGAATGATGTACAGCCACAGTGTTTTTTTCTTTTTTCACTGAGGTAAGGGACAAACTACAAACGGATGAATATGTGGCCCAAGTTGTGAATAAACTATAGTTAATCTCTCATCTCCCATTCTCTCCACATAAGGACCGTAGGTAGGATTTTTAAAATGGGATGGCCACGAGGTGGCCAAGCTTACATTTATGGTGGCCCAAGGAGAACTTTTCAAGGGAAGTTCTGAAGGCATTCCCCTGAAAATTTGGGGTGGCCACTGGGGTGGCCAGGCATATTTCAGGGTTGGCCACGGCCGCCCTGGCCATCCCTCTGGTTACTCCACTGTTCCACATGACCAAGTCATATCTGCATACTTCGAACACTTTCCAACAAATCCATTTCAGCACCACAACGTTCATTCATTTCATCTGTCTGTGTGGTGGTCTGACAGTAGCATGAAAAAAAAAAACATCATCGAACTGAAGAGTTTAAAAAAACTTGTCAGGGAATGTCCATCCGATAATATATTTGAAAAGTTTTGGAAATTGTACAAATATTTACAGGAGTTTACAAGGATTGGGACATTAATATAAGTAAATTAGCAGTTAAACACTTTACTGACGTTTACTTCCAAAACACGTACACCATCATCCCATACAAAATACCCAACCCAGAAGGAAAATAGTCAACTGAAAAAATAACAACGTTGACGTAATAACAATCACGATAAGTGTAAAAATAATCATAATACATAAGCAAATCGAAAAAAAAAATGGAAATTAAAAATAATCGTGATACTGGAAAAATGAAAATGAATAACTAAACGAACGTAATCTTGGGATCCGGGAAATGATAATGAAAACTAAAAATAATGATGAGAACTGAAAGATATGTAAAAAAAAATGAGAGAAGAATATTAACTAAAAATACTCCGAGTTGATGGAAATTTGATAATGCGATTTTGAATACCAATGAGACCTTGAAAAAATGAAAATTAAAAAAAAATATTCATGGACACTCGCCATCATGAAAACTAATGTAATCAAGAATTGGTAGTTATCCGTTCAGTCCGATTACTTGTTTCATAAATAGTCTTCCCTCCAGACGATTTCAATAATTCTAGGACAGATCTCGTGGTGAAGGGGATAATGAAGCCTATATATCTAATTCCTCTAGTGTGAAAGGCTCTGCACAGCTGAGTAAAATCGACTGGTGGTAGTTAACCCCTCCCTGCCCACCAGCGTCGAATGACGTTTAGCCACTAATTACTCATTAAATATATAAAAAAAAATATGGAAAAAGAAAGATAATCCTGAACACTTGAAAATAATAATCAAAATTGGACAATACTCACTGGAAGAAAAAGAAAAAAAAATAACTAAAAAGATTCGTAAAATGAATATTATTCATAAGAGCTATAAAATAATAATGATATAATATATATTCATGAGAACTTGAAATTGATGATAAACCGAAAATGATTTTAAATGTGAAAAAAATTACGACAATAAGAAAATTATACTGAAACTTCAAGCTACTGGCGATTCTGGTAAAATAATAACAAAAACTAACAAATAATAAACAGAACAAAAATAATCGAACTAAAAATTCATCCCAGTAGCTTAGAATGACCAGGAAAACAGAAAATTACTGAATAAAGATAATAAAAATTGAAAAAAAAAAATTTAGGCCAGAAAAATAATCATGAGGAAATGCAAAAATAATCTTGAGAAGTGAAAATAATCATGAACATTGCAGAAAGGCTTACTGGATCTGGAAAATGATCAGGAGTTAGGGACGAATGATACTGAATGATAAAAAAATTGCAGTAGTATGTGCTGGCTTAACCCCCTTTCAACCCAATGGCGATTTTTAAATATAACCACATTCTTGCTGTCACCAGACTATTTTATTTGACTTGGAAAGGAGCTGATAATGGCCGTCTCTAAATCGCCCAGTTCGAAAATTTTCCTCCACATGAGAATAAAATCGTCTGGTGTTTGCACTAACTTAAATAACATCAGGGGAGTGAAGTCATTAAGGGCCTGATTCACGAACAAATTCACGATTAAGTCCCAGTTGTAACTATGATTTTTTTGCAGGAAAGATGAGGAAATGTCACTGCAGAGTCTCCGTGCATCATAAAATTCAAAGTTGCGAGAAGAAATCTATCTTAAGTTATATTTTTCCTGGAGGATGAACTAGGAAAGGAATTAACTGAATTTTCACTTGTTTCTAGTTCTTATTGTAAAAAAAATCTAAGTTATGGTAGGAGTGAATCTTAAAAATGTTTGAAAATCCGAAGTTAGCTCTGCGGTGGGCGGATGTAGTCACTGTGCAGGTAGGACGGCCGCTCTGACATTATGGACAGGTGTGTGGTGGTGGAGGTTGGCGCTAGACTGGGCGTTGATGGCTGGCTTGGAATTGATGGCTGGCTTGGGGTTGATGGCTGGCTTGGAATTAATGGCTGGCTTGGAATTGATGGCTGGCTTGGAATTGATGGCTGGCTTGGAATTGATGGCTGGCTTGGATTTAATGGCTGGCTTGGAATTGATGGTTCGACTGGAATTAATATCTGACTTGGTGTTGATGCTGGACTTGGCGTTGATGCTGGACTTGGCGTTGATGGTGATAGTGACAGTGATGGTTGACCAGGTGTTGATGGAGAACTTGGTAGGTAGGCTGACTCAGGGCCAGACGTGGAGAGATTTGGCTCTGGTGATGTACTGGGTGTTGATTCAAGACTGGGAGCTGGTGATGGGACTGCCACTTGACTTCCCGTTGCTATAGAACCTGGCGTTGACGTGGGTGTAGGCGTGGGTCTGAGTGTGGGTGTGGGTTTGACTGTGGGTGTGGGTGTGGGTGAGAGAGTGAGTGTGGGAGTGAGTGTGAGTGTGGGTGTGGGTGTGGGTGTGGTTGTGGGTGTGGGTGTGGTTGTGGGTGTGGGTGTGGGTGTGGGTGTGAGTGTGGGTGTGGATATGGTTGTGGGTGTGGATATGGTTGTGGGTGTGGATATGGTTGTGGGTGAGGGTGTGGCAGAATGGGTGTTGGCAATGTTACTGGTCCTCTGTTTCATGAGCGCATTCATCATATTCCGGTACTCAACGGAGTGCCCGAGGGTGTTGGCAGGGGCGATTGCGACAGGAACGGTGGCAGGGGTGGCAGGGGTGGTGGTGGTGGTGGTAGCAGAATTAGTAGAGGAATAGTAAGAATCAGAAGCAGAGGCTATAACTGTGTCTGTGGTGGAGGTAGTGTGTTTGGTGGCTTTGGGTGAAGGGTGAGAGGTGGTGGGTGAATGATGGAGGCTGTGGTCATCAGCTACATTCAAGCCTCTACTGGAAGGCTGTGGTGCTGCAGCGACATATGGACTGCTGCGGGCCAGGGAGTGGTTGTTCTCTGCCAACAGAAAGGCTGAGTTATTACCCAAACATGGGGTCATTCGAGTAACTGCTGCTTGAAAAATATGAATAGCAATTAAAAATTATCATATGCAACATTGACACAAATCCTGATACAGTACTTCGTCTGTGTTAACTGTAAACGATATTACTTAAGCTCGAAAAGGAATACTGTATTGGAAATCTCGCACCGATTTTGGCAGCGGGTTTTACTGCAGGAGGTCCTTCTAAAGAAATACTGTATTACAGAGCTTCATATATTAGGTTAGCTTATAACGTTCTTTACATAAGTGCTTAGTGAGGTTGCAATATAGAAAGTGAGACATGTCATATTTTCAATGCTGCTAGTTATTGTGGGGTATAATAGTAGAGAGTGAAGTGGATAGGAAAGGTGGATGTGGTATGGCTGTCACCTTGCATCATGTGGAGGTAGAACTGATGGCTGGTGAGAGGCTTCACGAGTAGACCATTGCGGTGGGCTGGGACTGTGGGAGACAATAACAGAACACGTAAGAGAGGTTAACTGCAGGACAGAAAAACATGAGGCGAGAACTGTAGTAGGGCTGAACATAAAAATGGTTAAATGGCATTACACATCGCAACATAAGATGAAACTAATACAATGTGTTTAATCTGACAAACAAACCTATCCGCCTTCAGCTCATTTGATGACCAAGGGTAAGTGGGTTGGAATGCCACTTTAACCAGATCTCTAGAATACCCATTACTAACTTATAACTACGTCTCATCTAATATCATGCAACCACGACATAGTATTCCGGTTGTGGGAGTGATGCAGCTACGTTAGACTTAAAATGTCTCTTCCACTGCACACAAAGGTATGATTTTAATGCCCGTATTCTGGTCGCGTAAGGAGGCTCACTGGCATCTCTTCTTATCAGTTTATTTCTGTGTATGACACGTGTGTAATATCCTTTATGTTATCTATGCAGTGTGTCACGCTAGCAAAGACATTATCATTATGTAAAAGAAAATAAAATCTACCGGATAAAATAAACCGTTCAGGAAGGAAGGAAGGATGGGATAACGAAAAACTAGCACCAAGTCATAATATAGCTATATGGCACTAAGGCAGAAGGAAGAGGGGTAGATAATTATATTAAACGTATGATATGAACTGCAGTGTGAGACGTGATAATACTGGAAATAGAAACGCTGGGTGAGTCACCTAGGAAATCATTAAGTTGTGGGGGGCCGACGTAGTGAGGAAAGGAAGGGGAAAGCTGCAAGACGTTGTTGGAATGTAGACGGGCAATCACGAAAAAGACGACGGATAGTCATAGGGCAGTTACAGTGTGAGCAGGTGGCGTGAGGATCATGGCTTATCAATTGACCATGAGTTACGCGGGTATGACCTGAGCGACGACGAGCAAGGATTGTCTCCCATCGACGACAGAGGTGGGTTGATGTGTAACACTATGAAGTTTGTTGTGAACCTGTTGGTCCCATGAAGATTGCCAACGATCACGGAAGAGGCGGGTTAGGAGAGGTAAACAACCAGAAGCCGGAATGGGGAGGAGGGAGGATCTAGAGGGGGAAGCAGCAGAGCGCGCCGAGTCAGCCTGTTCATTATCTGTAATAACAATATGGCTTGGAACCCAGCAGACGCGAACCGACTTCTTAACAGAAAAACGGAACAGCCGCTCCTGAATCTGGGTGATTAGAAGATGAGAAGAAGGCGTGGCGTGTAAGGAAGTGAGTGCACTGAGAGAGTCGGAAAACACAACAAAGGCGGAAGAAGAGAACCTCAGAAGATATTTCAGAGCAAAAAGAATAGCATACAGCTCTGCAGTAAGGATAATGGCAACGGAGGGAAGCGTACTGTGAAAGGAGGAGTCAGGGAACATAACAGCAAATCCAACATCATGACAAAATTTAGAGTCGTCAGTGAAGATATGCGTAGCAGAGTGACAGGACATAGATTCGAGAAAAAGGGAGTGAAGGATATCTGAGGGAAGAAAAGAGAACAAGGGAGAAAAGAAGGGCAAACCACAGCAAGGGGCAGAAGCCAGGGTGGGAAAGAACCTGCACGCAGTGGAAGAATAGGAGGAAAGGTAAAATCAATTGACTGAAGAAAGGTGGTGACCCAAAGGGGAAATGGAAGGAGATGGGAGGCTGAGAGAAAAGAATGTTGAAGATGGCTGGGAGGGTGGAGTAATTTATTCGTAGGGAACTGAAGGAGACGTGTATAGGACCTGACAGTGAGAAGAGAACGACGATAAGAGAGGCGGAGAATGCCCGACTCAGCACAAAGACTTGTAGCGGGAGTCGACCAAAAAGCACCGATAGCTAAAAGAAGACCAGTATGATGAACGGGATCTAGCTTTGAAAGAGTGCGAGTGGAGGCAGAGTAAACCTGGCAACCACAATCGAGTTTGAAAAGAATAAAGACAGAGTGAAGACGAAGGCGTGTGACGCAGTCAGTACCCCATGAAAGATACGATAGCGTTTGTAGCAAACGAAGACGATGAAGAGTAGAAGACTTGAGGGAAGAGATATGTGCATTCCAATTTAACCAAGAGTCAAATGTGAGGACAAGAAATATGGTAGAGGATCGGTAGGGAAGAGGGATATTATAAGAGTACAGAGAAGGCTGTGGTATGGTTCGCAAGCGAGTAAACGTTACTGCACAGGACTTGGAGGTATAAAAATGAAAACCATGAGTGGTAGCCCATGTGGAAGCTGCATCAATGGCGACTGAAGAAGGGATTGCAGTCAAGGCAGATCTGAATCAACAGCACAAATAGCTAAATCATCAACACACAAAGAGGCCGAAACAGAAAGGGGTAGAGGTGAGACAATGCCTTTTATAGCTATAAGATAAAAGTGCAATACTAAGGACGCTACCTCCCTATCCTTGGGGGAAGCAGCCTAGGTATATAGACAGACTAAGGACGCAGCCTTGGGGGACACTTTCATGCTGGGTAAAGGCACGGGAAAGGTGGTCTCTTAGACAGACACGAAAGGTCTGGAGGGAAAGAAAATTCTGAAGAAAACATCCATATTACCATGCAGACCAAGGAAGCGAAGGCAACGAAGAATATGATACCTCCATGCCATATCGTATCCTTTTTCTAAATAAAAAAAAAGACGGCAATGACAGGCTGGCGGAGGGAAAAAGCAGAACGGATGAAAAATTTGAGTTTGAGGAGATCTAAGGTGCTGCGTGCTTTGCAATACCCAAACTGTAAGGGAGAAAGAAGATTACGGGATTCAAGGTTCCACATGAGCCTACTGTAGTATTAACCATCCGATCAAGCAGTTTACATAAACAGCTAGTCAGCGCTATGGGATGGTGTCCAGGTTTACCAAGTTTAAGAAATGGGAGGATGATCGCTATACGCTAATCAGAAGGAAAGAAATCCTTCGTCCAGAATTTATTATAAAGGACCAAGAGAAAGGATGTGGCTTGTGGAGAGAGGTGTTTTAACATAAAAAGAAAATCATCAAGCTCCTCAATTATATTCTTGCAAGATTTAAGTGAAGACGATACTTCACCAAGAGAAAAGGGAGCGTTACGAGCTCCCTCAGCTGACAACATAAAAGAATATGGTACGGATTAAGAATCAGATTTAAGGAGACGAAATACCTAAGTCATCTGCAACTAAGGACGCGTCGACTACAGACTGGCCATCGATATGAAGAACTTGGACTTGGGGTATGATATGTTTGTCTGATAATCTACGAAGTCGGGACCAAGTTGCTGCAGTAGGTGTATTTACAGAGATGAAAGAAACATAGTCTCTCCAATTGGAACGTTTAGCCTGGCGAATGGTACGACGGAAGGCAGCGAAAGCTCGGCGATATATGAGGAGGCTACGAATCCGATCGCGGATGGACTGTTTACAAAAAAGGCTTTTCCAAGTGGCACGTTTCACACAGAGAGATCGTGAACAAGCACGAGTCCACCAAGGAACACGTTTGGCAGTTGACGGTCCAGTATCACGGGGAATGGCAGTGAGGGCTGTATTTAAAACTTGGACAAGGAAAAGGACAATATATCTTGTGGAGACGAGAAAGATGAAAGAAGAAGCAGGGGCACGGTAAGAGAAGAAAATAACTCCCAGTCAGCATCGTGGAACTGCCAACGAGGGGGACGAGGAAGAGGACAGTCAGGGGCAAGAGGGAGTTTAATGGGGAAGTGATCACTAAAAAGAGTGTCTTCTAATACCGACCAATGAAAATGGAGAGAAACTGAAGGTGTGCAAAGGGACAGATCCAAACAAGAGAGGGAATGAGTACGGAGATCAAAGTGAGTAGGGGTGCCAGTGTTAAGGATAAAAAGATCTTGAGAAGAAAGAAATTGTTCTAATAAACGTCCCCTAGTGGTGATCACAGAGTCACCCCACAGGGAATGTCGGCAACTGAACTCACCAAGATGAAGAATTGGGGAGGAAGGGAATGAAGGAACGTGATAAAGTTAGTAAAATCAAGAAGAACGGAAGGAGAGAAATAGAGGGAACTAACAGTGATCCACTGACGGAGAAAGACACAAGCTGAAGTATGAGGGATAGATGAAGAAATAGGAAGAGGTTAAAGGGGACATCATTGAGGATAAGGAGGGCAGTGTCATATGAAGGAGGGAACTCAAGAAAAGTATGGCCAGGAATAGGAACCGGGGAAGTATGAAGAAAGGTTTCCTGAAGGGAGACAAGAGGAGGAAATACGAAAATGAAGGTCCGTACAATGAGTTCAGAGGCCTCTAATATTCCACTGAAGAAGTGCCAGGACCATGGAAAATCAAGTGTGGGAAGAGCGCAGAGACTGCTTACGGCCTTAAGAGAGAGAGAGTACTCAGGAGGCACAGGTAAATCAAGAACGCAAGAGATTGGGGAAGATTGGGTGGACGTAGAGATCATAGAGGAGGCGGGTGGTTGAATAGAGGAAGAGTGAGAAACAGAAGAGAGGAAGAAGAGGTGCTGGAGAGGTGGAAGTGGGAAGGGAAGGTTCAGGATAGGTGGGAGGAATGGGGTAAGGGGAAGTGAGGAAGGGGGGGAATGTATTTCTGCAGTGACAAGGGTAGGCAAGGAAGAGGTACAGTGAAGATAATTGATGATACTTTGCAGGGATTCTGCTTCCATAGGAGAGGACAAAGGTTGAGTGTGTGCTGGTGGTATAGCATTCTGGTGCTGTTGTCTGGAGAAGGGGGAACACTGGACAGGTTGTCCAGGCTTAGAAGTGGAGGAAAGGGGGGGCAGATCAGGAATATGAGATGGAAAGGATACAACAGCACGTTTACGTTTGTTAGCTGGAGGAGAAGAAGGTGAGGAAGGAGAAGTACGGGAATACAGAGTATGAGGCGGCGGGGTGGAGGGAGCAGAACGAACAAGAGAGGGAAGGGAAGAATAGGAATCAGGAAGAGAGGCAAGAGTGGCAAAAGAATTTGAGAGAGGAATGGAAACAGACACATCAGACAAGCTAAAACTTGTGTTATGGGAGTATGCCTTGTCATGCGAAGCATAGGAGATGCCAGGGGAGTGTCCTAAGCGACGTGCCTGATGACGAGCTTCACGGAGGGTATGTCTCGTTTTCCACCTGATGTGAGACACTTCTGCTTCAAAAATGTAGGTGGGACGTTTTCTGTAGACGGCTGCATGTTGCCCCCCACAGTTTGGGCAGGACTAGAAACTAGACATGCAGGTGGATGCTGGGTGTCCAGCCTGCGAGCAGTTGGGGCAAATAGCTGTAGACCACCAGTATTTTGCAGGGTGTCCAAATCGCCAGCAGGAAGTGCACTGACGAGGAGGGGGAACGTATTCCTTGACGGAAAGGACTGTGCTTCCATTAATAACGAAGGTGGGATGGACACGGGACTCAAACTATCTTAGCGATGATTGCTCGTTGTTGGCGGCGTCCACTGGGAGGGATTGTATAACACTGTACGGACAGGATTTGGTGGTGCTGTTCAGAGAGGATGAGTTTTACATCCTCAGCACGTTCGGAGAAAGGTCTGCTCCCAGAAGAGATGTACGAGGGAAGTCGGACAGTACCAGTCGAGGAATTCAACTGAACATTTGGAAAAACAGGGACTGGATTCCCTGACGAGTCCACTTATGTTCTGACCATCTCTGCTTGTGCAGCATTCTGGGCTTTGAGAAGGCGAGAGAAGTTTGGTCTTACAGAGAACGTTACATTAGAGCCAACCTGCCGTAGCAGGGAAAGATGAAAAGTCATCCTTTTGGGAAGTAATATTAAAATACTGAGACCAGTTCTGGGATCCAAAAAGGGAGTAGAAGTAGGAAGTCGTGAAGCTGTATAAGGGCGGAATGAGGAAACTGAAGAAACAGGGAGGATAGATGAAGGAAGGTGCGGAGGTAGATAAGGTGCAAGGGTTACTATGGATGAAGAACAGGTAGATGGAATAGTATATGGAAGAGACTGTACGACAGGAGATGGTGTAGATGAGCAGGAAGAAACGGGCAGGAGAACAGTGGAAGGGGTTGGAGAAGCACCAGGAAGAGAAGCCGGGGTCATCGTTGGAGTCAAAAAAATCTGCAGAAACGGGGCAGAGAGAACATGAAACCTTTTCCATAATTTTACTTAGGAAAGAAGAGGCTCATTGTGACTGCTGAAAAAGAAAGGATTATTTGGGCGAAATGCAGAGTCTAAAGGCCCGGCCAATGACCAGAGTAGGGATCAAGCTCCAAGTATGCACTCCCTACCCTACCCTAGAAGGGATGGCAGTATCGTGTGGTAGATCTAAGTCTCCCAGCACAATGATGGGGCACCAGCTATTGGCCGAGAGTCCTACCGCCAAGCAACAGCACCCCTGGATCCAAAAGCTGCCACTTAGCATCAATTCCGCCCCCGCAGAGGTCTATCTCTGCAAAGGTACACACACTGGGATGGTGCCAAACCAACATGATCCCCACAATTGGCCAGACCAGTAGCCCACGGGCACACCCTTATCTTTCCTGTTGCAACTTACTCGTGGTCACTGATGAGAATTTTGATGAACGTGGATATTTCCAATCTACTTAATGCCAAAGATAGAACAGAAAGGATAGGAGAAAAGGAAAGAAGAAGCAATAGTAGAAGAAAAGAGCCTGGCAAAATTAGTTGAGGCAGCGACAGGGACTCAAGGAGAGAGGAGAGGGTACAGCATATTGGAGGTGCGAGTGTGACATCCACCTAGCAACCAGGCTCCCACACACTTTGGAGGTCATTAAGGTACCTGCTATAGCTCCCCTACACATCAAGTCCCAATCGACGTCTCCTAAGCTCCCCACGACAACAACGAGCAAGGAAACAGGGAGGAAGAGGTATCAGAAAGGATCTTGAGCTGGGAAAAGTACAGTCCTAATAATATTAGTAGTAGTAACTGTAACCTCAAATTCATCTAAATGTAAACCCAGTAGGTTGCAGGCTGAAGTTGCCCCCCTCCTGCAGTCCACCATCCCCCTTTCAGGGGATATGGAAGGGGCTGAGGGGCATTTGCATAACCAGGCAGCGTACCCGTCCAACTGTGTCAGTGTCACAGCGTGAAGGCGACTCCCCTCCCTCTAGCACCACAACCCTAAAAGAATACGGTAATGTTCTCGCCCACCTCCACATCTTTTTGCCAAAACGAACAGTTAAGAGTGGGACGAGTCACTCTGCAGGATGGTAGAACTGGCATGAAAATGTTACAGGAAACTGCGAACCATAACAAGTATTCCACTCGACAAACCATGTATGAAGAATGACAATCAGCTGAAATCTTTACTTTCCTCTGAATATGTTTTATTGGATTCATTCATTGTTGGTACTTAATCACTCTGCCCATCCAAGACATAACAGTCCTTCAGGCTGTTACTCAGCGAGCATCACTTTAACTGGCATTTACTTTGACCCCTTCAGCCTAAAGACTTCTATTCTTGCTACCTTTAGAAGGTTTTTAGTAATCTGAGGGAATATTTCTGGTAGCGAAAGGCTTTATACTGTACGTCAATCTTTCAGTTCGAAAATTCTTACTTGTGAAAAAAAAAAAAAAACGTGTACAGGTAACAGGAAAAAAAATAAAAGGCGTCATCAGACTGAAGGGGTCTGTCCTAACATCCAATATTCAGCCATTATAACAAGTTTTTCTTTACCACCTGAATCTGGATGATGGTCTTTTTTGGTTTATAACTCTACTGTTGCTTCCTCCAGATTTCTTTTATTTAACTTAGGAAAGGACTTATAATCTAAGGGGCTTATTGAGCCTGTTCTAATCCCTCCAGTTCGAGAAGTCTATGTAAAACTGAAGAAAATCGTCTGCACATAGCAAGAATAATACGAGAAAACTGCAGCACCAGTCAAACAGTGCGGTGCTCCAGAGGTCGCTGGCAAGCTGGTGGCATGGAGACCTGGAGCTCCCGTTTCACCAGCCCTCAGGACCTGTTCCTGACCATCTCCCTTTGCTGAACATTTTCAGTGATTTCATTAACAGAGAGAGTAGGCCAGCATACTCCCATAAACCTCTACCGCCAACTGTCTACCTCACACTACATGCACATTAGATATCACACCTTCTATTTCCATCTCCCCTTATTTTTATGAATGGAGGACACCTGAAATCTGGTGTATAGGTTATTTTATTTCATTTGTTATTTCATCTGTTCATCTTCTTAAAGAAAAATTAAATTAGTCAGCTGATTCCATGCGTCCACTAAGCTATTACCAACCAACACTTACTTCATTCTCTTCGAAAGTGAAATTTATCAAATTTAATTTGGATCGTAAACGTTTTGTTTTAGCTACTCATTATCAGGACTTCAGTAATATATTATTAACTTATTCCCTTCATCTATTGGTGCTGGAGAGGGACGCCTTCAATTGTTGGCACCAATATGACCGGGCGATGGTGCTGCCCGGTCATAAAAACGTCTCTCTGTCCCCTCCTTATCCACCGACAGGCAGAAAGGCAGCTTTGGCCTCCAGTTCACAGAGTTCACGTTCAGATAAGCACGGACCACCACCACCACCACTACTACTACTACTACTATTACTATTACTACTACTACTACTTCAATTGTTTATCAGAACTGAAGACCAACTGCATAACTTCATACTCTCAATTGCCAGAACGAATATGGCTGTTATGAGTAGTGTCAGCAGGCCGGTAGCCAGCAGACACCATCCCGCCCTCTCCTGCCTGAGTAGCCGCTTCTCCTGCTTGGCCCTCAGTGCTGCGGGGTCGGGGTGTGGCCGGGAGGGGGCAACGAGACTATGGCGCCGATGACCAGTCTTACGCCGCCACGGGGTCCACCACGCACGCACCATCGACAGTTTGCTGCCTGCATAGAATCATCATCATCATCATCATCATCATCATCGTCATCGTCATTCTTCCCACTCCAACTTTCACTACAATGTCATTTTATTACCATCTCCAGACAACTTTACTCAACTCGATAGAGACCTTTCAACCTGGAGAGGTTAGAAAAGACTTTCATTAATACCATTACTACAGCTCGTTCCCCCCCCCCCATCCCCCGTGTAACAGTTTGTCTGTTCGGCAGGTATAAGTAAAGTTCTCGGGCTGAATGGTTTAAGAAAAGATGGTAGATGTCTTCCTAACGATATGAGTATAAGACCCTTTGCCAAGCCAACCTTCCTGCGACATGGTAATTACAGCAACACCGATTTAATTATATTGGTGGGATGAGATGGGTGTGTACAGTCAGAGTTCAGTATATTCCAAAGGTTTGGTG
This sequence comes from Coenobita brevimanus, assembly GCF_032717465.1. Lineage (NCBI taxonomy): Eukaryota > Metazoa > Arthropoda > Malacostraca > Decapoda > Coenobitidae > Coenobita > Coenobita brevimanus. The sequence continues at coordinate 31,430,710 of NC_137056.1, read as the reverse complement.
AATACATCATTGACGAGTCGACATTCATTAGTGTTAATCAAACTGTGGTTAGGTTTTCTAACTTTAAAATAACTGTCAATCAAAACTGGAATGATTGTGGATTTCCCGCTGGTGCACTTGATAAAAAAAAAAAAAAAGTAGCCTTATGTACAAGAACGATCAAGTAATATCTTAATGAGCATTACAACTCGTGATGCCTCCAGATATTTACCACGTTTAAGATATATGTGATTCGTGGGGACGCCCATCATCCACTCACTTAATGTAGCGGTACTCTATTTTAGGGTGTCTATACACTGAGTGGCAAGCCAAATGATTTCCTGTAAACCAGGAAATCATTTACAACGCGGGGTGGTAACCTTATAACTAACCAACACGTGTTCCCTACGTGACAACAAGTGGGTTGGCGGAGGGTTAGTGCCCGTCCCTGGAAAACAACTAACTAAAAATACGAACAAGAAGCCTCGGACCAGGACTGACCAACAGGTGACGACTAAGGACCGAACAAAGGACATGGTATGGATTGCGACATGGAATGTAAGGGGTGAGAAAGATGAGGTGAGAGAGAGAGAGAGAGAGAGAGAGAGAGAGAGAGAGAGAGAGAGAGAGAGAGAGAGAGAGAGAGAGAGAGAGAGAGAGAGAGAGAGAGAGAGAGAGAGAGATTGTCCAGGTGCTTGAGGATGAAAAAGTTGATGTATGAGAAACAAATGAGACAAAATGGAGAGGTGAGACTGTGAGAGAATGGGATTATGGACGGAGTAGGTGAGAATGAGAGGACAAAAGAAAGAGTTCGTATTGCTGTGTGCAAGAGATGGAAGGAGAACATAAGACAGTATGGAACCGTCAGCTCAAGGACTGTGTGGGTAAGATTGAAAGTTAGGCTACAAATATGGGCGATTGTGTGTGTGTATGCACCAACGCAAGATCTTGCAAGTAGAGTGAAATAAGAGTTCTTGACAAATGTGGAAGCGTGCATGGAAAAGTTTGAAAGGAATGAAAGTATTTTTGACTGGAGATATGAGTGGAGAAGTAGGGAATGTGAAGGTGGATGGAGTTGTTGGTGAGTGGGGTGTGCCTGCAGAAATGGATGAGAATGGCAGTGCTCTAGTGGACATTTGTGGTGGGAGAGTGTTGATGATAGCCAATACCCTCTTTAGACACAAAATGATTCATAGGTATACGTGATGAGTGATGAGAAGGGTGGGTGATGAACTGAATGAATGGAAAGCAATGATTATGTGTGCATGGATGATAGAATGAGAAGGTGTGCAATGGATGCAAGTGCATACAGAGGTTGGAGGAGTGGATTTTCTGACCACAGCTTGGTGGTGGTGAAAGTCAAGGTTCAAATGAAATGGAGGAGTAGGAGAAGGGAAGGACAGGAGGAAGTAGCCCATGCACGAAGGGTAGAAAGATTACAAGAGGGTGGAAAAAAGGCATAATATAAGAGAGAAATGGAGGAGTGATTGGGTAAATATGATTTGGAGCAGACAGAGGACGTGGAAGGTATGTACAAGATAATCACAGAAGAATTCTGTGCATCATGTGAAGTGGTGTGTGGGATGAAGTGAAGACCAAAGGGGGTGCAAGGAACAGCATGGTGGAATGAAGAGATGAGGCAGGCTGTAGCGCAAAAGAAGAAAGCACATAATGATTGGATGGGACTAAGGGGTGTGGAGAAAGTTGAGAGAGGGAAGAGAGAGTTATATGTAGAGAGGAAGTGAGAGGTGAAGAGATTAGGAAGAGAGAGTAAGAAGAGAGTGGACGAGGTATTTGAGTGTAAAGTGGGGGGAATTTAAGAAAATGTTCTGGAAAGAGTTAAAATAAGTTAGACAGGGTGATAAAGAAGTAAGTCGGGGAGTGAAAAACAAAAATGGTAGATTGCTAGTGGAGAAGGGAGAAAAAGTGAGCAGATGGAGAGAACACTTCAAGGAATTGTTGAACATAGAGAATGAAAGTAATGCGAGCATATGTGGCTGGGAAATGGCTGGGAGAAGCAGGGAGGTGAGAAGAGAGAAGAAATCAGTAGGATGGAAGTAGTGGAAATAATGAAGAAAGTCAAAATGGGGAAAGCCCAAAGAATTGACGGAGCGTGTGGTGAAATGCTGAAGCATGTTGGAGAGAGAGTTGTAGAATGGATATGGATGTGCGGTTTGGCCTGGGAGGGAGGTAGAGTCTCGGAGGATTGGAAGTCAGGTATTATTATTCCCCTGTACAAAGGAAAAGGAGAAAAAGAAGTGCGTGGTATTGATAGGGTCATTTGTCTTCTAAGTGTAATAGGAAAAATATATCGTAGGATACTTATTGAAAGAGTTAGGGAAATAACAGAGGAAGTAGCTAGAGAAGAACAGGGAGATTTTAGGAAGGGAAGAGGTTGTGTAGATCAGATATTTATTCTTAGGTCTTTAGTGTAAAACTTTCTAGAGAAGGGAAGGAAGCTGTATGTGGTCTTCATGGCTGTGGAGAAAGCATATTTACAGGGAGGATAGACAAGGAATGTGGAAAGTATTAAGAATATATGGAGTAAATGGGAAGTTGTTGAATGCCGTAAGAGTATGTATGAGGGTGCTAAGGCTGCAGTGCATGTAGATGGTGAACTGAGTGAATTTTTCTATTTGAATGTCCCATGGTTGTTCAGCCTGTATGTGGATGGGGTTATAAAAGAGGTAGGCTACAAGGTAGGGCAGTGGATGTTGGAGCAACCCTAATGAGAGCGGGCATTACAGTGGAAACTCCCTGAACTGTTGCTTGCAGATAATACTGTACTGTTACGTGAAGACGAGGGGGAACTGCAAGGCTTGGTGAAGGAGTTTGGGAGAGTGTAAGAAACGGAATCTAACGGTGAATGTAGGGAAGGGTAAAGTTATGGTCTTCGAAAGAAATGAGGGTACTGAACGTACCGTGAGGCTGTATGAGGAGGAAATGGAAAATGTGAGTGCACTGCATGACAGTATTGTGATACCAACCCTAATGTACAGTAAGGATGGAAATTTAGAGGGTGAAGTGCTTGAAAGGGTACAACAGGGAAGAAAGGTTGCTGGTTCTTTGAAAGCAGTGACAAAGATCAGGGAAGTGAGCATGAAAGTAAAAAAGTCACTGCATGACAGTATTGTGATACCAACCCTAACGTATGGTAGTGAAGCTTGGACCTTGCTGGATGGACACAAATCATGAGTGAGAGCAGTGGAAATGAGTTATCTGAGAGAAGCATGAGGAATCACGTGGAGAGACAGACTGACAAATGAGGAAGTGAAGGAGTGTTGTGGTGTGTATGTGTATGTGACTGAAAGCGTTAGGAGAAATAACGCTGAGGTGGTTTGGCCATGTGGAGATGATGGAGAGTGAGAGACTGGCGAGGAGAGTGTATGCGAATGAGGTGGAGGGGCGGAGAGGGAGGGGGAGGCAGAGGATGAAATAGAGGGCTAATGAGAGAGGGGGATGTGAGCTGGCAGCAGGGCAGTGAGATGGCATTGGAAAGGACGACATGGAGGCGATTTGTTTATGGCCACCCCTATCGAGACTGAGGCATCTGGCAATACATAGATAGACAGAAGATATATGACATGCTTTGGACATAGGCTCAACAGGATGTGTGGTTTGCACCAGGGACTGGGGGTGTACCTGAGGTGCTGGGTGAACTGAGGTCATATTGGCGAGCGTCTGTTTCATCTGGTGGGTAATCCTGATCACCAACCACTGGTTCAGCCACAGTTCTGCGAGCAGTACCTCCCTCTGATCTGAATAAAAGAGATACAAGTGTAGTAACTGAAATGAAACTTAACAAATTCATCACACTGTCCTGGCCGAGCTTCGTTCCCCGGCCCACGCGTTCCACATGCGTTTGCATTACCACTGAGCCAAAGAAAGGATCCCCACTTTGCCTCTGGGCAATGTGGATATTTATAGACCCCATTACATCCCTCTTTTCTCCCCCTTGTGATTAATTTGGTGAGTTTCGAACACACAAGGTAGCATAGCATAGGAGGCCACCATTTTGGACGCTGCAGACCTCACCAAACTACTCATCCCTGGGATGTAAGGACAAGGACGCTGCCAGCTAACCAAGGAACATCAAACTGCCAGCCAAACCTCGTCTCACATCCCACACCACTGCCAACCAAGCCTCGCCTCACATCCCAAACCATTGCCAACCAATGTAATAGCCGAGATGAAACTTAACAAATTAATCACACTGTCCTGGCAGCTTTGATTCCAGGTCCTCGCGCCCCACAAGCGTGTAAGTTACCACCGAGTCAAACAGAGGAGACCTACTTTGCCTCTGGGCAATGCAGGCATTTATAGACCTCATTACAGAAGAATATTAGATGTTAAGAGCTTCAGGCTGCTTTGATTAATGCACTTGGCGTCGTGTGATGTGAGAGGGTAATTATTTGGTGTGGTGTGAGAGTGGTATGGTGTAAGATTGGTGTGGTGTGAGAGAATGGTATAGTGTGGTGTTGCGTGGCTTCTAAGTCAATGGGAGTGATGCACCTCACGTCCGAAAACAGTGAGAGAGGAACAGCCGCCCCTAGTGACGCTCCTGCATCTTAAAATGTGATCATTTAGAGAGAAAGCGTTTAACCTTTAGGCTCCTGTGACACACTCTCACGTGGCCAAATCGTTTGGCATCAGCTGAAATTCGAGAGCTGATGCACCATTAGGGTATCACTGGACATGACATTACCACTCAGCTTCCTGACACCTCCTACTGAAAAAGTCATGTGTTAATCCCCCCCAAAAAAATAAATAAATAAATAAATAAAGTTCACGAGACCATGAGAGCTAGTCCCATTATTTATGGTGATTTTTATATCCTATTAAATTACTAGGGTTATTGCAGCTTATTATAAAATCAGCTTATTATATACAATGTTCCACTTTAATTACTGGACGGCGTACTTAGAAAGTGCAACACCCCCTCCCACCTAAGACCCAAACATATGATTTTGTCTTGTGACCCTGACCATCGACTGACTGTTCACAAACTCGACGTACTTCATTTATATTTGATCCTTAACCTTTCCACCAAGTGTGGTTCAAATCGGATCAAAGCTTCTGAGCTGACTATCCCTTATACCTTGACTCTTGACCTTCCCCTGTGACCTTGACCTTTTACTTATTCTGAAAATCTGCTCCTTTTATCCACACCATACCCTGAGCCCTTCCACAAAGCTTGGTCTGACTCGGGATTTAAAAAAACTAAACTGGCTTTGTAATGTGACTTTGCTCTTTGACCTGGTGTTGTAAAATAAAAGTCAACTCGCTGAAGAGAGAACCTGTATTTTTTACACAGGAAAAATCATCAGAGAAATTACCAATATGCCGGGAATCGAACCCGGGACTCTCAGGTGAGAGCCAGGCAGCATACCACTACACCACGACCAGGTAAAAGTTAACTCACGTTGTCACAATCTTGTAACCAACGTCCCTCCGCCCCCACTGTGGGCATGAAGAGGAAGAGTTAACCCCCCGGCATATTGGTAATTTCTCTGATGATTTTTCCTGTGAAAAAAAATGCAGGTTCTCTCTTCATTCTGACTTGCCGTAAGTGTTTGGGATAGATTAAAAGCATCTACTTGCCCGAGTGCCAGGGGGTTAACTCTTCCTCTTCATGCCCACAGTGGGGGCGGAGGGACGTTGGTTACAAGATTGTGACAACGTGAGTTAACTTTTACCTGGTCGTGGTGTAGTGGTATGCTGCCTGGCTCTCACCTGAGAGTCCCGGGTTCGATTCCCGGCATATTGGTAATTTCTCAACTCGCTGGATGATCCTCAACACTGCCACGAAATCTGGTCCACATCAGACCATAAGTATTTCAGTTACTGCGTTCGCATACATATACAGTACACGGGTCGATCTTTGACCTTGCCCACTGACCTTGATCTTTGAATGTATTGAAAACGGAATGCCTTTGTTCTAGCCTTACCCTTAACACTCCCAGAGTTGGGCATGAATTGGAAAAAAAACATTAAGCTGACCTTGCCAAGTCAAACTTTGACTTTGCGCTGTGACTTTAATCTTTGACCTGTTGTCTCAAAAATAATAGGTCAACCCTTTGGCTGATTATTAACCCTACCATCAAGATTGGTTATAATCGTATGAAGTGTGTTTTAGCTATTTTTATCACACACACACACACACACACACACACACACACACACACACACACACACACACACACACATACACAAACACACACACACACACATACACACACAAATACACACGCAAACGCACAAAACACACGCAAAAAAAAACACACACACACAAACACACACACACACACACACACACACACACACACACACACACACACACACACACACACACACACACACAAAAACACACACAAAAAAAACACACAAAAAACACACACACACACACACACACAAAACACACACACAAAACACACACACACACCCACACCCACCCACACACACACAAAGACACACACACACACACACACACACACACACACACACACACACACAAAACCCACACACACACAAAACCCACACACACACAAAACCCACACACACACAAAACCCACACACACACACAAAACCCACACACACACACAAAACACACACACACGCACACACACACAAAACACACACAAAAACACACAAACACACAAAACACTCAAAACACACACACGAGAGAGAGAGAGAGAGAGAGAGAGAGAGAGAGAGAGAGAGAGAGAGAGAGAGAGGACGTGCATCAGGTGTCTCCGATAATACTGGCCACTACTGGCCACACCTAATAATATCTTTGTATGAGTCAAGCTCTGTACTCGGCTACATTAAGTGATGTTTTAATATAGTGTAGAAAGCATAAGAAAAACTTGAATGGCATTCAGTAGAGTGCATACCTCCGCCAACACCCTATCTCGCAATGTTAAAGAAAATGAAACAAAATTCCTGGATCCGCACCTTTATCCGGATCCGCACCAGAATTTAATGGAGTGTATTCTGGGCCAAGGCCCATTCTTCTACCAAGTTTCGTGGAAATCCGTCCAGTAGTTTTTGTGTAATCTTGCTCACAAACTAACCAACCAACAAACAAACGAACAGGGATGAAAACATAGCCTCCTTGGCGAAGGTAGAAAGTGTTGGCCAAATAACAGTATACATCCAAGTCAGTGCATTCAAAGGAATTCGCTGATACAACGTAAACAACAGCTGGGTGTCATTAATATCACCAGGCAGGTAACAGGGAGATGCAAATTTATAAGTAAAAGTTATCTTTCAAAGTAAGAATGATCTTTCTGCAAGGTGAGCACCATCTTTAATAAAGGGAATATGGAAGGAGTTAAGAGAAGGGATAAAGGTTGAAAACAGGATGATGATTTCTACCCAGAAATGGTTGAAATGGAAACATAATATGATAAATTAGAAGAAAAAGTGAATAAACCGGAGAAAGCTTTTCAAATGGAAACAGAAGAAGTTAAGAAGGGACTACGCATACAGAAGGAAGAAAATGAAAAATTAGTAAGGGAATTAAACAAAAAAAAGACACTAAAATAGATGAGCTGTCAGTTGAGGTAGTTTCACATAGAAGGAAGACTAGTGAAATGGAGAGTACAGTTGTCAACCATGAGAGTATTATGGAGGAGTTCAGAAATGATACAGAGACAGGTAGGCAAGCAAGCAGTCTGATAGACCAAAGCAGTGATACTGAAGAGAAGATAACCCAGGTGAATGAAATGAAAAACTGCAAAGATGAAGTACAAACTATGTATGCTGAAATGGTGAAAGTAAGGAAAGACTTAGAAACAAAAGTCGAAGAATAAAGCATTAGAAAGGAAGTGAAAGAAATCATTAAGCAACCCAAAACTGGTCAAAGAATCAGCAGATATCAATAAATCTTTAGTAATCACTGGTTGCAGTGAAGAAGAAATGAGAAACAGAATCTCGAGATACAAAAAGGAGATGGTAAATATAATGAATATATTGATGGAAGTATCAGAGGATATCTGTGATAAAGATATAGTGGAACATAAAAGGCTAGGGAAATATAAGAGAAATAAGTCATGGCCCCTGTAAGTAACATTCCAGAGTGTGAACACAGTAGAGGAAATATTAAAAATGCTAACAAACTCATGGAGAAATAGGAATTAAAAAAGTATGAATAAAAAGATGCCTAACTCAGGAGGAATGAGGATTACTAATGAAAAAGAAGGAAGAAGCAAAAACAAAAAATGAGAAAAGATCAGAGGAAGAGACGAGCATTTTTTTTTTTTTTCAAAGTAGTGGGATTACAAGTAAGAAAATGGTACATAAACAACACAGACTAAGAAAAGGAAGGTAGTAGACTCTAATGTCAAATATGTAAACAATATGATTAAGTTGATGTAGTCAAATGTAGACGGAATGGTATCCAAATTATTAGAGATAAAAGACAATACCATTGAAACTGAACCTCATTATTTGCCCAACTGAAACAAAATTAATCCCAAGGATATCAAATGACACCCTAAACCTTGAGGATTACAATATATGGAAAAGAGATAGAACTTTGAAAAAGGGAGGAGGAGTTCTGGTATTAACAAAGATAAATCTGCAAGTCAAAAAGATGCAACTAGATATACTGTCACACGTAGAACTGACTGCATTAGCTGACACATCTGAAGGGAAAATAACTGTGGCAAATTTATACATGCCACCCAAAACAAACACTTGGGAAAAAAGCAAATATGAAGACTTGACAGAAAGTAATATTCAGAGTTTAAGAGCCCTACTACATAGAATGGAAGAGAAATATGAAAGAATTATGGTAACTGGGGATTTCAGTACACATATAAAATGGAATACTCTAGATGTAAGAAGCTATGAAAGCTGTTGGGATCAAAAGCTCCTAGATCTTGTACAGAATTTGTCTTAACACATCATGTAAAAGAAAACACCAGAAAAAGGGACTTGATGATCCATCATTACTAGATGTTATATTCACTAGGCAAGACAATGATATTGACAGCATACTGCATCACCCTCCTTTCGGCAAAAGAGACCACGTAGTAGTAAATTTCAACTTCAGGATTGTATATGATATAGTTAACAGGAATGAAAGTTACAAAAAGAGCCTAAACACAAAGGGCAATTACCGTGAACTAAAGAAGTACTTCAGAGAAACAGATTGGGAACTATGACCTAAGAGGACAAGATATAAATGTTATAGATAGAAAATTCTGTGAATGATATGAAACAGGAGTCCAAAATTATATCCCTCAGCTCAAAGAAACAGAATTTAGGATAAAGAAGTAGTTTAGCACAGAATATAAAAAATCAAAAGAGAAAAGAGACTTGCTGTGGAATAGATACAGACGACACAATAGTGAGAGGGCATATAACAACTACAAACAGGCAAGAAATGATTATACAAGGACAGGAAGAGAAGCTCAAAGGCAGTTTGAGAAAGATTATAAATAAAAGTAGTGATCAATCGAAGCTTTTTACAGCTACATCCGAAGCAAAACCAAAGTTAAAGATAAAATACAGTCCATCATGGTTGAGGGGATAACCTATATCCAAGAAAAAGATATTTGTGAAGTTCTTAAGAAAAATTTCCAATTATTTTTTGCTGATGAAAGTAATTTTGAGAGAGATGATAAGGAATATGCATGCCCACACATATTACCAGATATATGATTATCAGAACAAGAGGTACAGGAAGAGTTGTGTAAATCAGACAAACGAAAAGCAAATGGTCCTGAAGAAATTTCAGGTTGGGTGCTACATGAATGTGCAGAAGAGTTAAGCAGACCAATATATTTAATATTCAAGAAATTCTTAAGTCAAGGTGAACTACCTGATATTTGGAAGAAAGCAGACATTGTTCACCTCTTCAAAAAAGGAAATGGACAGAATCCACTCAACTATAGACCAGTATCCTTGATCATTGTCGAAAGCAAGGTACTAGAGAAGCTAATAAGAAAAATATGGGTAAATCATCTGGAAAAATACAGTATGATAAAAGAAAGAGAGTTCGGTTTGGGAAAAGGAAAATCATGTATCTATTAAGCTATTATGATAGAGTTGCAGAAACACTACAGAAAAGAGAGGGGTGTGTGGACAGTATCTATTCAGATTTTTAGAATGCATTCAGCAGAGTACCGCACCAAAGACTTTTATGGAAACTGTACCAACAAGGACGAATCCAAGGCAACCTCTACTGTTGGATCCAGGATTTTCTCAGAAAAAGGGAAAGGAACACTGGAAATGGAAGCTATCTAAATATGTTTGCTGATGATGCAAAAATACAAAGAAGAATTATACACACAGACTTTTGCAGAGAGCTACAAGAAGAATTAGATAAGCTTCATGAATGGAGCAATTTATGGCAAATGGAATTCAATGTGGACAAATGCCATGTAATTATGTTTGATAAAAGTGGAAATAGGACAGATTGGGATGATGAAGTAGGAAAAGGACCTAGAAATGATTATCAATAACAGACTATCTCTGGCTGACCACATAAATGAGAAGGTACGAAACATGCACACACGGCCTGCTAAAATGAGAATAGCATTCACATACATAAATGAAGACATGCTGAGAATGATAATATCATTCATCAGACCAACCCTGGAATATGCATCAGTGGCCTGGAATCCTCATCTCAGAAAACACATAGGTAAGACTGAAAAAGTACAAAGGGCAGCTACAAGTTGGGTATCAAGCTTAAAGGATCTAAGCTATGAAGAATGAGAGAACGAAAAGAGAAGACATTACTACACTATACAAATGAATCTCAGGGAAAGAATAAACTGACATCAGTGAATATATAATCTATGGAGAGGCATTAGCAAGAGGACACTGCAAACAAATACATAAAAAGAGAGGTGACAAAGACGTAAGGAAGTTCGGTTTCCCAAATAGGGCAATTGATCAGTGGAATGCACTACCGAATGAAACAGTGTGTGCCAAAACTGTTCACAGATTTCAGGATATGTATGATAAAAATGGTTTAATACACGGGACAGTACGAGCTTGACTCATTCCTGTAAAGATACAGTTAGGTAAAAACAATCAGATCAGAACACACACACACACACACACACACACACACACACACGCACACACGCACACACGCGCACGCGCGCACGCGCGCACGCACGCACACACGCACGCACACACGCACGCACACACACACACACACACACACACACACACACACACACACACACCGATCAAAACACATCACCAGCCGTGGCTTCGAGAGCGCGGGTGTCAATAACATATCTGGAGAAACTATGTACTAATATGTCATTGTAGTGAAGGGTAGAGTGAAGCCAACGTGACTGCCCCCTCACCTGTCCTCCCTCCACCTCACACCTGCTGCACTAACCAAACACTTGTTATGGAGGAAACCTGAATACACTAGCCTAACACACACTAGCCTCACCACACCATACCCCAGCCCTGACACACTATACACCCCTCTAATCTAACTATACATCACCACATCCAAGCCACTCAGCACACCATACAGCACACCACCCCATACAGCACGCCACACCACACGTTAGCTCCACACCACGCCACACCATACCTTAGCTCCACACCACGCTACACCACACCTTAACTCCACACTGCGCCACATCGCACCCTAGCTATACCCTCGTCACACCAAACTGCACCATAACCATACCACACCACCCCTTATCCAAGCCACATAAAACAGCACATCACATGATACCGGATCATACCTTATACTTAAGTTTTAGCACACCACATCTCACCTCACCACACGACGCCACATCACACCACACTGCATGACACCCTAGTACCACATTACACCACATTACACACCATAATGGCAAGGATGTTGTGGCATGATTAGGATGTGGTATGGTGTGGTGTGGTGCAGTGCAGTGTAGTGTCGTATAGTAATGCATTTCATTTTAATTTAATGTTGCATAGTGTGTTGTGAGGTGTGAGGTGTTTTATGTACTGTAGAGTGAGGTGTGTGTTGTGTCAGATGTGTTTTATTTAGTGTGTGGTGTGTTTTACGTGGTGAGTGGTGTATGTTGTCGGGTGTCGTGTGTTTATGTAAAGTGTGATGTGTGCTGCCGGGTGTCAAGTGTGTTTTATGTGGAGTGTCGAGTGTTTTATGTGGTGTGTGATGTGGAGTGTCGTGTGTTTTATGTGGTGTGTGATGTGGAGTGTCGTGTGTTTTATGTGGTGTGTGATGTGGAGTGTCGTGTGTTTTATGTGGTGTGTGGTGCGCAGTGTCGAGTGTTTTATGTGGTGCGTGATGTGGGATGTCGTGTGTTTTATGTTGTGGAGTGCCGTGTGTTTAATGTGGTGTGTGTTGTGGGGTGTCGTGTGTTTTATATGGTGCTTTGTGTGTGTTATGGTGTCTTGTGTTTTATGTGGTGCGTGTTGTGTGTTGTGGGGTGTCGTGTGTTTTATGTGGTGGGCAGTGTGAAACCTGTGCTGTAATGTGTGGGTGGCGTGGTATGGTGTGGTGTGCTGAGTTGTGGTGATGAGTGGTGTGGCACGGTGTGCTGAGTCGTGGTGTGGAGTGGTGTGGTGTGTTGACCACACCACGCCATACCCCACCACACCAGACCATACCCCGCCCACTACGCCACGCCACTCGCGCCACACCATACCCCAGCAGGGGCTCTCAAAGGGAGGTAAATTTACCCCGGGAGGTGAAGAATCCCATGGATGTTATTACACTGGCACTTACGATATGTAACTTAACTGTTCCCCAGTCAAACACACACTGACAATGATGAACTTCACAGTTGTTGTGTGCAGCATTTATTAAGGTTAATATATATATATATATATATATATATATATATATATATATATATATATATATATATATATATATATATATATATTGCCAGACGCCATAATCCCGTATGGGGTGGCCATTTGACTCTGAGTTATTTGTTTTACAGAGAGGGGCACTAACCCTCCACCAACCCACTTGACACGTAGGGAGCACGTATGGTTTGGTTATATGGTTACCACCCAGCGTTGTAAATGGTTTCTTGGCTTACAGGAAACCATTTGGCTTGTCACTCAATGTAAAGCCACCTGTAACGGAAAGAAAAGCATTAAGTAGTGACAGAAAAGATGGGAGAAATAGGAAGAGAGGAGGGCAGGCACAGAAAAAGAATGATAAAGACTAAGGAAGAAGTAGGCAGCACTACATTATATATATATATACCGATATGTATATATATATATATATATATATATAGAGAGAGAGAGAGAGAGAGAGAGAGAGAGAGAGAGAGAGAGCGTCGATTAAACATACCTAAATAAAATCAGCCGGCCAGTGAGTCCTAGCAGTACATGTAGAGGGATGAGAATAAAAGAATAATTATGAGGAGGGTGTTCGATGGAAGGATGCTCACGTGGAGGGTGGGGCGTAAAAGGAAGAAAGGATATTAAAAATACCTGCTGCCCTAGTCCTGATGGAATCGCGTCCCCAACTTTGCTGGAATCATGCCTCACTTAAATTCCACATTGCCTTGCATTACCTCTGTCTAGCTTTACATACGAGCATACCTTGGTTTGTCTCACTAACGTCTCTCTCACTTCACTGAACCTATCTTGTTTTAAAAAGCCTCTGCCTGTCCTCACACAAACTCTGTACCTCTCCTAATCCCGACTTTCTTCACAGGACATCACTCACACCAATGACCCTGCTTTGCTTCAGTAAGCCTCCTCCTATCCTCACAGCCTATCTTTCATTACGTACAGTACCTCCGCCTCGCCTCACCTTTTATCAGACTTCCCTGCTGACTCATTCTCGAAGTTTAGTGTGACAGGGTTGACGATGATGTTGGGGCTGCTGTACTCGTCCTTGTTATCCGTATACCTGCAGGACAGATTTGTGTGTATATATATATATATATATATATATATATATATATATATATATATATATATATATATATATATATATATATATATATATAGATATTGTTACGGAACAGAGAAAGATAATGTACACTTTAAGTGAGAATACTAAAAATCACTACTGTCCCGTAAAGTTCCAGGTTCAAAACAAATAGTTAGGTAAAATTACAAGTCAAAGTTTAATGCTCAAACTAACAATAAAACATTCAGGACTCATAAGGATAATGTAATGGCAAAAACAGGTTAAATATATGGTTAACTGCAATAGCCTCTATTAACACGAAATTAGCAAGAGTAAATTTATCTAAGTCAGCCCTGATAAAATGAGATACCAGATAATACTCAGTGAATGCCACATAAATAATTACAGATACAAACTATTATCAAAAATGACTGACATAAAGAACCCCACACGAATTACAAAAACTTCACTAGGCCTACAAATTAAACTTATGCTATACAGTACAAGGAAAAATGCAACAACAGTTATACTCAAATTACACACAGCTGCTAGATGGTTGGAGACTTCTTGAGCACTCACAATAATAATATCTGTACAGGGGAGGACAGAGATGTAAACAAAATGAGGAGCAGATCTAAGTGGCAATGATGCAGAGACTGAGCTCATTATATAGGAGCCAGGAGAGCTTGATACAACTTGTAATAAGGACGCGCAAATGAAGCCATGGGGACATAGAGTTGACAATCCCGCTCTGGACAACAGAGAGAACGACTTACTCTACTATAACGGTAGAAGGGGGGGACTGAGGCAGAACACGCTCGTGATCAAACATGCAGCAACTGTGCGTTAAAATTAGACAAAGGATGATGAAATCATAGGCTATGTAACACCTCCCCACAAAGAAAAAGAAATTTACAAAGGAAATTTCTTATTACTCTAAAACAATCTGTCTAAAGTCTAGATAAGCAATCTGCAATAACATTTTCTTTCCCCTTGACATGTTGTATGTCTAATGAATACTCCTGAAGAAGTAGACTCCATCTTGTCAATCTCTGATTTTTATCTTTAAACTTACTAAGGAATTTCAGTGGGTTATGATCGGTATAAATGACTATGGGGTCAAAACCAGAACACAAATAAAATGAAAAATGCTGTAAACCCAAATTCAAGGCCAAAAGCTCTTTCTCAATAGTTGAGTAGTTCTTTTGAGGTGGAGTGAACTTCTTACTGTAATAAGATACAGGATGTTCAATACCCTGATCATCCTCTTGCAGCAAAACAGCCCCAGCTCCAGTATCACTTGCATCAACAGCCATCTTAAAAGGCTTAGCAAAATTTGGAGTAGCGAGCACTGGCTGACTTAATAGAATAGCTTTAAGTTTGTTGAAAGAGGATTCACAGTTATCGGTCCAGACAAATTTAACTCCCTTTTTCAGTAGGTCTGTAAGTGGTGATACAAGAATAGAAAAGTTAAGAACAAATCTCCTGTAATAACCTACCATTCCCAAAAATCTTTGTAGCTCTTTCCTACTTTTAGGTCTGGGAAGATCACTTATAACCTGAACCTTAGCTCCTGGTGGTGCAACATGTCCATCACCAATTACATACCCAAGGTACTGAACTTTAGCTTGACCAAACTCACACTTTGATAAATTAGCTACAAGATTAGCATGAACTAAACGCTCAAGAAATTTACTGACATGGCATAGGTGATCTTTCCAGTTGTCACTGAAGATTAATACATCATCAATATAAACAACACACCCTGCCAAACCCTCTGTTACAACATTCATGAGCTTCTGAAATGTGGCTGGTGCATTCTTCATACCATACGGCATTACAGAACATGCAAAAGCCTTTCCTAGTGTTACAAAACATGAGATCTCCCTAGCACGTTCAGTCATAGGTACTTGCCAGTATCCCTTTAACAAATCAAACTTACTTATGTACCTAGCCTTTCCGATCTTGTCTATGCAATCTTCCACGCGAGGGAGAGGGTAAGTGTCTGTTTTGGTTATCTGATTAACACGTCTGTAGTCAATGCAAAGCCTCTGTGACCCACCTGGCTTAGGGACTAGAGTGACAGGAGAACTCCACTCGCTCTGACAGGGCTCAATCATCTTGTGGTCCAACAGGTAGTCAAGCTCCTTCTGGATGAGAGGAACTTTCACTGGGTTCACACGGTAAGGAGGCAATTTAATTGGCTTTGCGTCTCCAACATCGACATCATGCATCAACACAGTGGTTCTTCCTGGAGTGGCATGGAACACTTGCGGGTACTCCTGCAGTAATGCCGAAAACTCCTGCCTTTCCTTGGGAGGTAGATGAGAAAGCTTAGTCTGGAGATCATTCATGATATCAGGATTCTTCCCCAAACTATCACTCAGGCTCATACTGCATGGGAGAGCTTCACTTGCAGACTCGGGTGGAACAGCTACAGTGCAGACTGGATTATTTTCGTCCCGCCTGTGATATAACTTTAGCATGTTGATGTGACATAGTTGCTTGCTCTTTCTACGATCTGGTGTGGCGATGACATAGCTGACATCACTGAGTTTCTTCTCCACGAAATAAGGGCCACTAAACTTGGCTTGAAGAGGTTGCCCATGAACTAGTAGCAGAATCAAAACCTGATCTCCTGGCTGAAAGTGGCGCAACCTGGACTTCTTATCATACCAAGTCTTCATCTTCTCCTGACCAGCTCCTAAATTCTCTCTCGCTAGCTGTAAAGCAGTGGACAGCCGTTCTTTGAACTTCATCACATACTCCAGCAGGTTGACGTCATCTTCCTCCGACAGCCAGCATTCCTTGAGTAACTTAAGGGGTCCTCTTACTTCATGGCCAAACAGTAGTTCAAAAGGTGAGAAGCCCAGTGATTCATTTGGAGATTCTCTTGCAGCAAACACAACGAATGGAAGACCTTTATCCCAGTCTTTCTGATGTTCTAAACAGTATTTCTTGAGCATCGATTTGAGTGTTTGATGATATCTCTCCAACGCTCCTTGGGTCTGGGGATGGTAAGCTGAAGACGTGATCTGGGTGATGCCCAACTCTTTCAGAGACTGCTTGAAAACGTTTGACATGAAATTACTCCCCCGGTCTGACTGTTCCTCCTTAGGCAGACCAAACTTTGTGAAGAACCCCAGCATTTCCTTAACCACGTTCTTGGCTGAGATGTTTCTAAGTGGAATGGCTTCAGGATAACGAGTAGCCATGTCAATCATGGTCAACACATAAGAAAATCCTGAAGAAGTCTTAGGAAGAGGGTCCACAATATCCACCAACACACGGGTGAAAGGCGCCTCAAAAGGAGGAATGGGAACTAGAGGTGCAACCTTTTCGGTCTGATTACACTTCCCCACAACTTGACAGGTGTGACAAGACTTACAATACCAGGAAACATCCCTGAAGATACCTGGCCAGTAGAAGTGTTTCAAAATGCGTGCCACAGTCTTCCTCACTCCAAGGTGTCCTGCCAAACTGGAATCATGAGCCACTCTAATGATATCCTGCCTACAAACACGAGGGATGACAACTTGATGTACAACCTCCCATTCACAGTCGGCTGATGCTGTTGGGGGTCTCCACTTCCTCATAAGTACTCCTGACTTTACATAATAACAAGTAGAAGCACCGGCTGACTCTTCCTCACTGCAAGCAGAGTTAGCTAGAACTTTCAACTCAGGGTCAGCAACCTGCAACTCAACCAACTCTTGACGAGACAAATTATCAACACTACGGGGTACTGCCTCATCTGGTGAGTGGTCCAAATTAGCAAGAAAAGTGTCAGCTAGGATAACATCATCATCATCATTATCCTCTAAATCACCAGTAACTTTAGACTTAGCCCTAGTGACAGCACATGCAGGGAACACATCAGGGACATCACAATCCTGGGTCGCAGCCACTGGCTCACTAGACAACTGAGGAGCTGGACACACTTGACTTCCACCAATATCATTTCCAAGTAAGAAAGTTACACCTGACATTGGGAGTGTCTCAACCAACCCAACCATAACGGAACCATTAACAAAACCAGACTCTAAATTCACTCTGCACAGAGGAACAGAGAAGTAATTATTCCCTACACCTTGTAAGATTACAGTTTCATCAGAGGAATTAACATTAGAGCCTAGAACACTGGTCAGCATAAGGGATTGGCAAGCACCTGTATCACGATATATTTTAACTGATTTTCTGTCATTACTGTCCAGAGGACTGACAAAACCATCAGACAGGAAATTAGCACATGAACTCTTGAGAG
>NC_137056.1:31265097-31407597 GCF_032717465.1 Coenobita brevimanus | reverse complement strand
TCTTAAATAACTCATTTCCACTGCTCTCACTCTTGACTTTTGTCCTTCCAATAAGGTCCAAGCTTCACTACCATAAGTTAGTTGATATCACAATACTATCATATAGTAACTTTTCGCTTCCATACTCACTTCCCTGTTCCTTATCATTGCTTTCAAGGAACCAGCATCCTTTCTTCCTTATTGTACCCTTTCAAGCCCTTCACCCTCCAAACTCCCATCCTTACTCATCATACTCTCGAAGTACTTAAACGTACTCACATTTTCCATTTCCTCATCATCCAACCTCACTGTACATTCACTGACTTCACCTCTCTCAAAGACCATCACTTTACTCTTCCCTACATTCACCTTTAGATTCCGTTTCTTACACACTCCCAAACTCCCCTTCGTCTTCGCTTATCAACACAGTATCATCTGCAAACAACAGTACAGGGACTTTCCAAACACTACCCTCTCTCACCAGGGCCACTCCAACGTCCACTGCCCTACCTTGCATCTTTTTTATTACCCCCATCCATGTACAGATTGAACAACCATGGAGACATGACACATCCCTGTTTCAACCCAACCTTCAAAGAGAAAAATTCACTAAGTTCATCCACACGCACTGCAGCCTTAGCACCATCATACATACTCTCCACAGCATTCAGCAACTTCCCATCTGCTCCATATATTCTTAATACATTCCACAATCCTTGTCTATCCACCCTGTCATATGCTTTCTCCAAATCCATGAAGGCCGCATACAACTTCTTTCCCTTCTCTAGAAACTTTTCCACTAAGGATCTAAGAATGAATATCTGATCTACACAACCTCTTCCCTTCCTAAAGCCTCCCTGTTCTTCTTCAACTAATTCCTCTGTAATTTCCCTAACTCTGTCAATAAGTATCCTACCATACACTCTTCCTATAACACTAAGAAGACAAATGCCCCTATGATTAACACACACTTCTTTTTTCCCTTTTTCCTTTGTACAAGGGAATAGTTATACCTGACTTCCAATCCTCCGGGACTCTACCTTCCTCCCAGGCCAATCTGCACATCTTCCACATCCATTCTACTACTAGCTCTCCCCCATGCTTCGGCATTTCACCACACACTCCATCAATTCCTGGGGCTTTCCCCAGTATGACTTTCTTCATTGCTTCCACAACTTCTATCCTACTGATTTCTTTCTGTCTTCTCACCTCCCTCCTTCCAGCCATTCCCCAGCCACTCATACTTGCATTACTTCCATTCTCTATGTTCAACAGTTCCTTAAAGTGTTCTCTCCATCTACTGACTTTTTCTCCCTTCCCCACTATACCTCATACCAATTAATCTGGCCAGGCATGTATGGCAACACTGTTCCGGCCGAGATTCTGATTGGCTGGAGGTGTTTGTTCGATTTTGTTGTTGCTAAAACTGATACTCTTTTTATTATCAGATGTGATACTGAGTTTGTCGACAATACAATCGTCAAAAGCAATAAGAAATCCGTTATATACTTATCAACTATGAAATTTTCGTAGGAAGACAGAGATATGAGTCAACAAAGTATTATAACAGTCCAAGTCAAGGTCAGCATTCGAACAATTCCTTTAAATCTCTGACACTCCGTAATATAACAGAAAATTAAGGAAACCTGCTTAATCTAAGCGTTGGTATAACACACATTTAAATTTCAAGATCAGTCCGCACCCTTAAATCGTGCCACAACTCTGAATAATTAAAAATTCTAATGAGAGACGAGTTCTGCGGGGAGGGAGGTTTGAAATAATCGCGAGAAATCAAAGTAGGCTAAAGGAAAACTATTTCATTATATCTCCTCTATTATCACTGTATGGACTGATCTTAAAATTTAAATGTGTCATACCAACGTTTAGATTAAGCAAGTTTCCTTAATTTTCTGTTATATTAAGGAGTGTCAGAGATTTAAAGGAATTGTTCGAATGCTGACCTTGACTTGGACTGTTATAATACTTTGTTGACTCATATCTCTATCTTCCTACGAAAATTTCATTGTTGATAAGTATATAACGGATTTTTTATTGCTTTTGACGATTGTATTGACAAACTCAGTATCACATCTGATAATTAAAAGAGTATCAGTTTTTAGCAACAACGAAATCGAACAAACACCTCCAGCCAATCAGAATCTCGGCAGGAACAGTGTTGCCATACATGCCTGGCCAGATTAATTAGTATGAGGTATAGTAATCTACCATTTCTATCATTCACTCCCCTACTAATTTCACTGCCACCCTGTCTTACTCTCTTCACCTCTTTCCAGAACATTTTCTTACAGTCCCTCCACTTTACACTCAAATTCCTTCCAAATTCCTCATGCACTCTCTCCTTACTCTCTTTTACTAATCTTTTCACCTCTCTCTTCCTTTCTACATATAACTCTCTCTTCCGCCCCTCAACTTCTTCCACGCCCCTATTTCTCATTCATTCATTGTATGCTTTCTTCTTTTGTGCCACAGTCTGTCTCACCTCTTCATTCCACCATGCTGTTCCTGGCACTCCCTTCCGTCTTCTCTTCACCCCACACACCACATCACATGCTGCACATATTTCTTCTGTGAATATCTCGCACATACCTTTTTCGTCCTCCATCTGCTCGAATTCATATTTACCCAATCGTTCCTCCACTTCTCTCTTATATTCTGCCTTTTTCTCATCTAAGCCGACTGTTCTCAAAATAGAATAATTTCATCCTTGGCTGACAAACTGTTTCACCAAGTTTGGTCATTATTTACTAAAAATTGAGTTAAAGGGACAAAACTATAACCTTGCCTTTTGACTTTTACCTTCAACCAATTGTTCTCAAAACTGAATCACCTCACCCTTTCCCGCCACCACCGCCAGATCAAAGCTGTGTTGACTCTCACAAGCTATGATTCTTTTGGCCAGTATTTATCAAGTCATGTCCGATGGAGAAGTAAATCTTTGTGAGAAAATCAAGATAATAAGATATATCACTTTAGAGTTAGGCCACTGTGACAAAAAAAAAGGTTATGCCACGCTATGCTACTTAATGTTTATCCTCTCGAAATAACAGAGGCGCATCATATCACGCTTGTTTTTAGGTGCATTTGTTGTGCTGATTTATCTTACATCATGACAGGTACGGCCAATACATATCACACTAAATTAAGTATTGCATATTATATAAGACAAATTCAACATTTGCCGCCCCAAGGAGATAGCTTATCATACTGAGATAGCATAGAGCAGTCTGAGTGGACATTATCAAACAACCTTGATAAACAACCTCAGATATGACTAAGAGGACAGGCTTCAATACTTGTCAAACGTCACACAATATCGTAAACTTACATTTAACAATTCCTGAACAGGCCAGGTATGAAAAGTCTGTGTCCACTGTACTGTTAGTTGCTTTATCCTTTACTGTCCTGTAGCCTAGGCTTGGCCTACACTTCTCATCCCAAATATTCAAGGAGTCTGACCACGCCCTAGTCCCGTACAGCATTACAAAATCAATATACCCTACCCAAACCACCTATTCAGTTGGACTAATAGATGCCTACCTGCTGGCTACGTGGTTACCATCCAATGTATTTTCTTTTTCCAGGAAGTAAGGAAACCACTTGGCTTGTACCTCAACTGAAGAGTCATTGAAATGCAGCACTACATCCAGTGAGTGAACAGTTAGCTCCCCCGTCTACTTGTCACTTCAGTCTGATCAAGTCTGATCTGCTGTCTCTTCAAGGCAGTCAGTTTTTCTGCAGTACCTCCATATAAGCTGCAGTCCCACTGTACCTCTCCTCCCGTCTAGCACCTCTGTAATATCCCACACGTCTTTTTACACCCAAGCACACATGGTGCAGTTGATTGGTCGGTCGGTCTGTGCGTGCATCCTTGTGTCTTTGTGTCTGAGTCTGTGTGAAAAAAAAAAAAAAAAAAAAAGTTTTGATCCCATTTTAGCCAAGGTGGGAGGAAGGACCGAGGGTTAGCCAAGGGGTTGACATATTGTTTGAAAGGTCCAAGTCACACTACTAGGTCGACTTAAACAGTTTTTATCTGATTTTGGCCAAAATTGGTGGAAGGGATGAAGGTAAAGCAAACACTATCTATTGCCAGACGCCTCAATCCCGTTTGGGGTGGCCACAAACAAATCGCCTCCACGTCGCCCTGTCCCCCGCCATTTCACTGCCCCGCTCCAAACTCATATCCCCCTCTCTCATATACCTCTCCACCCCATCCCTCCATCTCATCCTCGGCCTCCCTCTCCCTCTTCCCCCCTCCACCTCACTCACATACACTCTCTTCGTCAGTCTTTCACCCTCCATCCTCTCCACATGGCCAAACCACCTCAGTGTATTCCTCCTAACGCTTCCTATCACATCCACATCCACACCACAACGCTCCTTTATATCCTCATTTGTCAGCCTGTCTCTCCATGTGACTCCACAGGCTCCTCTTAAATAACTCATTTCCACTGCTCTCACTCTTGACTTATGTCCTTCCAGCAACGTCCTAGCTTCACTTCCATACGTTAGAGATGGGACCACAATACTGTCATGTAGTAACTTTTTCACTTCCATGCTCACTTCCCTGTTTCTTATCACTGCTTTCAAAGAACCAGCAACCTTTCTTCCCTGCTGTACCCTTTCAAGCACTTCACCCTCCAAACCTCCATCCTTACTCATCACACTACCCAAGTACTTAAACGTACTCACATTCTCCATTTCCTCACCATCCAACCTCGCTGTACATTCACTAACTTCACCTCTCTCACAGACCATCACTTTACTCTTTCCTACATTCACCTTTAGATTCCGTTTCTTACACACTCATCCACCAAGCCTTGCAGCTCTCCTTCGTCTTCACTCAACAACACAGTATCATCCGCAAACAACAGTACAGGGAGTTTCCAAACACTACCCTCTCTCACCAGGGCCACTCCAACATCCACTACCCTACCTTGTACCTCTTTTATTAACCCATCCATGTACAGATTGAACAACCATGGAGACATGACACATCCCTGTTTCAACCCAACCTTCAAAGAGAAAAATTCAATCAGTTCACCATCCACACGCACTGCAGCCTTAGCACCATCATACATACTCTTCACAGTATTCAATAACTTCCCATCTACTCCATATATTCTTAATACTTAACACAGTCCTTGTCTATCCACCCTGTCATATGCTTTCTCCAAGTCCATGAAAGCCGCATACAACTTCTTTCCCTTCTCTAGAAATTTTCCACTAAAGATCTAAGAATGAATATCTGATCTACACAACCTCTTCCCTTCCTAAAGCCTCCCTGTTCTTCTCCAACTAATTCCTCTGTTCTTTCTCTAACTCTGTCAATAAGTATCCTACCATACACTTTTCCTATTATACTAAGAAGACAGATGCCCCTATGATTACCACACACTTCTTTTTCCCTTTTTCCTTTGTACAAGGGAATAATCATACCTGACTTCCAATCCTCCGGGACTCTACCTTCCTTCCAGGCCAATCTGCACATTTTCGACATCCATTCTACTACTATCTCTCCCCCATGCTTCAGCATTTCACCACACACTCCATCAATACCTGGGGCTTTCCCCAATTTAACTTTCTTCATTGCTTCCACAACTTCTATCCTACTGATTTCTTTCTGTCTTCTCACCTCCCTCCTTCTCCCAGCCATTCCCCAGCCACTTATACTTGCATTACTTCCATCCTCTATGTTCAACAATTCCTTAAAGTGTTCTCTGCATCTGCTCACTTTTTCTCCCTTCTCCACTAGTAATCTACCATTTTTATCTTTCACTCCCCTGCTAACTTCACTTCCACCCTGTCTTACTCTTTTCACCTCTTTCCAGAACATTTTCTTACAGTCCCTCCACTTTACACTCAAGTTCTTTCCAAATTCCTCATCCACTCTCTTCTTACTCTTTCTTACTAATCTTTTCACCTCTCTCTTTCTTTCTACATATAACTCTCTCTTCCGCCTCTCAACTTCTTCCACGCCCCTATTTCTCATCCATTCATTGTATGCTTTCTTCATTTGCGCCACAGCCTGTCTCACCTCTTCATTCCTCCACGCTGTTCCTTGCACACCCCTCCGTCTTCTCTTCATCCCACACACCACATCACATGCTGCACATATTTCTTCTGTAAATATCCTGCACACACCTTCCACATCCCCCATCTGCTCCAATTCATAATTGCCCAATCGTTCCTCCACTTCTCTCTTTTACTCTGCCTTTTTCTCATCCTCTTGTAACCTTTCCACTCTCCTTACAAATATTCCATCTTCCCGTCCTTCCCTTCTTCTATTTCTCCATCCTAATTGGATCTTGATTCTGGCCACCACCAAGTAGTGGTGAGAATGTCCACTCCCCCAACCTCTATAAGCTCTTGCATCCATTACACATCTTCGCTTCCTTTCATCCACACATACATAATCAATCATTGCCTTCCTTTCATTCAGTTCACCACCCACCCTTCTCATCACTCGCCATGTATACCTGTGGATCATTTTGTGCCTGAAGAGGGTATTGGCTATCACCAAGCCGCTCCCAGCACAAATGTCCACTGACTCACTGCCATTCTCATGAATCTCAGCAGGCACACCCCACTCACCAACTATTCCATCCCCCTTCACATTCCCTACTTTACCATTCATATCACCGATCAAAAACACTCTCTCATTCCTTCCAAACTTTTCCATGCACACTTCCACATTTATCCAGAACTCCTCTCTCACTCTGCTTGCACGATCTTGTGTTGGCCCATACACACACACAATCGCCCACATTTGTATTCCAACTTTTAATCTTACCCACACAATCCTTGACCCAATTGATCCATACTCTCTTATGCTCCTCTTCCATCTTTTACTCACAACTATACATACTCCTTCTTTTGCCTTCTCATTCTCACCTACTCCTGCACATATACCCCATCCATACTCCCATTCTGTCACACTCTCACCTCTCCATTTAGTTTCAGTAAAGCAAACACGAAGGGATTAATTTTTGAGAATAATTAGTCAAAGGTCAAGGTCACAGGAAAAGGCAAAAGTTTGGCCCGTGTGTGTGTGTGTGTGTGTGTGTGTGTGTGTGTGTGTGTGTGTGTGAACAAAAGTTTTTATCTGATTAGCATCAAACTTGGTGAAAGAGTTCAGGGTCAGCCAATGGGTTTATATGCTGTTTTGCCAACAGGTCAAAGGTCAAGGTCACAATGCAAGATCAACTTATCATAGTGTTTGTCGAATCTAGACCAGACTTGGTGGAAGGGTGCAGGGTAAGGAGAGCATGAAGGGTTTTGATTTTGAGAACAACTAAAGGCCAAGGTTACAGGGAGAGGTCAAAGGTCAAGGTCACATGGCAAGGTCAGCTTGGACAGTTCTGATCAGTTTAGACCAAGCTTAGTGGAAGCGTTGAGGATAACGTTAAGATCACATGGCACTGTCAAAGCTCGAACCATTTGTGTTTGTGTGTGAGCTAAATCTACAACAATTCTGACAATTTAAATTTGGTGGAAAGGTTTAGGATCAGCCAAGGGGCTGACGTGTTGCCTTTGAGAACGTTACGTCAAAGGTCGAGGAAACATGACACCATCAAGTATAACTGTTTTCATCAGATTTAGATCAACGTTTGTGGTAGACTTCAGGGTAAAGCCAGAATGAATGGATTAGGTTATATGATGTGGAAGCATTTCTAGGGGTGGCCCGGTCAGTCCGTCACTCCCCAAGGATTTTCATACACAAATTACTTCACTTTAGCAAACCCCGATATGATCTCATATTTATCAAACACTTCTGCACTTGTTAGTACAATCAATCAAAGTCTGGGTCACAGGGCAAGGTTAAATGTTTGATTCTGTAATTCAAAAATATTTTAGTGGATTTAAGGCAGTCTGGGCGGAAGGACTGAGGGTCATCCAAGAATGAAGATTCGATTTTGAGAGCAGTAAGTCAAAAACTGAGGTCACTGGGAAAAGTATAAAAAAAAAAAAATGCCTGCCACGGCCTTTGCACTCCTCGATTCCCCCCCCCCCTCTCGTCGCCTTACCTTGTCTTCTGCGACCAGCCCTGTTGATCGTCCAAGGTGAAGGTGGTCTTGTGGGTGTGGCGTGTGGCGGGGTGGGTGTATGGGGTGAGGCCAGTGGCTCCGGGCACGCTGCCATCACCACCACCCTCTCTCGCCCTACCATCACCGCCCTCTTCTTCACCGTCTGTCCCAAGGAGAAAAGGAAAAAGGATTAGATTTTATACCTATCAGCTGCACGAGGGGCATTAAGTTGCTGCTCAGGGTCGTATTAGAAGTGGCTCAGCAGATTTCGTAATACCGATGCCTGGCGGTTTATTTCGCACATCACATCTTTAAAATCGTTTTGTATGCTACTGATGCAAAAGTGTCAGTATTAATATGATTTAAATAACAAACAAGAGCATCTTAAAGTCTAATATGCAAAATAAATCGCTAAAGAAGAGATGCGACGATGACTCCTTTGCCGCCATGAAACCAAAATCATATTTCGTCACCTTTGGGAGCGTATTCTAAGTGGCTTTGAAGACTTCGTAGTACCTCTTCCTTGGCGATTTGTTTAACATATTACACCTTATAGCTCCTTTGTATGTTGTGTATATGGCTTTAATGTCGACAGAATTAGCATCAGTTATATGATAGAGAATGGTGAGGTGTAATGCGCAGAGTAAATAGCAATGGAAGAGGTGTTACGAAATATCCAAGCCATTTAGAACACGGCCCTACGAGACTTTCAAGTACCTCTTCCTTAGGTGTTCTTTTTCTTAGTTTACCAGGAGCCATAACACTGCTAGAACCGGACCCATGTTGCTTTCCTGTGGCGTGTAGTAGTCGAGGGATGGATGAATGAAATGAATGCCTTCCTCGTTTGACTGTAATTATTTAGTGTTCTGCATTTAATATTGCATGATAACATTAAAATATTCATTAATTTTTTCATGTATGGGCCTTAGAACAGTTTCCTGTCTTATGGAAATACACAACGTGGAGAAGTGGTCGTTACTCTATAGAAGGCGCTGATTTCACCTTAACCCCTTCAATCCGATCTTTATATTTTTACTGCTTCTAGATGGTTATATTCAACTATGGGGGTCTTTCCGAACCTGGAGGAGTTGGATAAAACCTACATTATCCTTTTCACAATTAGAGGTCCTCGCTAAGTTGGGAAAAACTGTCCGGAATTACACACACACACACACACACACACACACACAAACTAAAAACGTTATCGGACTGAAGCGTTAATTATTCCACAACGATGACGCGTTTTTCATTTCACTGAGGCAGCCATGAGATGACCACCTTCAGGTTTGGCCGGACCTCTGAGAAAGGGTCAGCCTCTTCACTCCGATGACACATTCTTTAAACAATTCTTGCTATCCCCTGACGATTGTATTTAGTGTTGAGATTTCTCGAACTGGATGGGTCAGACACAGCCATTATTGCCCTCAGTAAGACAGGCAAGTTACTGAAGGCTGTTTCTAACTCCTCGAGTTCGAAGTGTTTCTCTTGAGCCGAATAAAACCCTCTTGAGGTGGCAGGAAAAGTTTAAACTGTAAGGCAGAGTATCCTTGGGTTTAATCTGCCCTGTGAAGAAACAGACTGGCAAGGAGGAGATGCTGAGAACCTCCTTAGCTGACGAGAAGAAGGAACAAAGAGGCAGAGTAAATCACACGGAATCCCATATAGGCTACTGCTGTTTCCTGGAGCCGTATTCATAATGGACCTAAACCAACCATTGCTATAAGCAAGTCTCCACAGCAAGTAACCCCTTTCAACACGGTTATGGATTTGTTTATATTAAGCTTTGGAGAGAATCTAGCGAGGGAATAAGAAGCTATTTCCTTTAACCCCTTCACCTGATGTCTCTCCCTTAGCTGACTGGAACAGACTGACGGCAACAAGAAAAGAATATACGTAACTGGACTTAAGGAGTTAAATACTATCATGATTAATTTAGTTGTGCCTTTACTTTTCATGAAATTATTCACTAGTTTGATCGTGAAGTGTCTGGAAGTTGTACGAGTTCAGATTTAAGCAAAAAAAAAAAAAAATGATATTGGTCCACAACTTATTCCCAGGAATGTTTGGGAATATGATACCGGGAGTTGAATATACAATCTCATTTTGTGTACTGTTTGGTAGCTTTGTGAGTAAAGATGAAAGTACAGTAAAAGTAAATGATCTGATGCACAACTTTAGCTCGAGACAGATTTATGGTTAGACGCTTAGAGAAGGCTGAGAGCTGCTGCTGTTGCTGCTGATGGTGATTGTTATTATTACTACTAATATCAACCCCAGTCTGTCAGGCCGAGCAGATTCCTCAGCTGCAGGCAAGCAACCGCCCCTGCAGGACTATTCCGTGCAAAAAACCGATGTTTCCTTACATGGAAAGGTGTAAAGGTTCGGCTCCTGGAAGGACACCGCATTTGCCTAGCTCCACCCGGTTAACAGGAGCACCATAGCAGGCTCCATATCCCCCACTTATCTGGTTGTATATGACACCCGGCGTTGTAAATGGTTTCCTGGGTTACAGGAAACCATTAGGCTTGTCACTCAGCGTAGAGCTGCCTAAGTGGAGAGAAGAGTAATGAAAAGTGACAGGAAGGAAAGCGAGAAATAGGAAGAGAGGAGGGCAGACACAGAGACAGACTGATAAAAGGAAGAAGTTGGCAGCAATAAGGAAGTAGGAGGCAGCAATACATCAAGTAAGTCCATGATTATCCCCACAACCTACCACCAAAGGTATAGTATGACAAATTTATATATTGTACATCTGCCTCCAAGACTCAAAATGGGAACGAATGATACCAACCCTCAGCTAACCACTTCAGTCCAGTGATGTGTTTTACCTATTCATTTTAGCTGCCTCCGGACGATCTGATTCAACAATCAATAGACACCCATCTTCTAGTGGAGGGGAAACTGATGGTTGTATCTGACTGCTTGAGATCGAAGTATCTTAAAAGCTGAACTAAATTATCTGGATATGGCAAAAGTGCGTTTCCTCATTGTTTAAGCCCTGCAGTATTTTGGCGTGATGGATTTATACTTCCCGCCCCAGGTGACGTCACTCAGCTCTGGTACTGACGGGTACTGAAGGGATCAATGAAGCCTTCCATATATTTAACTTCCGTATCCTGTGATGAAAAAAAAACGCTTGGAGAGAGCACGAACAAACTGGAAAAGATGTCCTCGGGGTGAAGGGACAAAATAAGGGAATGTTATCATCGGTAAATTCATTGAATATACTGTAAAAACATTAATCTATAATTTAACTGAAAACATAACGGATCATTACATGAACTGCTAATGTTTATGTAATTATTATTATTATATTTTTTGGGGGGAACTGTACGAGGGACTGTCTAATTGTTTACTGCGAAGAAAGCAGAGCTGCAATAACGTATTGGACTACATTTACATGAATTCTGTTACTCTCCACCAAAAAGATATTCTAATCACTGTGAGTTATATGCCTTGGTGAAGCATGTGGCCAACTGAGGCACAAACTGATAGTATGGTTTGGCTGCATCATCTCACAGCTGACCAGAAGACGTCATTATCCACACACACATATCATTAATTAATTTTCTTTAAAAAATTCATGGATGAAGGATATCTCCAACCCAGTCACGTATCCCTCAGCCAGCACCGTGCCTCTCATTAAGGCTCCACTAGTGGCTGTTATAATTACATCGCCTCCATTCCCATCAACAATGTAGGGACGCTACTGTAACTGCCTAATACACGAGAGATCTGTACCGCAGTTGATTTCCGTATATCTGCCAGGCTGTCTATCTAAACACACACACACGCGAGCGCGCGCGCACACACACACACACACACACACACACACACACACACACACACACACACACACACACACACCTGTATTTATTGTGAATGCTTGTATGTATTCTCACACGTGTGTGTGTGTGTGTGTGTGTGTGTGTGTGTGTGTGTGTGTGTGTGTGTGAACACAATATATACCGTACGAGGACTGTCAAACGCAGTTTACCCGTTGACGTCCATTTTAATGCATAGTGCAGTAGTATATGTTGTACATACTGTACAAATAGGGTAGTAATAAACTGCATAGCCAAAGGTTGTTTGGTTACTAATGTACAAAGTCCACACACTGAGATGCACAGGGAGGAAGGTGAGGGAAATGATGCTGAACCTAGAACCAGAACACAAACAGGAGGATAATGAAGGACCGACCAGAGCATAACTGCGTTGAAGTACTTACCTAGCAGGTTGTGTGGTGATCCACCCACTGAGGTGACTCTGATGGCAGGCCGGCATGAGCTGCGACTCCCTTCTTGCGGCACATCACTCGGCGGGTGCTGCCGGCAGGCAAGGCAGGGTGAGCATAGGCAGGGAATCAGAAAGTAGGGGAGGCAGGGTGGGCGGGAGGAACAGAGGCAAAACAAATAGTAGCAGGAGGACAGGGTGCATATCAGTACATAGGTCATGCAGGTCCTATGTACTGATCCATAATGATCCATAATGAGGTTATCTGCTGTTGCAATACTACCTAGACTGAAGATCTAACCAAATGTGAGAAAAAAGGATAGAAAGTGGAGAGACTCTTCTTGCTTCGCTCAACACTCCTTACGATGGAACAGCTGGCTGGAAAACAAAATGGGAACTTTCCTGGGAAGACAGAAGAGGAAATATCATGATCTATTCTGCTTCTAATCAACAGTTCAGAAACACAGCACACACACTATACCAAGTTGTTGTCGTGATTATATCATATCAGTCTGTTATTACACATCGACTTGCAAAAAGGGCATAACAGAGGCCTAAAAATGTCGAGTATTTATTCAGTCAGGTTTTAAGTGTATCTATAATTGTATCGTTCTCTGTTGGTTTTGACAGTTTATTCCAATATTCTACTCAGCAAATATCATCTTCAGTACGATGACATTTTCATCTTTCAGGCACCAGATTATTTCACATGTATTTAGGTAAGAAGAGACATTTTTGCTTGGCGAGACTACACAGCCTACTCATACGTTATCCCCTTCATTTACATGGCGCTTTTCTAAATACAATAAACTTTTTTAACAATAGGAAGAATATATATAAAGAGAAATGTGTCCTATGAATGAGGTTAATTTTTTTTCCAAGTTTAATAATGTAAATTCTTTTTTTTATTTTTATCCCATTAGCTCTAGTCGAAGTAATTTTCATCTCCGAATAAATATTCATAACTGATAGTAAAATTTATATAGAAGTTTTAAATACATGATCATGGAAGGTGAGGGCGCTTATCATCCATTCACTCGACGTAGTGCAGACTCTTTCTACCTCTGCCTCTACCTCTACCTCTCCACGTGATTCTACACTGAGTGACAAGCCAAATTGTTTTCTGTATCCCAGGAAACCACTTACTACGCTGGGTGATAACCATATAACCAAATTACTCCTGGTGATTTAGTGGCTGAAAACGCTGATATGGGTTCCATCTGAAGGGTGTAGGGGGTTTATTGCTCGCGTAATGCCACTCAGGGGCGGGTGAAGCTGCTCTAGTCACTGTTGCCTTAAACGTCGGAATTGAGCAGCCTAGCCCTGAGCTTCCATTAATGTGGAGCAAAATGGGATTATTGATGATGATTTAACTACATTTATTTCCTCCGCATTCTACCCAGTTCCATACCCAGCCAACAGTTCACTAAAAGATCGGACTCCCCAGAATGGTCGACAGGAATTGTGCCAGAGCAACGACCCAAAAGTCTTTAGCATGTGACTCTTCTATCTATCTATATACCTAGGCTGCTTCCCCCAAGGAAAGGGAGGTAGCCGAGGGAGGTAGCCGAGGGAGGTAGCCGAGACAGGACGACACACTCCCCATTTACTCACCCATTCAAACACATTCATTCGCATCTTAGCCCCAAAGGGGAGAACGGACAGATCCTCACCGCACCACACCGCACAAGGGTCAACTGCGCAATGCAATCAGTGACATCCGCAGCAGGGCCCGACAGCAGAACTGGTTTACCCCTGCCACATCATAACAGACCCATCCCCTTACCCGCACCTGACCTGACTAGCTGATCAGACCAAATGCGGGAGAATATCCCCTCAGGGCTACGTCATCACTTATTCATTCACAATTTCTCTCCATTTATTTCTGTCACGCTGTCAATTTAAAATTGCTAGAAACCATGCAAAAGCAGCAATAATTCTCGCTAAATCAAACTTTCTTCACAACCAAGCATCCAAACTACTATACACTCCTAAGGACAAAAGAATATTCTGGTCAGCCCTCAGTTCTTTCAATTAATAACTTTAACAAGTCATCACCCATTCCCCCACTAAAATCTTCAAAGGATAACACAATAAACTGACCCATGTGGTAAATCGAACATCCTTGCCAGTACATCTGCCAGTAATTCTACCTTAGAGGAAGTCAGCCAGAGCTTACCTATTCTAGAACTTGACTCTCCCGAAATTGCTCCACTTGAGATATTGACTAGATACGTGAAATCCATCCTAGGCAATTTACCAACCAACAAAGCTCCAGGTCTAGATGGAATTCCTCCAATTGTTTTGAAAAAGTGTTCCCCAGAGCTTGCTCCTGTTCTAGGAAAATTTTTCAGACTATGCATACGTACTTCTTCATTCCCTAATTCTTGGAAGGACGCCACTATCCACCCAGTTTTGAAGAAAGAAGTTCATTTCACCCCTCTGATTACAGACTAATAGCTATCACATCTTCTCTTGGTAAAGTAATTGAGATCATAAGTAATAAGCACATAGTTAAACATCTTGAATTCAACAATTTAATTAGCGACAGACTGTATGGTTATCACTATACAGACTGAGTATATCGCCAGGAGATTAAGTACATCAACAGATCCACTGTTGATATACTCAGTCTCCTGACTCATACCATCCATCAGTCAACTGACCAACATGGAGAAACTCATGCAGTAGCCACTGATATTTCTAAAGCTTTAGACAGAGTTTGGCACCGTTCCCTGCTATCCAAACTCCCCTGCTATGGCCTATCATCTTTTCTTCCTCTGATTTCCTCATACCTCAGCAACAAAAGGTTAAGAGTAAAAGTAGATGACATATATTCCAAGTTCCACCCGATTAATGCTGGTGTGCCACAAGGATCAGTTCTGGCTCCAACCCTATTCCCAATTCATATTAATGATCTCTTATCTGTCACCCATAATCCCATTCATTCATATGCAGATGACTCAACAGTTCACAGTTCATTCACACTTAAACACTCATTCACAGAGTTTAATATCTCTAACTCACAACTCAGTACAGCAATCTCCATAAACCAAGACTTATTTAAGCTCACTCAGTGGGGACAAAATAACACTGTCTCATTTAATGCTAGGAAAACCAAATATATACAATTTACTAACAGACAGACATTGCCTGATTCCAATATTACCTTCAATGCTACAAATATTCCCATCTCTAAAAGTATTGAAATTCTCGGTGTTTCACTAACCAATACCTTCAGTTGGACCACTCATGTTAGATCACTTGCTAAAACTGCTTCAAAGAAACTTGGATTATTGTACAGAGTACGTAACTTCGCTGACGAGCAGTTAGCTATAATTTATAAAAGTCATGTGCTCTCTCAGCTGGAATATTGCTCACCCTTATGGAATAGATGTGGAGAGGTTGCACAAAAACAACTAGACAAAATTCAGAACAAAACTCTTAGAATTATTAATCTCCCGACTATTACAAATGAACTGCCTCCCCTACAACTAAGACGGAATGTTGCCTCCTTTGCATTATTTTACACATACTTTCATGGCAAATGCTCAGACAAAGATGCATCCATTGTGCCACCTCTCCATGTCTTCTCCTGCGCTACATGGGCATCTGGTGGCGCTCTTGACTGGACTGTCACACTGCCATATTGCAGAACATCTACCTACCAGAATTCTTTTATTCCCCGAAATGCATCTCTTTGGAACTCACTTAACCAGAGTAGTTTCCTCTCAAACTTCAACCTATAGCTGTTCAAGTCTAACTGTTAAATAATTTTTTTTTTTATGAATGGGGGACAGCTGTAAACTGGTGTATGGATTTTTTTTTTTTTTTTTTACTTCATGTTCTTCCTTCCTCTGTTCAGTTATTTTTTTTTAAATCTTCTTTTTATAAAGAAAATGGTTTACCTGTTTTAATTTTTTTTTTTTTTTAATTCTTCGTGGAGAAAATTTCACAATGATGGAACGGATGACAAAAGTGTGAGGCACATATAGGGAGTGTTGCTGGGCCTCAGAGACAGGACTGTTAGGTTTGTGCGTAGTCAGAGAGAAGAACAGTGGCTTATTTGTGCGACCTCAGACTTAAACTCCCATTAACTCCTTTAGTCGGATGACGGATTATTCGTTTTCATTATGTTAACACCAGAAGGGTCAATTTAACTCGGAAGACCTCTCGTAGTGAAAGAGTTACTGAGGGGAATATTCAGCCCCTTAGCTTCCAAAAGTTTCCCCCACGCTGAGTAACTGCAGCGAGAATAAAGGAAAATGCGTCATCGAAGTGAAGTGCTTATGTACTGACATCTTTTTACACATTATGACAAATATGCAAACTAATCTTTATAAGAAGGTAATTATAATTGTGTGTAGATATGACGATGGGAAAAAGTGATATTCTTTTACATACAAACATCTTAACACCTTCAACCACAGGACGTCATAATTATGTAAATACTGCTGTCTTCTATTATATTCAGCTAAGAAGAGAATTTTCAAGCTGCAGGGGTTGGACACAGCCTTTTAATAATCATTAGACTGCAAGACACCTCGGTTAAGCTCAATACAAGTCGTCTGGATGAAACACACACACACCCACACACACACACACACACACACACACACACAAGGGGTTACGACATCTAACGGAGCCATTTCTACTATAGCAGGAGGTGCCATAATAGTTTACTGTGCGAGTTATCTGGCACTCTGGTGTGAGGTGATACAGTTAACAAAAGATAAACTGGAAGGAGCATACCTACATAATGCAAAATGTTTATTCAGGAGATATAACAGTTTTCCTAAGATATGAGAGAGGGTCCAAGCGTTATCGAGACGGTTGAATTATCTCAATAAAGTTTCCATATGTGGGTATAATTCTGTTTTAACAATTAACGGCACTATAAAACCAAGTCACAGAAAATGTACTGTACTGGTTCAGTACAACTAGACATGTGCGATGTTTTCCCTCATGTTTGGTCATCACTGCTGATCCTGAGTAGCTAAAGTATTCAGGTTGGGGACACGTATTGTACTTTTGTGGGAGACTTAGTACCTAACAGAAGCAGGATAAATAATATAGTCTGTCACTCTATTCGTCTGGAATTTCACCCTGTAAAGCATGAGGGGGTAGCGTTAGCCTTTGTGTATTTGTATCTGTATTTATATAGGTAATAATATGTGTGCATGTGTGTATGTGCATGTGTATGTATGCATGTATGTGTATGAGTGTGTGCATGTGTGCATGTATGTGTGTCCATGTACAGTTGTGGCCATAAGTAATCACCTATCCTCGTGTACCCCGTGCCTCTTGCTGGCTCCCTTACGCGCGGCAACTCACACTGGGGTAAAAGGGGCTGAGAGGGAGGGGCCAAAGAGAGAAGGGAAGGTGGGTGGGGGTACAAGTGATGGTGCTTAGGTGGAGTGAGGGAGTGGAGGGAGGGTAGGTAGGGGAGGGACAATGAAATGCGAAGTTGTGGCCACATAATTTGTCTATTTTCTTTCATTCAGGGCATCATATAAAGGAGTTAATATTCGGCAGATAAAGTTGCACTACACCTTGTATAGCGGCGTCAGATAAACTTTGGATAGGTGGTGATGTCAAGGACTGGCTCTTGAGTGAAGTATCCTGACGCGACAGATTAAATATTAGTGCAGAGTCATCGAGATTTTGTCGGCCCAGATTGTCAACGTGTGGATAAGGCGACCAGATTCCCACCTTTATAAAGGCTGGACGGTCCTGCTTTTTTTTTTTTTTTTTTTTTTTTACCTGTCCCGTTTTTTTAATTGTGACTAAAATGTCCTACTTCTGGGGCAAATTGTATAAAATGTCCCGCTTTTAGAAAATTAATATTACATTGCATATAAAATGACCTTTTATGAAATTATGATGAATTAGTATAATTATGCATAATCCAAACCAAGTGAAATACCAAATTGTTAATATAAAATTTATAATACTAGCTGGTAACTTTGGTGGGCCAATTCACCGTACTGTGCTGTATATTGGTTACTCAGTTTCTGGAGTTCGTTTGAGACGTTAGTGTTTGATTAGCTGCCCGAGGGCGAGGGTGAGGTGTTGCGTAGCAGCCATCGCACACTCACATTCTCTCTCTCTCTCTCTCTCTCTCTCTACACACACACACACACACACACACACACACACACACACACGTGACATTGTCCCGCTTTTAGCTCCAATAAATCTGGTCACCTTATGCGTGGAAGCCAGAGAACGAGGGGGGCCCGCCTCCTCCAGCTCACCAAAGACGAGTGGGAGCTGTTCAAACGAAACCAGCAAACTATCAACAATATTGTTTCCCCGGTGCCGCGACGTTTGCATGAGGTTTTTAAGGCATGAGGCCACTGGCTTGACCAGTGTCGGTAGACATTGACATTGATATATTCTGGGAGTTTGGGTAAGATTTTTTCATTTTCCCTCTAATAGATTATGAGCGATACCGTTACCATATCCACCCATGAGCACAGACATCAAATTTATTTACCTTTTATGTGCAATTATTTTAAAAAGCCTTTTCATATAGAGATGTCATTAAATAATTATTGAATTATCATGATGGTGACTGTATAGAGGGAGTGTACCGTATACCGCGAGAGAGATCATATTTACTGTGGACACAGCCATGTCAAAAGTTGCATATATTATTTAGTTACCAAAATTAATTACATGTAAGGGTAGAGGACGTTTCTTATACAAACATTACGGAAGTCAAAGCCATCCAGATTCCATTCTGCGTCTGAAGTCAAAATACACGGATAAACACAAATATCTGGCTCCGCACAAATGTTTGATGTCAGGTCAGTATATTTCTCTCACGAGGTAGTCCTTGACATCACCACCTATCTAAAGCTTGTTATCTGACGCCGCTACACAAGATGTAATGCAGCTTTATCTACCGAATAGTAACTCCTTTATATGATGCCCTGAATGAAAGAAAAGAGACAAATTATGTTGCCGCAATTTCGCATTTCATTCTCCCTCCCCTACCTACCCTCCCTTACCCCACCCCAGCACCATTGTTCGTTCCCCCACCCACCTTCCCTTCTCTCTCTGGCCCCTCCCTCTCAGCCCCTCTTACTCCAGTGTGACTTGACGCGCATAAAGGAACCAGTCTGAGGCACGGGGTTGAGGATGATAGATGATTATTTATGGCCACGACTGTACATATGCATAAGTACGTGTGTGTGTGTGTGTGTGTGTGTGTGTGTGTGTGTGTGTGTGTGTGTGTGTGTGTGTGTTACACAATGGAGTTTGTATAGCGATTTTATGGCACTCATCAAAAAAAAAAAAAAAAATCTTTCCCCACCTGTTAGACCCTGAGCCTTCACCTGCGTCCGATTCCTCACGTATATTTCACCACAAAACAACGCGTGACAGGTAAACTTCACTGCGACATCCTACCACTGTGCCCCGAGCTTCACTTACCGCTACCTCACACCCAGGAAGTGACTGATAACTGTAAAATTATCTACGGTGTTTTCTGCCGTCACGAGTCTTGCTCGTTGCACCTGCGTGATGTATACCGGTTATGGCACACGCGAGCATAGGCTTCATAACAGCCACGTTTGACTCGTAGTCTTGCCCACATTTCTTCCACAAAACAGATTCTGAACTGATAAACGAAGGTTTCTTGATTTCATATTGTCACAAATAGTTCAGATGGCAGAAATTATGCTCAGACATCAACATTGTGTGTACTGGGAAGATTTAACAGTTTCGGCCCAGTAAACACAGTTCAATATATATGTATAATTTCTGGCCCAAAAACACATTTACTGTGTGTGGGTATAGTTTCTGGACCAGTAAAAGCCACTTCAGTATTTGGGCATAATTTCTGACCCCAAAACAACTTTTTTGGTAATAGATGGGTGGGTACCATCGACCCTGGGAGGTACTACCATGAGAGTGGAACACGGCTACAAGCTTGGTAACTAGCCACACAGTCACTACTCTTAGGCAGGGAACATTCAGCCACCATTACAGTCACTTGGTGACCCTTTTGAATGACTATAGTCGGCATGAAAAGCCGCGTCGCGTCGTTTGCTTTTTTTCTCTCTCTCTCTCTCCATAAACGCTGCAAGTCAAGGTGGTGAACCGCAGCAACTGACACTGATGACTTTATTTAGCCACAGATCAATGTTATCAGTGTCGTTTACTGATGATTCACAACACTGATTACACTGCTTAACAAAAATTTCAGTTCAGAGAAAAAAAATGGGTATCACAAGGCAATAACGCGGCGCTGATTTCAAATATGATGTTCATTTTGCTCTAGCACGTACAGTTTCTCTGAACTCACTACACTTACACGCATCCCTATGGTGCAGTGGGTCTTCTTTTCATAGCTTTATTGCTGCCCTTTATACGTCTCTGTATAAATGCAGTGTATTATATCCAACATATACATTGCCGGTTGTCTACATCCACTATCTAAAATATGTCTATGTGCATGCATTATTCATAATATAATTCTTATTTCAGATTTATGGGTTGACTATGCCTCGCGGATGTGTGACTGATCCTAATTCTTTTTGTTACATATGTGGAAGTTTCACCCCAAAAAGGCAGAAACGGAAGACCACGTCCCTTGTAAATACAGCTTATCTACATTGTTTTGGGGTTAAAATTGGCGACCAAAACAAACGAGGGGCGTCCCATATCTGCTGCTTGACTTGTTCCAACTCTCTTCGCGAATGGCTAGCAGAAGGAAAGAAGGGATGCCTTTCGCAGTTCCCATGGTGTGGAGAGAACCTAGTGACCACACAATAGTTTGCTACTTTCGCATGACAAAAGTTGTGGGAATTTTTTTCAAAAAACTAAACCAGCATTGTTTATCCAAATTTACAGTCGGCAATGAGACCGGTCGATTACATGGAGGACCTTCCCATTCCAAGGCCACCAACAAATAAATCTGTATTCCAGACTTAAGAGGAGGATGAAGATGGAGAGGCATCTGGAGCAGCTGCCCCGATTCTGACTTCAAATATCAGCCGTCTGGCAAAGTACCCCATCTAGCTACCCAAGGCGACCTTAACGATCTTGTACATGATCTGAATTTATCAAAACAACACGCAAAACTACTCACTTCGAGATTGCAAGAACGAAACTTGTTGGATCCAGACACAAAGGTGACGAGCTTCAGGAAGTGGCAACAAAATCTGGAACATTTTTTCAAGTCTGACAGAAAAGTATGCTACTATAGCAATATCACAGGTCTGTTCGAAGCCTTGGTAAGGATTCATGATCCTGACGAATGGCGACTTTTTACTAACTCCAGCAAATCAGGTCAAAAGCAAGCTCTCCCCCACAGTGGGAACATTTTACCCAATATATCACTTGTTTAATCTCCTGAAATGAAGGAAACGTACGAATCGATGCAAAATCTCCTTGTTTTGACTGAGTACAACGAATTCTGATGGAAAATCTGCAGCGATCTGAAAGTAGTAGCCATGCTGCTTGGACTACAAGGAGGTTTCACGAACTACAGATGCTTCCTGTGTTTATGGGACGATCATGATGCGCAGCAGCACTACATCCAGTGTGAGTGGCCTCCCCAAAGTTCCTACGGAGCCGGTGTACACAACGTATGGAACGAACCACTCATCCAGGCGAAAGATATACTTCTGCCTCTTCACATCAAGTTAGGCTTGATGAAAAACTTCGATAAAGCCTTGGATAAGACAGGTGAAGGCTTTGCACACCTGAAAAAAGTCTTCCCTAAGATTAGTGATGCCAAACTGAAAGAAGGCATTTTCGTTGGCCCACAAATTCGTAGCGTCATGAAAGACAGTCAGTTTGATGCAACCCTCCAGGCAGACGAAGTTAAGGACTGGAGGTCTCTTAAGTTTACCTGTATATTGCGGTAATGGAACAAAGACACCATGCAGAATTGGCGCTGGTATGATGGTGGACTATTGTTGGATGCTGACATGGGAACCGATGTACACCACAAAAAGAAATAATAAAAAAAAAGTACTATAAGTACCTGTATGTACAGCGAAATTTACACACAACGGCAGAATAATACACTTGATTTTGTTTCTGCACATACCTTCTACATCCCAATAAATATTTCACTATTAAAAAAATATTCCCGGCATAGCCAGGCGATAGGACTGACTAGTGGAAGAAAATTTTCAAGGCTAAATTTCAGAAAGTCTGTGTGCGCTAGAGAAAAAGTAAAAACAAATTTGTAATCAGCACCGCCAATTTACCCCAGATCACCCATTTTCATTTCTGACCTAGATAAAACATTGAAATTTGTCTAGTTGTGAATGATCAAAGCCCAATGATGTGTGAAGCAGGCGAGGCGACAGGGCTTTTGATGTCGACTGTACATGGCTGAAGTACAACCCGAGACTCTCAGATTGTTATAAATCTTATTACACTTCTCAGATTTTTCCCAAATGTTGCTGGAAGCTGTTGGGAAGAATTAACTGGTCTTGGCCCTTGGTTTAGCTTCCATTTCATAGAAAACATCAGTTGTACCACAGTCAACCTTAACATGGGGATTCCTTAAGAGAATGCATGACGTCTGATATTTAGGTTAAAGGCTTTTCATCTTATTAACTCTTCTCCTCATACTGGCTCCCTTCAACCTCTGTCTCTTCGACACACTGTTGTATCTCTATCTCTTTTCAGTTGCTACTTCAAAGGTCACTGCTCCTCTGAACTGTCTGCTTGCATCCCTCCACCACTACGGCAGGAACATGTAGCAACAAACTCTCATCCTTTTTCTGTCCAGCTGTCTACTGCAAAAGAGTTAACTCCCAGTCCTTCATATATGCAACAGGTCAACTCTGGAACTGTCTCCAAATATCTGTATTTCCTACTGCTTATGATCTCCAGTCTTTCAAACGCAGTGTGTCTAGGCATCGCGATATGAACGGATCTTGATTTTTTTTTTTTTTTTTTACTGATCTCTGTTATCTTGTTTTTGTTTTTCTTGGAGGGAACAATTTGCAGGCTCCTTGCCTTTGGTTCCCTCTTCTTTGCATAAAGAAGAGGTAAACATATAATATACAGATATAAAATCTGCCACCTTATAAAGAAAAATTCAGCCAATCATATTGCTGCACAAAAGTTTAACACAAAATATCATAAAGTTAGGACACAGTTTAAGACTATGGAAATGTACCAATGACCACGGCTGTACTTTTTGTCTATAGCTGTCAGGTACTGAATTCTCTGCTATATGAGAATTTATACGTTAGATTAGCTTTAAAAGTAAGCGGTCTTTGTTCAAAATTTATGGAAACATACGTTCTCTACAAAATGACTGTAATTGTATACTGTACTGTACTTGAATGATTACGCTTATTGAAGAAAAATCAACAACAACAACAACAGCTACAAGGTCTGTTATTATCTAGAAACAGAAGACGACACTCAGTAGGAAAACATACCAGACAGTATACTCACAGAAATGGGTCACACAGTCTCACACATCATTCAAGCCTTCGGAGTACTGATGCCACCTCACCAGCTAAACATTCTGCATATATTTTGTTGTATTTTTCTTTATGTATAAATGCAAATCATATACACGACTGAACAGTTATTCCATCAACTACCAAGAGGGATTGCCAGAACCCGGTTATGTGCTTTTTCGTTCATATTTTATCCAGCCATTCTGATCCCCGCCAGTTTCTAGCTTTCCTGTCTTCCATATTTCGTTTTCTCACACAGGGAAAATGAACAAGAAAATTTAATTATGATTAAATTCTTCAGTCTGACATGTTTTCTCTTGCTACCATCAGACAAGTTTCTCCTCCCCCCCCTAAATTGAATAAAACTGCCTTATAACAGCAAGAATAAAATTAAAAGTAATGAAGAAGTTAACAAGAAAACTCAGTATTTATAAAGAAACCGAGTGGTATACCTGTGGACTCCGGAGGAAAGGGTTGGTGGAGCTACGGCCGCTGGAGAATGGGTTGTTGCTGCCCTCTCTTCCTCCACCCTCTTCTGCTCTCCCTGCCCTTTCCATTCCATCCTCTTCCCCTTTTCTTTTCTCAGTCTCACTTTTCTCTCCACCTTCCTTTCCCGGCGTGTACTTTCCTCCTTTCCCTCCGTCACCATCACCACTTCTCCCGACCGCCGCCACGGAAGGACTCCGAGAAGTGTCCCTGAAAGTTGCGAGTCCCATCTTCGGGGAAGGACGGGCAGGGGTGGCGGTGACTGAGGAGTGATG
The DNA here is from genome assembly GCF_032717465.1 of Coenobita brevimanus. Taxonomy (NCBI): domain Eukaryota; kingdom Metazoa; phylum Arthropoda; class Malacostraca; order Decapoda; family Coenobitidae; genus Coenobita; species Coenobita brevimanus. The sequence goes on along the minus strand of NC_137056.1, from coordinate 31,383,135 downwards.
CTGGGAAGTATCTGAAGAGAGATCGATGGAGTGAAATGATGCTTGGGAGTGTTGGGGTGTTGGCCGGGGCTTCTGGGATAAATGACTAGTTTCCTTGGTGTTCGTGTCGTCATCTGGACGGGATGGACCTGACCAGAATACGGAATCAATGGGCGAAAGCTGGGACTTTGCTGTTACATAAGAGTCATTGGCTGTGGCCGTTGAGAGGAGCTTACCCGATTTAACACTGCCGCTCCTTTCCCCTGCTCGTGCTCCTCCTGCTGTTGCTCCTCCAGATACACCGTCTGATGAGGCTGGACTATTGCCCTCACCGTTCACAGCTCGCAGAGTTCTCGGTGTGTCTGGATTATCCCACCTGGCGGCAGAGAGATGAGAAATAGAACGAATATTCGTGACCTATAGTTGCTGCCCATTCCCCCCCCCCCCCCCGTCTCTGGCCGAAAGAAAATCGTAGCCAGGGTTTCGCTCCGAACGAAGACTTAGTTGATAGTTCGAAGCTTTTGTGGACTACACGGGTGACACTGACATCGCGAACTGTTCATCACTTAGTCGAAGTTAGCAAATCTTCGAAACATATCACCTTAACACTCGACAACAGGTCCTCGCTAGCTGTGAATCCCTGGCCGGAACTTTATTACCCGTCCCCGCCACGGAGGAGCGCGGGAACCGGTATTGTTGTCACTCGGTTTGTCTGTTTGTCTGTCTGTCTGTCTGCCTGTTAACAGCTTTCCGCGAAAACTACTGGTGCAATTTTGACTAAATTTACAGGGATGATGGGCTATAACCCTCTGATCACATAATGAAAGTCTGGCCCAAACTGGACCAAGGCCCAGGCTGTAGGCCCAAAAAAAATATTTAAAAAGGGTAAAAAAAAAAAAAAATCGCTTTTTCTCCATAACTCCTTTCAAATTCGTCATATCGACGTGAAACCAAAACCTATAGGTGCATCTTTCAAATCTGCATCCTATAACATGCCTCATTACAGCAGGAGGGTCATCTCCCCAGTTAGTGGTGGTGGGGGGAGGTCAATGTCAGGTGGGTCGGGCCTAAAATTTCAAATGGGGATAAAATCGTCAATTTTAACCCGATTTACCCCAAATTTGATATGTGACATCTTTGACTAGATATCCTGTTGTGTTTATGCGTCAGCACTAAAATGACTGCAAGTACAGGTTTGCTGTGCCTTGGAACCGTTTCTTGTTTATTCATTCATTCATTTACTTATCGATTCCTTCTCCTCAACCTCCTCCTCCTCCTCCTCCTTCTCCTCCTCCTCCGCATCATCATCATCATCATCATCATCATCATCATCATCATCATCATCATCATCATCATCATCATCATCATGTCGTCGCCGCTATTATTATTATTCCTATTTTTATCATTATCATCATCATTAAGAGCAGGGGTAATGCGTGGGCGGAAACTCTGATTAATGAGTGTAATATCAGGTAACAAAAAGTGGTGCCAAGGCACAGCAAACCCGTCTCCGGCAGTCATTTTTGTGCTGACGTATAAACACAACAGGTTATCTAGTCAAAGATGTCACGTACCAAATTTGGAGTAAATCGGGTGAAAATTGACGATTTTATGCCCATTTGAAATTTTAGGTCCGACCCACCTGACACTGACCCCTCTACCGGTAACTGGGGGGATGACCCTCCTGATGTAATGAGGGATGTCATAGGATGCAAATTTGAACGATTCACCTTAAGCTTTTGGTTTCATGTCGGTATGACGAAACTGAAAGGAGTTATGGCGAAAAACGATTTTTTTCCTTACATTTTTTGGGCCTACGGCCTGGACTTTGGACCAGTTTGGCCCAAAATTTAGTCAGGTGATCTGAAGGTCATAACCCATCATCCCTGTAATTTTAGTCAAAATCGCACCAGTAGTTTTCGCGTAAAGTTGTTAAGAGAGAGAGAGACAAACAACCAAACAGACAAAGCGAGTGAAAACAGTACCCGTTCCCGAGTCCCTCCGGGGCGGGGACGGGTATTAAACTATATTTCTTAACAGTTCTGAACTAATGCGTGTCTCGGATGCTTGACCAGTCTCCTCTGTATTCACCACACCTTAGTAATACTTCAGTACCAACTTTCCCTCTTGTACATTTGTCTCAGTTAATTTGTAGGCATTTTGAAGAACTGGGCAATGGTGTCTTCTCTGAGCAAAACACGATAAAAGGCCTTATTTATTTATTTATTTATTTATTTATTGGTGACTATATCTAAACACCTCTTCCTTGGTGCTTCCTTCTGCGCATTATGCCTCAGTACCGTCTTGTACATTACACATGAAATCTATCAAGCTGTAATGAGCAAAATAAACAGCTAAAGAAGAGGAGCTCGGAAGCCTCCAGTGCTAAAGAGAAGAGGTAATAGATGCATCACTGGCGATATAATACTCAGGAAAACGAGAATATGGCTCATTTCAGAACAATTAATGTCGAGTTGCTACTGTCGTGGAAAATAGTTAGGCTAATATTTAACCTTTTAGGCTTTTAAGTTTGCTCTCCTGGCTAATATTTCTAAGCTGAGGGAGGCCTGGTAGGATGATACCCTTTGACGTGATGCGACAGGCAGGAAAGTGACGGACATAACTCTAGTGTGACGTAAAGACTCATTCTATAGGGTCTCTAGTGTGACGTAGACGCAGAGGAGGAGTAGGGAAGCATTTGCCCTCGAGTGTACCCTGTGCATAATTTTTAACTCAGCAGTTATGAAACTCGTGCTTAATATTCTGGAGAGTCTATTGGCCAGGGATGATGGCATTACTGGGATCTGACAGTCCTCGCTCATTGTCTCTGTTCAACGTTATGAAGCGATAGTTCTGTCTGCAGTTATACTTGAATTCAATTATGTTCGTAACTGTACATCCACTAAAATAATTATCGGCACCCCTTGCTTCAATACACTTCGCAACTATCACTGGAACAGAAGCCGTGAATATGAGGTTAGGTTCGGTACACCTGACCTTCCTTCCCTCAGTGTTATTGTATAACTCTCGTAGCTTCATGTAGTGAATAATGAATAATTCATAGCAGTGGACATAATGCTCGAAGGAAGGTCTCAAAACAGCAAAGCATTATCCACTAAATAATAGAGAAATCAAATTGCTTTTTGTCTGCCTGGCACCCATCATCCGAGGTTACCACCTTAAGATTTTCTTACACGTTATGATACAATGAAAACCACGATTAGCATTTTAAGAATAGGTTGATGGGAAACTTTATAGGCCTAACTGTTCAGTCTATACAGCACCCCACGAACAATGCATGTAAAGTATATACTGTATGTATCGTTGTTTCCTATAATATTAACCAATTCAGTGACACGTGAATGTAGTAGTGGATGGATTAGGACACTGAGAAAGGTACAGTCACTCATAAAAGAAACGACCCCCCCCGGGCAAGACACTTTTCAACCAACATGATATCGGTCCTGGTACCACTGTAAATGACGTCAGGTGAGGGGGTGTGAAGCTGCGTTTGGGGGAAGTTCATTCAAAATTCATTCTAAATGTGTCGAGCCCATTCATTTAACCCTTGAGGCCGGGGGTTTCATTTGCATCTTATTCCTGCCACCGGCTGACGGTTTTATTCAGCTAATGATAAACTTTTTCAAATGTGATGGGTTACATACATATGCCTTGATAACAAGTCAGATATAATGTATGTTTGACTCAATATGTGGATTGAAGCAGTGTTTCGTGCAGATTAACTCCGCCCTCCTCTCAAACACCCCTCCTCATCCCCCCATATGGCTGACGTTAAATACACTGTTACCAACACTGAATACCCCGAGTTATATTGCCTCTACCGCAGGGGGGGTCTTTTCTTTTATGAGTGACTGTACATCACCAATTTGACGAAGATGACGACATCACAGAGGGGGTGATCGGTAGGCATATATGTTTATTTTTGGATAGGCTTTTACCTCAGGCGGTTCTCGATTTGTATATAATGTGAGCAATGTGCTGCCTACGAAAAGCTTCAACTTGGACAGTTTGAACAACGAATGAGTAGTGCTCATATTCAAAGTGGCTTCAGGTTCTTTCGTAACACTTCTTAGAAAGCGGATTATTCTGTAAATAACACATCAACATCCTCGTTGATAAATTTTATGAAAACTATGTTGATTCACAAACTCTCTAAGTAACGCAAAAGGCAGTGACAATAAACAAATCAAATTGTTTAGTAAGCGGTGCTACGAAGCCTCCGATGCCACTGTGAATAAGGACCCGAGGCCCAGCAGATCAGTGACACCAACCAGACTCGTTAACTCAGCTTATTGTCAAATCCCTCGTCCGCTGTGTCACAATTTATCACGCTAAAAGAGTGCTGATAATTTTCTTAGAGGGTGTACAGTACATGACCCTTGTTATTTACAGTAAGTCCGTAAATGTACATGACCTTGCTATTCAGAGTATGTCCTTAACTGCACATGACCTTGGCTCTGACCTGACATGAGATGGCCCCTGAGGTCCCGCGACGTCGGCCTGGTGTGTGAGGATGTAGGAGGGAGGGATGGTGCTGATGTCTGCCTCACTACCACGACGCAGCACGTACTCGTTCACCACCTGCATCATCATCATCATCATCATCATCATCATCATCATATTCATCAAGATCACTACTATCATTGCCGTCATTATCAATACCCTATTATCATTATCGACTTTACAACCAACATCTACATAAGCATCACTATCAGCAGCAGCAGCAGCATGAGGGTAGGAGAAAAAGCCTGCAAGTGTGCAAGAATAGGCTGGTGTGAAGAAAGAGAAATAGATGAAGAACAAGGTAGGAGAGAGAACAGTGAGCGTCTTTACTGAGGACAAAGGCGCCTCGAGTTCCTCTTGCAAAGACCATCTGTCGCAGGGCGCGGCGTTAGGAAAAACAAATGGATGGAGACAGGCAGACAGACAGACACTTATGTAGACAGACAAATGGTGAACAGATGCATGGGAATATAGGCAGACAGGCTTAAATAGTAGATACGGTTTGATAGAAACTAAGTGGTCTTCGCCTAGAAAAAATTCGTAAATTTCTTGAGACAATGCATTGATGTCGTCTATTTCTGTTTCCATTCACACCGCCACAATTCTCCGAAAAAATTGAAAATAGTTTTACAAGTTCTCTTGAACTGCCGTTTATAGCATCGATGAACCTGAAAAAGTAATGCACAGGAAGGGTCAGAGCTTGTGATGTTCCAAGGATATTAATCTATTTTCATGCAATGTGTAACTGAGAACATGACATTTACTGTTAAGACAGAAAAGCAATATACTGCATCTTATTAGAAAAGGCAGCTAAACGTGAGTGTGACCAACTGGCATTATACAGTGTCAGTCATCGATTCTGCGGTGCGTGGAAATACACCAATACGTTCTCGTCGAGTGTACTTATGTAATGTTCCGAGATCACTGGAAAAAAGGAAAGGAAAAAGAGGGCGTTGAAGAGATAACGTAGTGTCATCCTAACATTCCTCCAGACATGACCAACTGATTAACAGAGGAGTTTCGTTAGCTGGAGCCACGGTGACTTACTGGCAGCATATTCTTCTCCCGGAGTGTGCGCGACTTGAGCCATGGAGTCATAACACAATCCACGGCGGACAAAGTAGATACTGGTTTCATAAGTCTCCAGTCTATCGGTTCGTAGGCATGACAGATACAGACTACCAAACACACGCACGTCAGGCTCGTAACCAGACTTTTCGAAGGTGAGGGGGAGGGGTCTTTTCGGCTGGATCTGGACTTGCATGGCAGCCGGCTGGTCAAAGGTCTGCTGCATACTTGATATGGGGGTCTGAGTGTATGTATAAGCGACACTGAGAAGCAGCACAAAACTTCTGAACAACAAAGGGTGACCCTTTTGCACTGGTATTAAAAAACAGACCGTGAGAAAGTGAACCTTTAAGCAGGTGGGGGGGCCGTCTGACCCTCTCGACCCCCCTCCCCCAGGCTACGGACCTGCAGGTACAGCACACACGCACACAGACAAGAAACACATGCACACACAAACACAGAAACAAACACAAATGACCACCAACACAAACAAATACACAGACGCAAAAAACAATCAGATAAACAAATAACCACCCACACAACCATGCGCACAGACACACACGAACAAAAACAAACATAAGCACACAAACACACACTCACACAGCAACTCACAAACAAACAAATAAACAAAAACATACAAACACAAACAAGTGCAAATTCACAGGCATACGAAAACGTGCGCGCGCACGCACACACACACACACACACACACACACACACACACACACACACACACACACACACACACACACACACACACACACACACACACACACACACACACACACACACACACACACACACACACACACAGCCATAACAGCACCATCTTTCACGTGTAATGCTGTCACCAATACCCTATAGTTGAACTAGCTTCAATGTGTAACCCTAGTGAAGTGAGCCAGGACAATACTGCCTATCTATCTATCTATCTGTTGCCAGACGCCTTAATCCCATACGGGGTGGCCACAAACAAATTGCCTCCACGTCGCCCTGTTCCCGCCATTTCACTGCCCTGCTCGCAATTCACATCCCCCTCTCTCATATACTGTACCTCTCCACTCCATCACTCAATCTCATCCTTGCCCTCCCGCTCTCTCTCTCCCCCTCCACCTCACTCACATACACTCTCCTCGTCAGTCTCTAACCACCACAATGTATTACTCCTAACGCTTCCTATCACATCCACATCCACTCCACAACGCTCCTTCATTTCCTCATTTGTCAGTCTATCTCTTCATGTGACTCCACATGCTCCTCTCAAATAACTCATTTCCACTGATCTCACTCTTGTGTCCTTCCAACAACGTCCAAGCTTCACTTCCATACGTTAGAGTTGGTATCATAATACCGTCATGCAGTAACTTTTTCACTTCCATGCTCACTTCCCTGTTTATCACTGCTTTCAAGGAACCAGCAACCTTTCTTCCTTGTTGTACGCTTTCAAATACTTCACCCTCCAATCTTCCATCCTTACTCATCACACTACCCAAGTACTTAAACGTACTCACATTTACCATTTCCTCACCATCCAACCTCACTGTACATTCACTGACTTCACTTCTCTCGAACACTATAACTTTACTCTTCCCTACATTCACCTATAGATTCCGTTTCTCACACACTCTCCCAAACTCATCCACCAAGCCTTGCAGCTCCCCTTCGTCTTCACTTAACAACACAGTATCATCTGCAAACAACAGTACAGGGAGTTTCCAAACACTGCCCTCTCTCATTAGGGCCACTCCAACATCCACTGCCTTACCTTTTATCTCTTTTATAACCCCTCCATGTACAGACTGAACAACCATGAAGACATGACACATCCCTGTTTCAGCCCAACCTTCAAAGAGAAAAATTCACTCAGTTCACTATCCATACACACTGCAGCCTTAGCACCCTCATACATATTCTTCACAGCATTCAACAACTTCCCACCTACTCCATATATTCTTAATACTTTCCAAAATCCTTGTCTATCCACCCTGTCATATGCTTTCTCCAAATCCATGAAGGCCGCATACAACTTCTTTCCCTTCTCTAGACGCTTTTCCACTACAGATCTAAGAATGAATATCTGATCTATACAACCTCTTCCTTTCCTAAAGCCCCCGTGCTCTTCTCCAACTAATTCCTCTCTTATTTCCCTAACTCTGTCAATAAGTATCCTATCATATACTTTTCCTATTACACTAAGAAGACAAATGCCCCTATGATTACCACACCTTCTTTTTCCCCTTTCCCTTTGTACAAGAAAATAATTATACCTGACTTCCAACCCTCCGGGACTCTAACTTCCTCCCAGGCCAATCTGCACATCTTCCACATCCATTCTACTACTATCTCTCCCTCATGCTTCAGAATTTCACTACACGCTCCATCAATTCCTGGGGCTTTCTCCATTATGACAATTCGATTATGGAAAAAGTGTTGGCAGTACTGACCTGGCTGTAGCGACGGTCTGTGCTGGCTGACACTTCGTTCAGGATCGCGTCACTCATCATCTTCCTGTAGGAGTCAAGAGAAAAATATATACAAGGAATCTTATGCACAGGTTAGGCTCAAGCAAGTTTATCAGTATGACTCCTGTTGATTCCCAGATGTTTTTGCACATTGTCTTTGAAATACAATTATGGGTACACGCTGAGGAAAACTGTTCAAGAATGGACCAAATGTGAGATGTGTACTGTCGACAACATAAGTTCACCTAATATCTAACCTCTTCTTCTTTCTTTCCATATGGTAGTTAATATTCCTAAGCTGAGGAAGGCTTGGTATGTATGTTGATGGAAGATTCTTCTATATTTCAGGGAGGAAAGGGACAGACATGCCATAAGCAAGAAATAGCCACAGTGGTACAGTGAGGCAACTCTTGTTCCTGTTTGCACTGTTAATAACGACAAGTCCTCTCTCGTCCCCCCCCCCCTCTCTCTCTCTCTCTCTCTCTCCATGATTTGATTTCACTGTGGTGAACCTGTATCAACAGACACTGTGACTTAATGTGACCAAATCAATTTCCAAAGTCCGTGGAAAGAAACGTAGGAGAGGCAACATAACTTTTGACGTTGATTGTACTGTGACGTCACACCAAAATGTTTATACTAGTGCATCCAGTCACAACACATGTTAAACATCAGGTAAATGTTAGTGCATTACAACACACACAGATTGATGTTAACATGTGACCTTTACCTGTGACTAGTTCTCAGAATCGAATCCCTTCATCACTGGCTTGCCCAAATCCCTTCAAACAAGTTTCGTCCAAATCAAATAAAACTTAGCTTATCTTGCCATGTGGCCAGCTTTGACCTATTACTCTGAGACAGTGTATTCTTCAACACTCTCACAAAGTTTGGTTGAAATCGAATCAGATCTATTTGAGAAAATTACTACTAAATCATTTAGCTACATGTAACTCAGTCCCTGTCAAACTTATTGACAGTAAAGTGTTGAGATGATCGTCAGCATAAGAAATCAATAACAGAATTTAGTGAAACTGGTTAACAGCATTTTGCCAATATAAATCCTTTACTGTAATAACGGAATGGTATTTTCACCAGCAAAATGCCGCCGACAGTCCCTTGCCAGCATCAAGCCAGCTTTGTGTCCTGCCAGTTCTGTGTCCTGACCTCCATACTACTCAGTCCTCCCCGCAAGTCAGAGCATCTTTCTTTTTCCTACTCAGTTGCTGGTCGCTTCCTACTGTTGTCACATAAAAATGTTTAGTGTAACACCTTCCATCGTCACATCTGGCAGGGAAGTGTCGGCAGTTTTAGGTTGTGGTAGTACACTGCCTTGTCCTTCACTCAGTCCAACTGTACTCTTTTTTACCTCGCCTAAAATTACAATCTCTCCGCCTTGAACGCTGATCTGTAACAATATAATGCCAGTCAAGAAGTGCTGTGGAAAGGATGTAGAACCGCAGTATTGTCTTTTTCTAACAGTGAACAAAGTAAAATAAGCTACACAAGGATGAAAATCCGGGCCAAGATAGAGTAAACATAGTAGTCATATTCTTGTTGGCTTAGCGACTCCATGACACCTTTTCCTTAGTGATTTATTTCGCACATCACATTATAATATTCTGTTGTACATTATTCACACTTGCTGAATATCGTCAATACTTGCATGAATAACACACAGTCTATAGAATGCAGGCATAACACACACACACACACACACAAAGTGGTAAGGAAGAGAAGCTTGAGAGCCACTTAAGCTGACGAGTAGACGGCCTCTAGAACAATAAACGTAGTAACTGAAATTATTTTTGTTCTTTACCTTTCACCTCGAAAATCTTACGGTTTTTGTATCTTTTACTGTCTTTCACAAGCAAAAATCTTACCTTTTTTCTACCTTTCACAAGTTTTCATGTTTGAGTATATATGTCACTGTTTTTCCACGCCAAAAACCTTATTGTTTGTTGGTTTCACCTTTGACTGTCTGTTGCTCACATACAAAATCAACCATTCATATAAAAACCATTACGAAAGCAAATCAATTGTCACATCTACAATTTTAATCTTATCTACGTTTCATTTTCTTTCACATCTACTGAACTACCATACAGTGTGTGGTGTAGTGTGGTATAGTGTAGTGTGGTATGGTGTGGTGTGGCGTGGCGTGGTGTGGTGTGGTGTGGTATGGTATGGTATGGTATGGTGTGGTGTGTTGTGTCGTGTGATATGATGTGGTGATATGGTATGGTGTGGTGTGGTGTTATGGTGAGGTGTAGTGGTATGGTGGTGTGGTGGTATGGTGAGGTGTAGTGGTATGGTGATGTGGTGGTATGGTATGGTGTGGCGGAATAGTGTGGTGTGGTGGAATAGTGTGGTGTGGTGGAATAGTGTGGTGTGGTGGCATGGTGAGGTGTGGTGGCATGGTGAAGTGTGGTGATATGGTGAGGTGCGGTGGTATGGTGTGATGTGGTGTGGTGGTGTGATGTGGTGGTATGGTGTGGTGTGGTGGAATAGTGTGGTGTGGTGGTATGGTGTGGTGTGGTGGTATGGTGTGGTGTGGTGGTATGGTGTGGTGTGGTGGTATGGTGTGTGGTGGTGTGGTGTGTGGTGGTATGGTGTGTGGTGGTGTGGTGTGTGGTGGTGTGGTGTGTGGTGGTGTGGTGTGTGGTGGTGTGGTGTGTGGTGGTATGGTGTGTGGTGGTATTTTGTGGTTTATTCTGGTGTGGTATGATGTTATGGTATGGTGCAGTATTGTATTTTGTGGTGTGGTATTATGTGGTTTGGTATTGTGTAGTGTGGTGTTGTGTGGAACGGTGTAGTGTGGTGGAATGGTATGGTGTGGTGGAATGGTGTGGTGTGGTGGCATGGCGTGGTGTGGTGGAATGGTGTGGTGTGGTGGTATGGTGTGATGTGGTGGTATGGTGTGGTGTGGTGGTATGATGTGAAGTGGTAGTATGGTGTGGTGTGGAGTGATGGTGTGGTGTGGAGTGGTGGTATGGTGTGGAGTGGTGGTATGGTGTGGTGTGGTGGTATGGTGTGGTGTGGTGGTATGGTGTGGTGTGGTGGTATGGCGTGATGTGATAGTATGGAATGGTATGGTGTGGCGTTATGGTACAGTGTGGAGCGGTATTCTGTGGATTGTTCTGATGTTGTTGTGTGGTATAATGTGGTGTGATGGTAGGGTATGGTGTGGTGTGATGGTATAGGCATAAACATAGCCATAACACAATATGTAATACTTAAAGGCATTAATATAATCATAGCACAATTTGTAACACTAGCACAATCTGTAACAAGCAGGTGGATGTCTGGCGCATCAGGTGGAGAAACACAAACATCCCCTGGCCTAGACTACCAGTAATGTCAACACGCATGATGTACGTCAAACACACGATGCAATTCAGACAAGCTAGTTAGCCACGTGACAGAAGCATGCTAGTCACCACACACACACACACACACACACACACACACACACACACACACCAGTCAGCCGGAAACCAGGCGGTAATATATACCCAGAAATCAGGTGTAGGAGTCAGGAGGAGAAGGAGATTGGGGAGAGTAGGAGACACAGTAGGAGGCTGGCAGCGAGCGAGAGATTAGGTGTCACTCCGTCAATCAGTGAGTCACGTCACTGTCTCTTACACAACTGGAGGGGTAGGCAGTGAACAATATAACTGTGTCACAATAAAACCCCTTAACCCCAGAGTGTCTCTACCTCACCTTCACTTAAGATTCAAGATAGGCAGAGGGGTGAGAGAGACAGAAAAACCTACCTGGAGATTAGAGAGATGAAACCCACAAATACACAGTCTTCATAATATTCAACGCCTCACGACTCTCTACCTTTGCTGGTTACATAGGTGCTTCGCCAGTCTACAACTACAATCCCTACCTCCTAAGCTATGACCATTATCTACAGTACATTGGGCAGCAGCAGTAATCTACGAAGCTCTACCAAGCTCGACACTGGTGGCAACGATTCTCTACTGTACAATTATCCACATTATTGACATTGGTGGCACCTACCTACCTAGATACCTACCTACCTACCTATTTACCTGTTGACAATGAGATGGTATGGTAGGGTAAGGTGTGGTGTGATGGTATGGTGTGGTGTTGTATTTTGATTTGGTGTTGTTTAGTGTGGTGGTGTGTGGTATGATTTGGTGTGATATTCTGGGGTGTGATATTTTATGGTTTGTTGTGTAGTGTGGTATGGTGTGCTGTGATGGTACAGTATGGTGTGGTGTGACGGTTCAGTATGGTGTGGTATTGTATTTTATGGTCTGGTGTGGTGGTATGGTGCGATAGTATGGTGTGGTGACGGTGTGGTGCGATGATATTGTGTGGTTTGGTGATGTCGTGTTGTGTGATGTCATATGGTGTATGGTTTGGCTTGGTGTGGTGTGGTTGTATGGTGTGGCTTAGTGTGGTGTGGTATTTTCTGGTTCATTGTGATGTGTGGTGTGGCATGGTGTGGTGTGGCATGGTGTGGTGTGGTGTGATGTGGTGTGGTGTGATGTGGTGTGGTGTGGTTAAGGTGTGGTATGATACTATATTTTGTGGTGTAGTATTTTGTGGTTTGCTGTTTGTTGTGTTGTGTTGTGTGGTGTGGCGTGGAGTGGGTGGTATCGTGTGGTATTATGTGGTGTAGTATCGTGTGGTATGTGGTGTGGTATTGCGTGGTATTGTGTAGTGTGGTTTAATACTGTGTGGTGTGGTGTGGTGTGGTATCGTGTGGTGTGATATGATATTGTGGTGAGATGTTGTGGTGTGGTATTGTGGTGTGGTGTGGTGTCCTGTGGTATGGTATGTGTGGTGTGGTGTGGTGCTGTGGTGTGGTGTGGTGTGGTGTGGTGTGGTGCTGTGGTGTGGTGTGGTGTGGTGTGATGTGGTGTGGTGTGGTGTGGTGTGGTGTGGTGTGGTGTAGTGTGGTGGTATGGTGTAGTGTGGTGGTATGGTGTAGTGTGGTGGTATGGTGTGGTGTGATGGTATGGTGTGGTGTGGTGGTATGGTGTGGTGGTATGGTGTGATGTGATATGGTGTGGTATGGTGTGATGTGGTGATATGGTGTGGTGTGGTGGTATGGTGTGATATGGTGTGGTGGTATGGTTTGGTTTGGTGGTACGGTACGGTACAGTACGGTATGGTATGGTATGGTATGGTGTGGGGGTATGGTATTGCATTTTGTGGTGTGGCGTGGTGTGGTATTGCATTTTGTGGTGTGGTGTGGTGTAGTATTGCATCTTGTGGTGAAGTGTGGTGTGGTATGTTGTTGTGGCGGTGTGGTGTGGTGTTGTGCGGTGTGGTGTCGCAGTGTAGTGTAATATGATGGTATGATGTAATGCGTGGTGTATCGTGTATGGTATTGTGTCGTGGTATGATGCCGTATGATGTGGTCGTTGTGGTACTGTGGTGGTATGATGTGTGATGGTATAATGTGGCGTGTATTTTGGTGTAGTAGTATGGTGTGTATTTTGGTGTAGTAGTATGGTGTGTTGTTTGGTTGTATGGTGTGTTGTGTAGCTTGGTGAAGTTGGTGGTATGGTGTGTGGCTTGGTGGTATGGTGTGGTGGAATGATGTGATGTGTGATATGATATGGTGGTGTGTCAAGTGGTGATGTGTGGTATGAAGTGGTGATGTGTGGTATGGTGTGGTGGTGTGTGGAGTCATGCGGTAGTGTTGTGTGGTATCATGTGGTGGTGGTGTGTGGTTCGGTGGTGTGGTGGTGTGTGGTTTGGTGGTGTGGTGGTGTGTGGTTTGGTGGTGTGGTGGTGTGTGGTTTGGTGGTGGTGTGTGGGTTGGTGGTGTGGTGGTGTGTGGTTTGGTGGTGTGTGGTTTGGTGGTGGTGTGGTGATGTGGTTGTGTTGTGTTGTGTTGTGTGGTGTGGTGGTGTGATGTGACGGTGTTGTTGTGTGGTGTCGTGTTGTTGTGTGGTGTGGTGGTGTTGTGTGGAGTGGTGGTGTGATGGAGTGTGGTGGTGATGTGGTGGTGTTGTGTGGTGTTGTGGTGGTGTGTGTCTTGGTGATGATATGTGGTGTGGTGTCGGTGTGTGGCGTGGTGGTGGTGTGAGTTGAGGTGGTGTGATGTGGTGTTGTGTGGTGTGGTGGTTTTGTGGTATGGTGATGAGTGGTGTGGTGGTTGTGGTGGTGTTTTGCGTTGTAGCATGCTGTGTGGTGTATGGTACGGTGTGTTGGTGTGTGATATGGTGTTGTATTGTATGGTGTTTTGGTGTGTGGTATGATGTTGTGTGGTGGCGTAGTATGGTGTGGTGTAATGTGGTACTGTGGTACTGTGTGATGGTGTTGTGTGGTGGAAGTGTGGTGTGTTGTATGGTGTGATGGTGGTGTGGTAGCGCAGTGTGGAATGTTGTGTGGTACAGTGGTTCTCTGAGGTGGGGCTAATGTTGCAGCAGAGTAATATGAGAAAGGTTACGAGTAAAATTTTTATCTTACTTGAGCGCGACATCATCAGGTGTTCCAGACGCCATTTTGACTCCAATACTCGTCTCTCCTCACTGGCCGTCTCCACTCAGCGGTATTAGCGCCACAGATCCCGTCCAGAGGTGCCACACACACTGCTACATCACGGTGCGTCCCTCGCCACAACCACCGGCAAAATAACCGATACACAGCAAAGCCATAGCTTCACACCGAGTCACCGAAACCTTCAATGAAGCAGTGAAAGATAGCTGTATTTTGATTTTTTTTTTTTTTATAACAAATATTAAAGTGAGGGTTAGACTAAATCAAACAGTGACTGAAAATACGTTAATGTAGGTACTAGAAAATTACAAACGTCTTTATCTTGAGTAGACATGGTCAGGGTATGACTGAAGGTGGAAAGAATCTGCTCACCATTCGAAGCGTTTAATGAGACACTGAGCGCGAGGAGTGTTTTCCTGGTTTCGTCTTACTTTTATGTCAAGCCAAAAAGTTTTGGTCTTACAAATGTTCAGTAAATATATGTATGAAAAAGTTGTAAGAGTATTTATCTTAAACAGTTATGACCAGAGCTAGAGTTGAAAAGAAAAAAAAAAAATCATTTACATTGCTGCCTCTAACCAAATCTTGTGTATTCAAAGTTCAAAGTTCAAATAATTTATTTCCATACAATATGGTTATTTTTACAAATCGGTATAAAAAGTCACAGATAAAAGTAGTCGTGTCATATGCGATACATGATAATATCAACTACAAATCACTTAAAATTAACTTCCTAAGTTTAGATATAAAAACATGTAAGCTTCCGGAATGAGTGATATCAGTAGGTAAATTATTCCACAATTTGGGTCCTAGTATGGTGATGGCTCTGGCACCAAAGTTTGTTCTGGCTCTAGCCACAAAAAGGTTATTTCGCTGTCTTGTTGTACTAGCTGTGTTTTCACTGACAGTGGACAACTTTAGATACCACACAGGATAAAAACCATTGACAGCCATATAAACGGTGGTACATCTGTCAAAAATATGTTTAATCTTTAACCACTTTAATTCCTTTATGATGGGGGTTACATGGTCATACTTTCTTGCTCCCCCAATAGCTACTTTAGCTGCAAAATTTTCACCTGATTCAAAGTAAAATATTCAGGGAAATTTGTCGTCACTGAGAACGCATCGATATTCCAAGAATTCACATATGTAGATATTTTTTATCGATACCTACTTACTTTTAAGTATGATGTAATGCAATGGCATTTTCTATGTCCTTATGCCTGCAGTTCAAAGCATGTGAATACTACAGTGCAGTTACGCTGTGGTAGGATATATCTTACCTCCAAAAGATATGGGAAAATGATGAAGGTAAAATGAGTTGCCTTTCAAGAGAGAACAGCACTCCCTCATTGGCACAGTGCCTATCTTTGGTTTTATGGGTTCCCTGGTCGCAGCTTAAATATCAATCTAAGCTTTGCACTTGCTTACATCTTATAGTTTCAACCCCGATCATAACTAGAGCGCACAACTGTTGTTGTTGTTGTTGCTGAGTAACCCCGGTCTGTCTGACCAAGCAGACCCATCAACCGCAGGCAAGCAACCGCCCCTGTAGGGCTGTCCCGTGCAGTGAACTGATGTTCCCTTGCGGTGGACAGCACCTCGCCAAAGCGAGGCACGGGGAATAATGTGTAGGTATGGTTCCGGGTGGATGCCACACTTGCATCTCTCCACCCATTTAACAAAGACACCATAGTAGACTCCACATCACCCTGTTACTTGGCTATATGGTTACCACCCAGCGTTGTAAGTGGTTTCCTGGGTTACTGGAAACCATTTGTCATTCTTTGTAGAGTCACCTGAATTGGAAATCAGACTAGTGAAAAGTGACAGGAGGGATGGAAAAAAATTGGAGGACAGGAGGACGGGCACAAAAAAATAATGATAAAGGTGAAGAAATAGGCAGCACTACATAAAGCGGGTGGATGATGGTCGCCATCATTACTACTACGCACAACTATAAATTCACTAAGAGCTTTTAAGTAAAGAAGTATTGGTAGTGTGTACTTCATTTACGATAACTCCTGAAATAAAGCACTTACAAACAAATCGCACATCTCTTATCACCTACGTCTACACCTCGACTCAGTGCACACCTGAAATTAATACACGTGACTAGGGCTTCCCTGGACAACAGTGTAATTCTCACTCTAGAGCAAGGAATGACGCTCTGGCCCTCTGCCGGTGCGTGGATGGGAAAGATTCTGGTTGGCTGCTTCTCTGACAACGAGGCTTGAGAGCACATTCACAAACAGATTTAAGCCTAAGTTGTGTTTAAGACTGTTTGCAAATATTATATATAAAACGATTTCCTTATATGTTTATCTTCACTTGCATAGCTATACCAAACACTTCCCACCAAAATTAGGATGCGTATTGAAGTGACATATACGTTTACAATGATACAAAAGTCTTAATAAAGATAATACAGTACTACTACTACTACTACTACTACTACTACTATTACTACTGATAATAATCCATCCATCCATCCATTGCCAGACGCCATATATCCCAGTCGGGGTAGCCAAGGGCTTAGAGTTAATTGTTTTACAGGGAGGGGCACTAATCCTCCACCAACCCCACTTGACACGTAGGGATAATAATAATAATAATAATAATAATAATAATAAAAGTAGTAGTAGTAGTAGTAGTAGTAGTAGTAAGCTGTACGAAGACTTGTTTACCGTAAATACTGACAATCCTTTATACATACTATCTCTGTCATGGTAGTCACTCCAGCCCAGCAACCTGTCAACATGATGAGGGAGAAGGACCGTCAAAATCCTGTCTTTTGTCTGCAGTGCTTTGTCCTGTACATTAGCATACCCAGTAATCCCCTCACTAGCACCACCTCATTATGTGATACTTTATTCTTGCTGCCTCCAGACGATTTTATTCAGATCAGCAGACTTTCCGAACTGCCTCTCCCTCCTCCACTCACATACACTCACCTAAGTCTCTCATTCTCCATCCCGTCTACATGGCCAAACTATCTTCTCAAGGTATTTCTCCTGTGGATATACAATAAAGCATTACGGGAAGTACAGTCGCCAAACTTTCCACCTGCGCCACCCCGCCACGAGAGGTGGGTAAGGGGTGCTGGCAACAGTGTAGGCTATCTGTTTGTTCGTGTGTACATGCTTGATGAAAGTTCGGATCATCACCTCTCGTTTTCCTTAGTGAACCTCAGTCAAAGTTCAACCCAGTAATCAGTCGACAATTTTTAGGCGATAGAATTTCAAAGGAGCTTCTTGAAAGTGTTGGATAATGCAAGTATTGAAAACAATAAGTAAACTAATTCAAAAGACCGCATCTTTACATATATATTTAAAAACGTATTCTTTTTCATTATTACATGATAAACCCATGGCTAAAAAATGTCTACTGCATATTGGGGGGGAAGAACCGTCGTGTGACCGGCCCTTATGGTTGAAAAGTAGATATCTGTGTCTGACTGTTCGTTTTGCATTTAGCCAGTCCTGGGCCGGTCTCGATTAAACCTATTGAAATACCATTCTTGATCCGAGACATGATTAGACAAGTTAGGTCATTAATCGTTACAGGATTACTCATTGGGAGGATATTAATTTAAACTAAGTAGGAGAGTTAGGAGCTGTAGATGTCGGAGGTTGAAACTCGTTCGTTGAGGCAGAATACTGCCTCGAGTCAGCTAGTCATGAGTCAACCTTTCGTTAACAATAGAAAACCTAAGCATCTCATCACTTAATCATTACGTGGATCTCTGTGCTTGCAGTGCAAACACGGCAATTGTTTTAATAGTTGATATATATTAAATATTTGAAACAGTACTGTGGGTGACGTGGTAGTTAACGCTTCCGCCAGGCGATCCGTGTGACGTGGTTCCACCCCCGTCAGGAGAGATGGGTTTCTCCTATTAAACACCAAACCCTTGTCTTATGACCTAGGTCTTGGTAGCAGCCAGTCAGCAACCAACATCACCTATCCTCGCACTCCGGACCTCGGTGACGGGGGCTAAAGCGAGGTTCGCGGGATAAAAAAAAAAAAAAAAAAAAAAAATGTTCCAGCCTGTAATGATAATTTCATGTTCGTTATGTTGCATTTACCAATCACATAAGTAATATCACAGGCAATGGTGATATAAATGTCCAAACAATTCATGAATCAATAAAATTGAGCTTAAAATGACTGGAAGCTTTTGCATACTGTGGTGAAGAGATGGTGTCTTCATCTTGCTATAATGTGAGATAATGTTGTTCGGTGAATAATCGATGAGCATGTAAATGTGTGACCGCACACATAAGCGGCACTGCTCACAATCAGTTTTCCTTTCAATGTGTAATTCAGTCATACGTTAGACGAATGGACTATAAAGATGTGCTGTAATGATCATAGTCATATGAAAAATGGTACGGTAAATCATTATCATAGCTGATATAATAACCACATTCGACAAAAGTATGCATAAATTCTCTGCCTGCTGAGGTGACAGTATTTTAATCTCCTACCTCTTCGTGGTGCACCACAGAACACATGAAAACATCTGCCTGAAGTACTACCAACGAGGAAATAAGCAACCGTTAACAGTGTCTGAACATCATCCTAATGTTTATTGGTCAGTGTCATTCATGATGTGAATATGGCAGGCAATCTTACTTGTAACTGGATGTAGATGTTAGGTAAATGCATTCATCTTCAACCTATACTGATAATGGTATCAAGTGATGACCCTATGAAATGGAATTATTGATATAATGAGAGAGTGTGAGAGAAAGGCTTGGAGTGATTCCAGTATTTAGTGCATTAACATGTTATTGTAACAATGTAAAAACAACATAGAAAATAACATGTTTAGTATTGTTAAAAATGTAAATATTTGGTAGATTGCCAATGGATCTCAAAAACTTGTTCGGCAGTTATTGTCACTGGCGGTATGAATAACGTAACCCCCTCCCCTCAACGTCCTGCACCTTCCCTGGACTTCACTATGCCAAGCTCCCCTCTTAAGCAGCCCTCCCACCGGCTCGACCAGTTGCAGGAAACCGGTCGCATGGAATTGTTGCATGTCACAGGTTGCACGGACCAAGGCCAAATATGTATAGTATAATATATATTATTGTATTATAAATAAAAGTTTATATTTATATAAGAATATTATTTATATTACTTTATTATAAAATTTATATAGTCATATATATCTTTGGCCTTGGTCAGCGCGACCTGTGGCACACAACAATTTTCCATGCGACCAGTTTCATGCAACTGGCTGAGCCGATGGGAGAGCCGCCTTACTCCTGAGACATTTTTCTCACCACCCAACTCCGTACCCAGCCATCTATGGGATGAACTCTGACTCTGACAGAGGTTCACTATGGACGAAGAGAGTTGATGATCCGAACTTTCGTCGAGCATGTACACACGAACAAACATATACACTGTTGCCAGCACCCGTTACCCACCTCTCGCGGCTAGGTGGCCCAGGTGGAAAGTTTGGCGACTGTACTTTGAGATGGTTTGGCCATTAGAGACCGACTAGGAGAGTTTAGTGCGTGATGTGGAGGAGGAAAGAGGAAGGGTAGACCGATAATGGGATGGAAGGATGGAGTGGAGAGGTATATGAGAGAGGGTATGTGAGCTGGAGGGAGGGCAACTTGATGGTGGAGGGCAGGGTAACATGGTAGCGATTCGTGCGATTCTTTTGTGGCCACCCGTTACGGGATTAAGGCGTCTGGCTACATAGACAGACAGATAGATAGATAGAGATAGATAGATAGATAGATGAAACTTAACTACAGCCCTCACTAACTCCACCATTACAAAGGTCCCTCTTGGGCTGAGTGAAGTTGTCTGGGAGTAGCAAAAAAAAAAAAAAAAGTCATCATTTTAGTGGGGTTAACTTTCTCCGTCTCCCATGACACACTCAGAGAAATACAATCACCTGCGTCAGCTGCAAAACAGTACTAGTGTTGTCCAGGCCAGGAAAGGTTTAGGGATGACAGCAGTAACACCATCAGGTTCATATGACTCCCTCAGCTGAATAAAAGTCTGGTGTGAACTGGAATAAATTGCTGGAGTTGTTCTTGTAATTTCACTGACGCGATGTTTAGTGATGCTTTGTCTGAAATCTGTCACCTTAGCTACGACACTCCGATTATGCCATTTTTATTTCATTCTTACTCTATTTAGACGTTTTTATTCAACTTAGGAGGGAGTTTTGGAACTGAAGGGGTTAGATGAAATCTAGATAAAGCTTTGACACGGGCGATCATTCCTAAGCTGACTAACATCGTCTGGAGGCAGCAAGAATATAACGACATCCCCGTACGAAAGGGGTCAACTCCTTCATTGGTATGACGTTTTTCCTATTTTACTCCAGCAAATCTACTCTGAAAGGTTATCGTACTGAAGGGCTCTTATCTAAGCTACATAGAGTCGTTTAGGGGTAAACTCTAACAGAGCTCTCTCACAAATATTTAAAAGTTCATGACAAATATCAAGTTTTATCATCACCATCGTTATTATTACCATCATCATCATCATCATCATCTTTTTCATTGTTTAGAATAAGCTGAGGTAGGATCCAGAAAACAAGGCTTCACTCATCATTCAAGCCCTCGGAATCCTGACTATTTCACGGGCTTCATAACTGCATATATCTTTTAGCATCAATTTTCACCGTTGTGTAACCGATTTGCGACACTGATTCTGCGGAAGTAACCGAGTCTTGTAATTTTTCTTCCCCCTTTATTCCCTCCACCTCCAACACTCTGTCCACTTTACCTTGGCCCAAAACTGGCATCTCCCAGCCGTATTCTCGTTGGTAAAGGAAACTCCCTAACACCTTTCATTAATCGATTTATTTTTGCTCATTATTACTGTTCTCTTCTGTGTCACATAAATCCTTCCGTTGTCCCCCACACTCTGCCTAAATAACGTACAAAAGGATATTCGCCACCCATATCGAACACCAAATCGCAAAGGAGGAGGTGTTAGGGAGCTTGCTTAACCGACGCGTATACAGATCCCAGTCTTGAATACTGCTATATATTGTGAATGATCTTTGAACATGATGGTATACCCTGGCTAATTTGTCCTAGAATTGTCATCCCTCAACCTTGAATGCTGAGATGTCACGAGAGAAAAAAGTGTCATACTCTTTCTACTTTGCCTTGGCTTAGCTGTAACAAGAGTAACACTAGAAGATACTGCTGGCCTCGAAGACGTGCTGTGGAATGGGTGTAGAGCCGTAGTGTTGTTTTATACTGCAACTGAGCTGTAAGAAGAAATTAACACTAAAATATGATGCTAGACACGAAGAAATGCTGTGTAAAGGATACAGAGTCTGAGAGTTATCTTATTCCGATATTGAACTCTGGGATATAAGCTGCAGAACTAGAAATATCTCCGCCAAGTTATGGTGAACGAACCATAGAAAGTAGTGACAGTGTAGGTGGATTTACCTGATAGATAAGCGGTTGCTAAGGTTAGGATGGAAGTGTAGCCTCCCAAGATTAGGACCAAAATATATCAAAGTCAGAAGCAAAGTGTACGAAGATTAGGACCGAATGATGCGAAGGTTAAGACCGAAGCATTCTGAAATTTGAACCGAAGTATACCAAGGTCAGGAGCAAAGTATGCAAGGTTATGGCCAAATGATACCGAGGTTATGACTAAACAATGCCACGTTTAGGACAATTATACTGAGGTTAGTACTGGATGATACCAAAGTTAGGTCTGAATGATATCAGGGTTAGGACTGAATGATACCAAAGTTAAAACATTGATACTAAGGTTAGGAATGAATGATACTAAGATTATGACCAACCGTACCAACGTTACGACTGACTTAGAAATAAATTATATCAAGGTTAGGACCAAAGAATGCTGCTTTCATGGCTAGGTTAAGTCCCTTTAGGCTTGGCTGTGTAACATCCAATTTTGGTGGACGTAAGATTGATTAAGTTCTGCAATTAGAGTCGTCGTGACGCGCGACTCTGAGGATTTTATTATCGTGCCCTGGGAACCTGCCATTCAAAAGTGCATCTGATTTCGTGTACAATATGAGATGCATGTGATTCGTGTATAATATGTTCGTGTATAATAATATTCGTGTATGATATATTCGTGCATAATATGATTCGTGTATAACATGATACGAAATAGGACGCACTTTTGAATGGTAGGTTGCCAGGGTACGATGATGACAACCTCAGAGTCGAGCGCCGCGACTACAGTAACGCCAGAAAATCCGTAACTTTTTACATTCATAATCAGGTTTCATTTTATAGAGATATAAATACGTTTTCGTAAAAGATAAGATGGAGGTTGCAGACATTTGGCCCTTGTCTGGAGGAGGGAAGGGCACACTGAAAAGAATAAAGCACCATCGTTCCGTTGTCATATGCACGGAGTGACTTTATGCTGGAAGTTACCGTTCCCTTCTCAATTAAGCCTTAATTAACCTAACCTAACCAAACCTAACCTAACCTTATCCTAGATCGACCTAACCTAAATAAACCTAAACTAAACTAACCTTAATTCACGAAATGACTAATTTCACAATCTGCCTGTAACGTACATATATATCTTTATTTATATATATCCATATATCGACCTATAGTTACCTACAGGTCGATAAGACATCCAACTATCTTCCTGACACATGTATTTCATACGATGTTTTTGACAATGGTACAAAACTTGAGATAACGTACGGATACTCTCAAAGTAGAAGCTAAAAGGGCACACGGCGCATGCGCACTAAGCGGAAAGGTAACTTCCAGCATAAGTCACTCCGTGCATACGACGCCGGTGCCGCGTGCAGAAGGATAAACGTGTGAGGAAGAGAAGTGGCGGGGAGCCTTCCAAGCCCACAGGAACACGGCCCCGGGGTGAGCAGTGGCCAGAGACTGACTAGCCGAACTGTCAATGTTCAGCAATTTCCGCCCCGTATCAGCCCGCTCCCTCTTATCTCTCCTCAAACACTGCGCCGGTTTTTGATAAGCCACACACAAAGCCTCATAACTGTAGTCTAGCATTCATCTACGAGTAATGCTCAGTTTTATTTATTTATTTATTTTTTAAGCTTCCGTTTTGATCGAATCCGTGAAGTATTACCTACTGATCCCGAACTGAAGGTAAACTTCGTCTCTCTTGTTCATAATCAGTTTAGACAGACAACGGTGTAGTGAGGGGGGGGGGAGGCAGCGACCACCCCCCAAGCTGCACTTGGGGGTCGGCAGAACTGTTTCCAAGGTATATAATTAACCTTCAGATTTCAGGAGGATTATTAGTGGCCAGATAAATCGATTGGAGTTCGGCAGAGCAAAATATTGTAGAGTCTACAAATCATCCCCGAGGTTCTAAGATAAACTGACAGATTTTAATTTTTGACATGGAAGTGGATGCATATACTGGAATGTATTAGTAACTGGAATAACCACATAAATAGTAACGTTTAAACAGTACTTTTATGCCAGGAGACCCCCGGCCCCCATAGTGAATAGGGGTGTGAGGATGCACGATCAGAGGTAAGATTTTCGGTACTGGTCAGGCGCGTAACTATCAACAGTAATCGTAAATCATTCAATATCATCTGAAAAAATAATGCGTATTTTATTATGCATTTATATATAACAAGTTCGTGAATAAGTAAATCACCATGAACTGATCCCAAAGTGGAACCAGTCATTATCTTTTGTTGTCTGTCTGTTCACGATCATTTAAAAATACTAAAAAACTTCACAGCTATAGAATTCGTAAAATGCTGAATATTTCTTTAAAAAATAACGATGAATAAGTATCCACGAACAATGTACTGTACATAATGACGGTACGGTGCAGTCAGAGTCTATCTCAGTTATTACTTATCTGTTCACAATCAGTTAAGATAAGATGCGTGTGTGTGAGAGACATTAGGCCAAACAGTCCTGTGCTGCCCGCCATTACTGCTGGCTCATTCTTTTACAGTGACAGTTATTTAGGATCCTGCGAGATACTGAACACCTAATACACATGGCAGGGGTGTGGCGAGTGGTGGTGCTGGTGCTGCTGGTGTGTTGTGTGGTGAGCCAGGGGACGCCAGGTAAGAGCTTAAGTTTCATTGCATCACTTGACAAGATGATGACACTGAGGCCACACAGGGATGAATAACTCTGCCCTCATAACTCCCTTTGCTGCACACAATACACGCCTCATTAGTTTGATATCACATTTGACACTTAAACCGAATGAGCTCGAGGGAGTATTTTGTAGTATATTCTGGCTGATGCACAGGATTTTATTTATTTCACGAGAGATTCCTCAGGGTGATGAGGAAAAGAACAATCGCCAGTATCCCGTTCAGACCTTGGACGTGATTTGCATTTTATTCTAGTTAACGCCAGAAGGGTAAGGTAGACAGCCGATTAATATAATAAAAGGATAATTTAACTTGGAGACAAATATTTTGACTTAGAGCATTTTTTGTATCACTCCACAGAATGGAATAATCTAGAAAAAGTTACATTTCATACGACAGTCCGGAAAAAATTTGATAAGTCGCTAACAAAGATGTCCATTCATATCTCACAAATGTAATTACAAACCGACAAACTATGTATCTGGGCCGGAAAACACTGCTTTAGATACATACATATAATGGGGTCGTGTTCTTGCTCATCTGTGTACATTCGTATCACCTTAACCGCAGCTATTTATTTTGCCTAATACACCCTAATATCAACTTGCAAGTTACAGATGAAAACTACGTGGCTAACAAAACGATATACACAATGCATAAAGACTGTAGATTCACTGTATAGAATTAATAGCCAAGGAGGAGGTGCTACGAAGCCTCATATGCCAGCATGATTAATACAACTCACGGAATGGCATTTTGTTGGCTCTGGAGATTTCGGAACACCTCTTTCTCATCGATTTAGTTTGCCAGTTACATCCTAATGTTTTTAAGTATGTTACTGAAGCAAATCTTGCCGACATAAAGAGGATATAAAAACGCGTCAGTAACTGAAGGCGTCGTGTACAAAATAAGTATCTAAGGAAGAGGTGCTGCGTTCTCCTATGTCATTGTGAATACACCTCAAGGAGAATACGACTTAGATTTTGTAACGCCTCTTCCCCAGCGATTTATATTACGTGTTGTACCTAATTATCTTTTTTTTTTTTTTTATTTATGTACAGAAGATAGAACCAAACGCATAAAGCCCGCAAAGCTGCTTCCTCCAAGAAAAAAATAAAGGAGAGATGTATTGAAAAGATAAAAATAACTTACAAGTGAATAAAAAGGTGTAATAAACAGAACAAATCACTGAGGAAGATTGCTACGATGTCTGCCAAAAGTGATGAGTCAGGCATGGTGTGATATCGTCCGGCCAAACGTCACTGTGACCCAAATTTAAAATGAACGAATTAAACGCATATAAGTACGTAGACTTCTGTAGTCTAGTCACAGGTCCCTATGCACCTGATGCGCCAATAAAGCACGGGATGATAGAATGATAGATAGCATGATCGATGAATAGACAGATAGGGTTTAATTTTTCCGTTTCATCTTCACGACACTGTCAGTTCAAGACACCCAAATTATCATCATCATGATCATCATCATGATCATCATCATCCAGACCTCTTTTCCCACCGAAGGATGTAGTGAGGTAGGGTCCGGTGAGGAAAAAAAAAATGATAAAGGGAGAAACCAAGCAAAAACTACCCAGCTGGATGAGCCAACTCTCATCCACACATCGTTCAAGCCTCGGAATCCTGACTCCACCTCGCGAGCATAAACGTCAACACGAACGCGCTTTATCTGATATTGACTGATAACCCATCCACTACCATGACGACTTTTAAAACTTCTATTCCGCCTTCTACTAGACGATTTTATATGCCATAGGAATGACCTAAAGCAGTGAAGTACTTAACGAAGGCCGTACAGTGTTTAATCCTTCTTGACCGACAAGTTTCTCGCATGCGGAATGAAAACAGTCGGACGTCTTTAGTCTGAATGCGCGGGTTAACATTTCAGTCAAGTAACTTTTTTTTTTTTTTTTTTTTTTAATGAAAGCTGCTTCCAGGCGATTTTATTTACGTCAGGGGCGACTTATTGTGGTGAAGGAGTAAATAAGGATTATATACAACTTCTGCAGTTCAAAAGGTCTCTTCAAAGTAAACAAAGGAGTTCGTCGAGTTGTGCCATGAAACCGTCAAAGGAGGGTTAAAGAAATGGGAATAGTGAGGAAAGGAAGAAGTGGGATGGGCTGAATATTGGGTGGACAGTGGGGTTGAGGCTGGAAAATATAACCCGTGGAAATGAATGCTACAGGATTAGTAGTTTTAGTGCAATGAAGGTAAATTTTAAAAAGTTCCTCAAAAATGAAATTGTGTGGGCATGGTGGGCAAAGGAATGGATAGAATGAGCAGGATTTGTGGTGGAAGTTGAGAGGGGCCATGAGAGCATATCCTGCAAAAGTGAATGCCGTAAATTCAATGTTCTGAGTGCATCGAAGGTTTATTTCAAAATTTCCTCCAGTAAAAAGAACAAGAGAAGCTCGCGTTGTCCTCATTTATCTGACGTCAAGCAACGCAGGTAATAAAATTTTTCGGACAGCAAAAAAAAAAGAAAAAGAAAAAGAAAAAAAGAAGAAGAAGAGAGAAAGAAAGAAAAAGAAAATAAATAAACTTAACTGAAATGGTTAACTCTTACTTCAATGACGATTACTTTTGCACGTTATTCTGACTCTACTCTGTTCACTATAATTAGGCCTATAATTGCCAACCCAACAACTTGAATCATGAGCAGTAGCGAGAAATAAACACTAGAATATGGTGCCAGTCACGAAGAAGTGCTACGGGAAAAAGGTGAAACCATAGTATTGTCTTAATCTGCCACTGAGCTACAGGAAAGAAGTTGCAAAAGGACGGAAATCTCCACCCAGTAAAAAATTAACTAAACATCCAGACTATTTTAATAAACCATTCTGTCCGTAGATGTATTGTCGTATTTAATCAAGCCTCCACCAGACGATTTGATTCACATTAAGGGTAACAACATAATGGAGGGGTTAATGACGGTAATATTTTTGCCCCGTAGTACAAAAAAGTCTCTCCTAAGCTGAATAAAATCGTCTGATTGGAGAATGAAGCAAAGACAGCACCATATTTCAGGGCTTCCAGGCAGTTTTATTGCCTGGACACACTGGGTTTAAAAAACTTGAGATCGTAGGCAGTAGGAGAACAGACAGAGGGAGACAGTCCCAGAGTTGACCTGTTGCATACATGAAGGACTGGGAGTAGCTGTTAACTCTTGCATTAGAGAGACGTATTTTTCATTTTATTCCTGCTGCTGCCAGATAATTTATTCAACTGAAGAGATATCCTGAGCAATAAAGGAGTTAATGACGGCAGTACCTAATCACTCCAGTTCTTAGACTCTCCCCTAGACTGAATAAAGTCGTTTGGAAGTACTAAGAATGAAAAAAAAAGAAAGACTATATTCAAGGAGTTAACGAGAAATATATATAACCCCTCCAGTTTGAAATTTCTCTCTTTGCCGAATTAAGTCGTCTGGAGATAGCAAAAATACCGTAGACGTCGTTGTTGTTACTGATGTCTTCATCATCATCATCATCAGCAGCAGCAGCAACATCAATAGCATCAGTATCCCAAGCATAATTCTTACTTGAAAAGAAAGGCCATTAGTAAGATATGGGTTATCTGCAGGCATTTGCTGTGATAACATTATCACCTTTAGCCCCATGATAAACATACATACATATATATATATATATATATATATATATATATATATATATATATATATATATATATATATATATATATATATATATGTATATATATATATATATTTCACGTATGTATGACCTGGAGAGGTTAGATCTAGCCTCCAGTGGCGGTAGTTCATTCACCTTAACTAGTCGAGACCTTCGTCCCATTTACATGTTATTTCCCCCAGCTGTGTGGCAGAATACTGGTATGACAATACTGTGGCTGTACATCCTTTGCACAACATTGATGTCTGTCTGGCCTCATTATTTAGTGTAAACGCCTTATAGCTCGGCGTCCAACATGGAGAGATGGAAATTTTACGTCTGGTTAAAGTGAACAGACAATACTTCCTGCACTACTGATTGCTTCTACAGCTGTAATATATCATCTGGTGGTAGACCAATTAACACCAAAAATTCGTCATCGGAGTAAAGTGCTATTTCTCGTGGGCCTCGTAGACTCCCCAGCACCTCTTCTATAGCCATATTGTTTGGGTGCTTTATTTTAATATTCAGCCTCCTGTGACACACTTTCGGTTGAATTAAATCGTCTGGCGTTGGCTGGAAAAGACTATTATTTTTGTTCCTATCTTGTTAGGGTAATGGTGTTAACTCTTCCAGCCTCCTGTGGCCCCTTAGCTGAATGAAACCGTCTGGCCTTAGCTGGGACGGAATGCTAGAGCTGTCCCGGCCATGAGAGAGGTATTGGCAACCGTATTAACATTCTAATTCTCCTGTGATTCATTCTTAGCTGAATAAAATCGCCTGGCGTTAGATGGAAGAAAATCTCTATCTCTATCTATATACCTAGGCTCCTTCCCCCAAGGAAAGGGAGGTAGTCGAGAAAGGACGACACACTCCCAATTTACTCATCCATTCAAACACATTCATTTGCATCTTAGCCCCAAAGGGGAGAACGGACAGATCCTCACCGCACCACACCGCACAAAGGTCAACTGCGCAGTGCAATCAGTGACATCCACAGCAGGGCCTGACAGCAGAGCTGGTTTACCCCTGCCACATCATAATGGACCCATCCCATTACCCGCACCTGACATAATCAGCTGATCAGACAAAATGCGGGAGAATATCCCCTCAGGGCTGCTTCATCATTTATTCATTCACAATTTCTCTCCATTCATTTCTATCACGCACAGCCACTCTTCCTTGCTCAACAGACATCCCTTTCGCATCCAACGGTCTCTTCACACTGTCCATCCATCCTGTTCGTGGTCCTTCTCTCAGCCTTACACCTCTCACATCAGATCTAGTTATATTTTTCACCAGTCGCTCATTATCCATTCTCTCCATATGCCCAAACCATTGCAACACCCACTGCTCAGCTCAATCAGCCATCTCCCGAACAACTCCAGTTCTCCTTCGCATTCATCATTTCTCACTCGATCCATACACATCACTCCACACATACTCCTCAGACACCTGATCTCCATTACATTCAAACTCTTCCTCTCTGCTACACCCATATTCCATGTTTCAGCCCCATATAACGCAGTCAGTACCACAACACCCTCATACAGCCTTCTCTTTACATCCATTCTAAGCAAACGACATCAAAACACCTTTTTCATTCCTTCCAGCACCTTTCCTACTTCATTCATTCTAAACTTCACTTCTGCATCTATTCTTCCATCCACAGCAACATGTGACCCAAAATACTTAAAACACTCTACCTCCTCAAGCAACTCACCATTCAAAACTATATTCATCCCCTTACCGTCTACCAACCTCGTACACTTCATCACTTCACTCTTATTCTCATTTACTTTCAATTTCCTCCTTTCACACACCCTTCCAAACTCCTCTACCAACTGTCTCAATTTCTCCTCTGAATCAGCTACCAGTGCAGTATCATCTGCAAACAGCAGCTGCTTCAGATTCCACTCTCCACCATCAACATTCACCAGACTCAGACCTCCACCTAAAACTCTTGCATTCACCTCCCTTACAACACCATCCATGTAAATATTAAACAACAAAGGCGACATCACACATCCCTGTCGCAGCCCCACTCTCACGGGAAACCACTCACTCACAGCATTTCCCACTCTTACACACGCTATACTATTTACATAAAAACTTTTCACTTCTTTTAGTAATCTATCATCAACTCCATACAATCTTAAAACAGTCCACAAAGCCTCCCCATCAGTTCTATCATACACTTTCTCTAAATCCATGAACGCCCAAAGCACATCCTTACCTTTTGCTAAATACTTTTCACACACCTGTCTCACAGCAAACACCTGATCCACTCATCCCCTCCCTCTCCTAAAGCCACACTGCTCCTCACCAATCACTCCCTCTGTAACCTCTCTAACTCTCTTAATTAACACTCTACCATAAACCTTATCTACAACATTCAACAGACTTATACCCCTAAAGCTAGTACATTCATACTTATCACCCTTACCTTTATACAGTGGGACCACACAAGCACTTGCCCAGTCAATTGGCATCATACCTTGCACAAAATACACATTCAACAATCTTACTATCCAGTCAACAATAGTCACTCCACCACCTTCCAGGCATTCCACGGCACACCCATCCATACCTGCAGCTTTCCCTGTTTTCGTCTCCTTTACTGCCTCCTGCACTTCCTCCCTCGTGTTCAAAGAATCACCGAACTCTCCCAAGACATTTATTCCTTGCACACTTCCATCTGCCACAATCTGAACCTCCCTTTCCTCCTCTACATTTAACAATCTTTCAAAATACTCTGCCCACCTCTTCCTAACTGCATCCATCTCACTCCCGTGCCTGACGTCAGGGCCACGGCTACCAAACCTGAAGGCCGTGATTTACAAGGCCTCTAGCACGGGGGGGGGGGGGAGTACTTTCTTTTATGAGTGACTGTACAGGCCTATTAAAAAAAAAAAAATAGATAAAATAAATCTCTGAAGAGAAGGCATTACGAAGCTTCCAAAGCGACTAGAATAACGGCCCCATGCACGATTTTGACCCAGTGTGACGGCACCTAAATTACAGTACAAAGAGGCAGATGGACAGACATGTATAAAAGGGCAAATGGACCGGCCTGGAATTGCTTTTAAAACAATATGGGATTCACTTGACTTGTTCCCTCGTCAGAATCATGTGCAAGACGCAGTAATAAAGGGAGTATATTGCTTAGGCCTTGCGAGAATCTTTTGTTTCGTGGCTTCAGTTCAGTCTACTGGTGTGAGAGTGGCAGGTGTGTGGAAATAACCATGTAATAAATAGATGCCAAAAAACAGACTCCACATTGCACGGAAGGGATTATGGGAAGTAAAAAAAAATATGCATGTTAGATACTACAAGTCTTTTGCCCTGACTTAGCCTTGATTTTCGTCCATTAGTAGCTTTGTGTATTTTCTGCATCTCAGTAGAGGGGAAAAAATGCCTTGGTTCTACATCCATTCCACAGCACTTCATCGTGACATATCACCATATTCCACTAATAATCTGCTGCTATAGTTCAGAAATTAAGATGAAGAGTTAACAGTTTTAATTCAAGTTAAAGTAAAAAGATTATAGTAACATTGAACCCTCCCCGCAACACATGATGATTCGCCAGAGGGCAGGCAAGGAGGATGTGAAAGATTTTTAGAAGGGACGTTGGCCAAGCACAGTCCCTTACAATGCTTCAGTAACATCCTTACACCAGCCTTGCATTGCTGCAGAAGCACCCTTGCAATGCTTCAGTGCTACCCTTGCAGTGCATCAGTAACACCCTTGCAATGTTTCAGAAACACCCTTCTAATGTTTCAGTAACATCCTTGCAATGCTTCAGTGACACCCTTGCAACACTTCAGTGACACCCTTGCAAAGTTTCAGTAACACCCTTGCAGTGCTTCATTAACACCCTTGCATTTGTATAGTAACAACCTTGCACGGGTTCAGACACAACCTTGCACTGCGTCACTAGCACCCTTGCAACACTCTTGCAATGTTTGGGTAACACCCTTGCAATGCTTCAGTAACATGCTTGCAATGTTTGAGTAACCCTTGCAGTGCTTCACTAACACCCTTGCATTTGTATAGTAACAACCTTGCACGGGTTCAGACACAACCTTGCATTGCGTCACTAGCACCCTTGCAACACCCTTGCAGTGCTTCAGTAACACCCTACTTCAGTAACAGTCTTTTAGTGCTTCAGTGACCTTGCTTGGCCAGGATGTAGCTTCTCACATAACTACCTCGAGCAGAGTGTGACGTCATGCCTTATCTGATAACGATTAAATCAAGGAGGTTGGCTCGGATGCCCTGACAGAAAACTAACATACTTTTCTTACTTGTCTTTATCAGTCACCGTGCAATGGTGACGTGTTCTGTTGGTTTGGTCTTGCTGTCTCCAACTTATTTCACCATCTCACCGTTGCAGTATTTCTTGCTTTCCAATGCCCGACTACTTTATTTAGTTCAGTGTTTATAGGAGGTTGAGAGTGTTTATGATACTTTATGCAGGGTGGAAAGAGCCAAAACCGGAAGCCAGCAAGACAGTTCCCTAAAAAAAAAAAAAAAAAAAAAAAAAGTTAAATTCAACATCGTTCATTTCGAGATGCCTGCACACATTGCGTTTGAAAGGCTGGGGGTCATAGACAGAGAGAAATACAGACAGAGGAAGACAGCTCCAAAGTTGATAAGGACTGGGTGTATCGGTTAACTTTTGGATTAAAGAGATGGACAGAAAATGGGTGAGAGTTTGCTGCCAGACGAGTGCAACTTATCCGTGATAATGGAGGAGGGATGCAACCAGACGGCTTAGAAGAACAGACACCATTGAGGTAGCGACAGTAAAGAGTTGAAAATGCAACAGTGCTGCGAAGAGAGAGGTGCTGAATGGAGTCATTAAGAGGGGGAGACCTTATGAGAGGAAAAGCCTTTGACACCACACGGTTAAGAGCTGTATGTTGGAAGCCCTCCGCACACATGAAAGTTGTACTCTGCACAGGGACGAACAAAACCCTTGTTTAAGTCAACAGCTATGCAGGGGTAAATGAGGCATGGTGTCGGTTTAGCACATCTAATCACTTGGATGCAGATTTTGTAAGAGAGGTAATATGATCTCATCATAAATCCCGAGAGAATGAAACCCCCAGTATTTTCAGAGATGATGCAGGATTGAGTTGTTTTTTGCTAAATATTAACGGATGTACCTGTGGAAGGTTATGACAGGTCGAAAGATGTAGAAACTGAGTTTTGGATGCATTAAAAACAAGGCTACTTTTACCCAGATCAGAGATTTAAGCCAGATGAGATACCGTGTTTGTTGAAGTAACTACTTTGATGGAAGCTGCGAGAAGCGGATGGAAAGGTGCAGAGTGGAGTCATCAACGTAAGAGTGGATAGGGTTAGATGTACAGCTTAGAAGGTCACTGATGAATACCAGGAAGAGAGTTGATGATAGGACAAAACCATGTACACCACTACTGACAGCTCCAAGAGAAGAATGGTGGCCGTCTACAACAGCATCTATAGAAAGACCAGAAAGAAAGCTAGAGATGAAGGCACAGATTGAAGGATGGAAAGCATAAGAGAGCAGTTTGGATAGCAAAGATTTAAGTCAGACTCGATCGAAAACTTTTGAGATGTCAAATACAATGACAAAGCTTTCGCCAAAGCCTTGAAAGGAGGATGACAGGAGTCTGAAAGGAAGGTGAAAAATTCACCAGTGTAGCATCCTTGTTGGAACCCATACTGGCGATCAATGAGGTTATGATGGGAAAGGTGCTTTAAAATTTTTGTTAGGAACATTTAAAAAACTAGAAATACGAGTATATGACGTTAAAGAAACTAAGTGATAGTCCGAGGGCAGGGAATGGTCACCCTTCTTCGAGACAGGCTGAATGAGAGCAGACTTGGAGCAAGAAGGAAAGTGACAAGTTGACAGACAAAGGTGAAAGAGTTTACCTAGGCAGGATGTAAGCACAGAAGCACAATTCTTAAGAACAACAAGAGGGACCACATCATATGCCTTGTTAGTATTGAGGCCAGTGATGGTTACATCAACTGAATAAATATTGATGTCAGTCATGAGAAGGTCAGAGGAGGGAAGAGATGGAGGAACACCAGAATCGTCTAAGGTGGAACTGGAGGAGAAAGTCTTGGTGAAGAGTTCTTCCCTTTTAGCAGAAGAAACAGGTACAGAATCATTAGTGGAAAAGAGGAGGAATGGTGGGTAATGTAAAATTGTTAGAAAGGTTTTCGTCAAGGTGCCAGAAGGAGTGGGAATGCTCTGGATCAGAGAGTTCAGTGCATTTAGTATGAATTAAATCATTCTTAGCAAAACGAAGAACAGACTTAGCACAGTTCCGAGAAGAAACATAAAAGAAATGAAATTCGGAGGTGGATTGGCTCCTGTACCTGTCGTAGGCCTTCTCATTGTTGTGGACAGCATTAGAACATGCATAATTAAACATTTTTTTTTTTTTTGCATTGGTCGGAGGGTATGAGAAAGAAATGTATGCTTCCATGCCTAAGAGAATATTATCTGTAATGTGCAAAGAACACTCAGATGGCTCTCAGTCATGGAAGCATATAATTACTTCAAAGAAAATCAAAGAAGTACTGCCTGAGGGTCTCCCAATTAGCATCTCCAAAGTGCCACAACCACCTCTTCTTGGGAGGGTCCACAGGCCTTACTGAAGCGGTAGGACAGGTTAAGGTGATAAGGTTGTGTTTGGAGGACCCAAAAAGAAAGAAAAGAATAACAGAGTAAACAAAAGGATTAGTTGTAAGTAAGAAGTCATATATGCGGGGCATCACCCCGAGGCAGTCAGGGATATGGGTAGGGTGCTGTGCAAGCTGCTCTAGATCATTAAGGATAGGAAAGATGTAGGCTTGTTTACCAGGTGGATCAGTGAAAGGAGAGGAAAGCCTAAGGTGACGGTGAACATTGAAATCACCTAGAACGAGATTTCGGGGAAAGAAGTTGATAGGATGTGTTCCATTTTAGAAGTAAGATAGTCGAAGAATTTTCCATAATCGGTAGAATTAGAGGATAAGTACACAGCACAGATATATTTAGTCAGAGAATGACAGGAAAGCCGAAGACAGCGAGTAGAAAATTCAGATGATTCAAGTTCACGAAAATGAGAGCAATATATTTTACTGTGTACATACACACAACATCCACTTTCTGCTTTGAACTGAGTACAGAGAAAGTAAGGGGATACAGCGATGGATATGCTACCAGTCTCCTCAGACAGCTGAGTCTCAATGAGGAAGAGATGAGGCCTAGAGGAAGAGGGATGGTGTACAACAGAGAGAATACTAGAAGGCACTCAGAGAGAGCATTCCTCCGCCAATGCCATTGCCATTAAAAGCGATCTGTATCCGGATCCGTGGAGATATTGTGTGGAATACACAGGATCCGGATCTGCAAAAAATTTAATCAATCGTTCCTTGACCCATGGCCTATTCTTCCACAAAATTTATTGAAATTCATTGAGAACTTTTGGAAATATTGTGCGGGATACACAGGATCCGGATCCGCTCCAATTGGCACATGGCCCACCCTTCCACAAAATTTCATTGAAATTCATTGAGGACTTTTGGAGACATCGTGTGGAGAATAAAACAAGTAAGCAGACAAACATATGTGAATACATAATCTCCTCCAACTTCACTGGAGGAGGTGAAAAATGAAAAGAAAAGCCACGAATGTTGCACAAATGGAGAAAGAGAGAGAGAGAGAGAGAGACAGAGAAAGACAGACAGACAGACAGACAGACAGACAGACAGACAATGGTTCCATGCATCTCATTTGGTCGTCAGTGGGAGAGGGGCGGATGGTGAGGGCATTTACGCCTCCACCCCCGCCCCCCGGGAGTCCGAAGGTGGTTGTTGATGTGCCAGTTTTTAAAACAGAAAAATGTGCATTTAGACTTGTGTAAACAGTTAGAAAATAAGGTATAAGAAAGTATGATGGCCTACTCCCAGTCTTATTGAAATACTGAAATTCAGTAATGGTGGATGGTCAGGAGCTAGTCCCGAGGACTGGTGAAACAGGAGTTCCAGCTGTCCCTTTCACCAGTGACCAGCTTTACATCCACCTCGGGAGTACTGTCTTGTTCGACTGGTGATACAGTCATCATTAACCCTCTCATAGTCAGGTCAACTTTAGTATTCTGTTTCATCTCACGTCAGACGACTGTGTTCAGCTGAGTTACAGGAACCTGAGTGCTGATACTGCCATCATTATAATTACTATCATCAACCCTCTCACGTTCGGGTTAACTCTAGTACTCTTCTCCAGCTAGTGGCCGATGATTTTACTCAGTTGAAAGTGAGTCGTAGCAGCCCTTGTTCTAGTGCTTCTCATTTGTTTCTCCAGACTTGTACTTCCCTTCGTTGTTTTCTGGTCAAATATTAGATAAAGGAAAAAAAATTGCAGTCCTGAGACTAAGGTACCACAATTCTCTGTATTTAAGGGTAGGTAATCAGCCGACTTCGTTGGGGGCAGTGCATAATCAAAGAGCCTGCAATCACCTCTTAACCTATGCAAGGCTGTCACTCTGACTGGGTTTGTATCCACTAGACTAGACCATCAGGCAACAAATCTTGGTTACAAAAAGATTTTTTTTTTTTTTCCCATGCCAATACAACCTTAACCCCTTAAACCGATGATGAATTTTCTTCTTCACCTCTTACTACCATCAGTTTGGGACAGATCTCTAGTCGTAGTAATGGTAGTAGTTGTAGCCCCATATTCGTCTCAAGCGTGAACCCAGTGGACTGGAGGCTGAAGTTGCCCTTCCCCAGTAATACATTATCATCCTCTCTGGGAGACATGGAGGGAATGGAGGGATGTCTGTATACCGGGCAGTGAAGTCACCCAGTCATAGCGGTGCCAGCACGTGGAGGAGTCTCCCTCCAGCACCCCTCTAGTGATGAAGAAGTTAATAAAGGCTGTACCGAACTCCTCCAGTTCGAAGTCTCCAGAGCTGAACAGAATTCGCTACTGAAGTAATATTATCAACCCCTTCAGCCTGAGGACATATTGATTATTTTACTCATCTTAACTCCAGACGATTTTATTTGCAGCCTTGACTAATCCCTTCACGATCCCCGTTTCTCTCTCAAGTTAAACAAACCCGTCTGGAAGTGGCAAAAATAAACTGACAAAAGAAAAACGACAAACAAACAATACGTCACTTGACTGAAGGAGCTCATCTTCCAAGTACGGCGACAAAATTTCTCCTAACTTTTCAACTTTTTTACTTCTCACTCTCCTCTGCTGCTAATATACACAAACTGAGAGAGGCTTGGTATTATTTAAGTTGTATACTCATGGACAAAAGCTCACCCAGTACACTCTTCCTGGACTGTCGATTTTCCTTTGATGGCTAATGTTTCAAAGCTGAGAGACGCTCGGACTGTTTCTTTGCCCTTGGTTGATACTCAGTGATATGGTGCATCGGAGAGGACAATGACGGACATGCAACAGTAATAGATTTTTGTCCCTAACCGAACTTCCTCACTTCTAGGAGAAC
Source organism: Coenobita brevimanus (assembly GCF_032717465.1). NCBI lineage: Eukaryota > Metazoa > Arthropoda > Malacostraca > Decapoda > Coenobitidae > Coenobita > Coenobita brevimanus. The sequence goes on along the minus strand of NC_137056.1, from coordinate 31,345,347 downwards.
TTGCCGCGGGAAGAACAAGGAAACGAGAGAGCAATATCTTCTGTATGTCTCCTGCTTTTCTGTAACAACAAGTCTTGGTTACTGCGAGGCAAGGAGAATGTATGTTCGGTATGTCTGCAGTTTCGGACAGTCATGCCTCCCGCTTAAGTTGTTAGGTTAGGTTAGATTATGTAGACTTGTTAGGTTAGCTGCGGTAGCCTAAGTTAGTTGGATTAAGTTAGATTAGCAAGAAAAACCATCGAAATAACCTTGTCTGTCAGAAAATGCATATTTATCGAATATTCCCATGTTTCCTGTACTTCCTATGAAAACAAGTACTGGTTGCTATAAAGTACAAAATCCTGCAATATCTCTCTTGTTCTCTCTAAAACACACCTGGGTTATGACGGCACTGATCGTAATTTTGTTTGTGACTCTGGCCAAGTAAAATTGTTTCTGCATGAAGAACAGGGGAAGGAGGGTGCAGAATCTTCCCATATGATTCCTGTCCTTCTTGAAAACAATTATCTCATTTACGAAAGAGACTTGATTTTACATTTTTGTTTATGAATCTGTTTACCTCCATCTTAATACAGACTTGTTTCTTTCAGGTCATCCTAAAGCAAATCGCCACGTTAAGGCAACACCCAAGCTTGCGAAGGCCTTGGCCGAAAAACATATCCAGCAGACAGACAAGCAGACAAGTGGAGAGCAAGCAGGAGGACCACAAGCGAAAACTGCTCCTCAAGTGTATGGGGAAGCAGAAGTGGCGCAAGAGGCGACAGGAACAGAAACAGGACAAGTGGAAGATGGTAACATGAAGGCGGGAAAGAGCAAGGCGACAAAGGGAGAGGAAGACAAGAAAACAGAGGAAGGAAGCAGTGAGGCAGTGAAGGGTGAGGCAGATAGTAGTAAAACAGAGGCAGAAGACAGTAAAACAGCAAAGGCACAGACAGAAAGCAATGAGACAGGAGACACTAAGACAGAGAAACCAGAGACAGAAGATAGTAATGCAGAGAAAGCAGGGACAGAGGACACTAAGACTGAGAAAGCAGAGAAGGATATTAATACCCCCAAAGATGACTCAGAGGCAAAAGCAGCAGACCAAAAGACAAGCAGTGAGGATTCCGCAGAGAGCCAGCAAACAACTCAAACTCAGATACAAGCAGATGGAGAGCAAGGAAATCCAGCAGGTGGAAAAACTGCAGCTGCAAAAGATTCAAAAGCAAATGTTGCAGAATCAAAGGATGCAGAAGCAAAAGGCGCAGAGGCTAAAGACACAGACGCACAAGACGCAAAAACAAAAGATTCAAAAGCAAAAGATTCAAAAGCAAAAGATTCAAAAGCAAAAGATGCAAAAGCAAAAGACGCAAATCCATCAGACACAAAAGCAAAAGACACAGAAACAAAAAGCACAGAAGTAAAAGATGCAGAAACAACAGACACAGAAAGTAAAGGCGCAGAATCTAAAGCCACAGGAACAGAAGGCGCAAAACCAGAGAGTGAACAGGACTCAGCCAAAGTGCCCTCTTCCCCTCTGGCTTTGGGAACTAAGGCTGACGGAGATAAGGGCAAGGCCGAGTCTGCTCAAACACCCGCTCCCCAGTCCTCTGAAGAAAACCCTCCTGAAACCCCATCTACTGAAACCAAACCCGATGAAAATAAGCCCGCTGCTGATGCCAAGCCAGGTGCAGAGCCAAAGAATGGAAAGCCAAACGAAAACCCAGATCTCCAAGCCAAGCCAACCACAAAACCTGTTCCTGAAACTAGGCAAACCACAAAGCCTGCAGAAAAGCCCACTCCCAAAGCTAACCCAACTACCAAGCCTACTACAAAGCCTGCGGAAAAGCCTACACCTAAAGCTAACCCAATTACAAAGCCTGCGGAAAAGCCTGCAGAAAAGCCCACTCCTAAAGCTAACCCAACTACAAAGCCTACTACAAAGCCTGAAGAAAAGTCCGCTCCGAAAGCTAACTCAACTACAAAGCCTTCTACAAAGCCTACTACAAAGCCTGCAAAAAAGCCCTCTCCTAAAGCTAACCCAACTACCAAGTCTACGGTGAAACTTACGGATAAACCCACTCCTAAAGCAAACCCAACTACCAAGCCTACTGCAAAGCCTGCGGAAAAGCCTACACCTAAAGCCTCACCGACCAAAAAGCCTGTTCCTGACGCTAAGCCCATTGCAAAGCCTGGAGACAAGCTCTCTCCTGAAGCTAAGCCCCAGACGCCTCAACAATTGGTGGATGACGCTCACAAGGCCAAGGAGGACGCGATAGTAGCGGAAGGGGAGACGGCAGCTGAAGAGGACTCCGCCACTAGAGACGCGTAAGCTATGAGTCTGTGTTTATTCCATTTGCATTTTGTTTGGCGGGTTGGAGAGGGACGCCTTCATGTGGTGGCCGGATAAATCCACCACCTTGTTAAAGAAAAAAAAAAAGACTTCCCTCTCCTCCGAAAGGCGTATGGTGGGTTACTGAAGGGCAAAATTTATACCCGCAGTCCACCGGGTTCACCTTGCAGATGAACTTGGAGCTACAGCGACACAACAACAACAACAACTACTACTACTACTTCTACAACTACTACTACTACTACTACTTTTTTCTACTACTTATCATCTCTACCCATTTGGAAATCACATTATAAAGATCAGCACCAACCTTTATACGGTAATACAGTTCACAATCTGGAGTTGTAATATGAAAGTTAACACTAATCATCATAACATAATCCTTTGGCCCCAAACACACCAACGACTGTAGTTACCAGCCATCTACTGCTATTTTTTTACCACTTTATTTCATCATTGATGTTACAGTGTTAACAAAAACATTAATCCACTTGAGCCGCTGATCAATGCGGCTCTTGACTACTGTAAATTCATAGTCCATACCCGCCAGAGGGACAGGCTGCTACTACTACTATCACTACAGCCACCACTACTACTACTACTACTACTACTACTACTACAACCACAGTTATTTCTGCTACTGCTACTTCTACTTCTAATGCTAATTCTATTCCTACCGCTGCCAGTCGATTTTGTGCGGCACTGGGGAAAAACTCTCGTGAGAATGAGTGAAAAGCCATCTCCATGATCCCCTTCCACAACGATGCTGGATATCCCACGCAGTTCCCACCACCACTGGAGGATTTCATTCAGTTTAATCGTCCTAGGGCTTTTGACGCATCAGTAACATCAAATATTTTCAAGAACCAGATTGCAGTGACGGGATGATGTGCAACGTTCATGTCAATTGCTGTAGAGGCAGAAATGTTGAAGGAAATCTTGTTATATTTTAATGTATCGTACTGAGTCATGAGTGAAAAAATTTATCTAGGCTGTCTATCTATGTATACCTGTTGATCTGTCCAGCTATCTATCTTTATCTTTTTATGTTTGTATTTATCTATCTGTACACTGTATGTCTACCTACCTACCCACCTATCTATCTACCTGCCTATCTCTCTATCTCTCTATCTATCCTTCTTTCTTTTTATAGCCAGACACCTTTATCTCGGAAGGGGTGGCTACATGCATAGCCTCCCTGTCACCCTGACCTTCGTCATCAAACTTCGCTCTCTCCAACTCAACCACCCTCATTCCTATACTGTGTCTCTCCTCTCCGTCCCTTCATTTCATCATCAGTCTCCTCCCTCTTTCCCCTTCCACCTCACTCACACACACTCTCCTAGCCAGTCTCTCATTCTCCAATCACCCCACATCACAGCCACATCAACACCACAACGCTCCTTACCTTCCTGATTCGTCTGTCTGCCTCTTCGTCTAACTCCACAAATTCCATTCAAGTAACTCACTCTTGAATTGTGGGGTTTATTCACAGTGGCTCTGGAATGTCTTAACACCTCTTCCTTAGCTGTTTAGGCGAGTGTTAAGACGTAATATGTAAAATAAATTAATATGGAAAATTTGCTACGAGGCCACCTACGCCATCTAGAATACAGTTCAGCGTCCGCCCAGCAAAGTCCAAAATTCACTCACGTACGGTAATATTCTGCTACCTGCCGTTACAGGATTACCAGGAGAGATGCACGGACAAATTTATGATCCGATCCCCTTCCTCTTATAACTCACACATTGATACGCAGGAAGAAAAAAGAGACGAAAAAGTTCTGCACTCATTTTGTTATCCTTCCTGCACAAACAAACAATGGTTCGTGACGATTCTCTTCTCGTAACTCAAGGTTCGATTTGCAGGAAGTACAAGACACGGAAAGTTTCTGCACGCATTTCCTTGTCCTTCCAACAGAAACAAACAATAGCTCCCAATCCGTTTCCTCTTGTATCAGAACGGAAAGGAAATCTAAAAAGAACCTACATTCTCCTCGCCCTTCCTGGAAAACGAAAAGAATCTCGTAACAGTTTTCCTCTCGTTTTTTTTTTTTTTTTTAATAGCAAGAGACAATGAAATATTCCATGCTTACTGCCTTGTTCGTCCTGTGAAAGGAGTAAAACAACACTTAACCTCTGATAATTTTTCTTTTCGTAACTTCAGTGGCTGATTCGAGGGAGAAGGGAGTCCTAGGATCCTAATTCACTCTTTTTTGTTTTGTGTTATAACTTGCCATATTTTTCAAGGCCAGTGCAAGGGGGGGGGGTAGCATTGTATTTTTTTTTTATTAATACTGATGGCTAACACATAGTCCACAATACGTGAAGGGGTTTAGTGCCTGGAATAATCAAAGCATATTTTCCAGTGCCTTCATGGATGTAAGAGCATTTGATCCTTCTTTCAGCCCACGAAGCCCGCTGTTAATCCATTGAGCCTGGAGATTATTCTTGCCATCTCCAGACGATTTTATTCAGCATAGGAGAGTCTCTGAACTTAGGGAGATAGAAACAGCTTTAATAATCTTGCTCAATACAAGCTTTTTTTTATATTAGATATAAATAAAATCGTTCGGCTTGCATCAAGAATAAACCAAAAAGAAGTAACCAAGTCAAGCGCCAGCAGGTCTGCGATCAGTGGGTAAAGAAAATCGCCCATTTCACAGAGTGCTGGATCTGTTCTTACACCATATTTTAGGTGGCAGAGGAGGCTCCATAACACATCTTCCTTAGCAATTTATTCTGGATGATACAGCTTAACATTCCCCCATATGTCATTTATATAGTTGTAATATCGTCACAGGATTTATATATATATATATATATATAGCTTCACTTCCATACGTTACAGAGGGAATAGCAAAATATGTCATGCGACGATTTTTTATTTATTTATTTATTTATTTTTCACTCGTGCTCACTTCGTACTGTATTTCTTATCACTGCTTTCAATGGACGGGCAACCTTACTGCCGTGTTGTACCCTTTCAAGAACTTCATCCTATAATCTTCTATCCTTACTCATCACACTACCTAAGTACCTGAATGCACTCATATTTTCCATTTCCTCACCATCCAACCTCACTGTGCTGGCACTTCATTTCTCCCAGAGAACATAACTTCACTCTTATCTACATTCACTTATAGATTACGTTTCTTACGTACATTCCTAAACTCATCCACCTAGCCTTGCAACTCATATTCATCTTCACGGAGCTATATAGTGTCATCTCATCTCCAAATAACAGTACTACAGGCATTTTCCAAACCTTCCCGTCTCTCATTCAACACACTCCAGCATTCACTGCCCTACCTATGATCTTTTTTATAACTCTATCCATATACAAACTGAACAACCACGGATACGTGACATATTTCTGCTTCACTCCAACATTAAAATAATAGAATCACTCAATTCACTATCCTCACGCACTGTATCCCTAGCGCCATTATACTTACTATTCATAGCATTCAACACTTTCCAGAATTCTCCAATTATTCTTAATACCTTCTATATTCATGTCTGTCCACTCTGTCGTGTGTTTTCTCTAGATCCTTGAAGACAGCATGCAACTTTTCTTCTCTAGATACTTTTCCGCTAAACATCTTAGAACGAATATCAGATCTACGTAAACTTTCCTCTCCTAAAACCCCCTTGTTCTTTTGCAACTAATTCTTTAATTATTGCCCCAATATGATTGATAAGTTTCTTACCATATATATACTGTATTTTCCCACTACACTAAGTAGACAATGACCCACACAATTGCCACACACTTCTCTGTACTCTTTCCCTTGTATAGGAAAACAGGTATACCTGACTGTCAGTCTTCCGGAACCCTACCATCCTCTCAGGCGAATCATCACATTTTCCATTTCCATTTAATCTCTACCTACCCCGTATTTCAGCATTTTCCCACACACTTCACCATTTCCTGGAGTTTCCACCATTTTGACTTTCTTTTTTGTATCTAATACTTTCGTTCTACTGATCTCTTCCTCCCTACTTGTTTCTCTGTTTCTCCCAGCCATTCTCCAGCTACTTATATTTGCACTTCTTTCTTTCTCTATATTCATCAATTCTTTTAATGTTCTATCCATCTGCTAACTGCTTCTCCCAGCCATTCTCCAACCACTTATATTTGCACTACTTTCTTTCTCTGTATTCAACAATTCTTAAAAAATTGTCTCCTTCTCCTAACTGTTCCTCCCTTCTCCGGCAGCATTGTCATTTTTATCTGTCATTCCTCTCCTGTTTCCCTTATCACACTGTCTTACCATCTTGACCTCCTTCCAAAACATTTTCTTACATTCTCTCCACTTTGCACTCAGATTTCTTCCAAACTCCTCATCCACTCCTTTCATACCCTCTCTGTGCATGAACATCCATTTCTTGTTTTAGAACTATTAAATTCTTGTGTTGTGACCATTTGTTTCTTGTGCTAGTATCATTTATTTCACGTGTATGAGTATTTATTTGTGTGTAGTGAGTATATGTCTCCTATATCACCATTTATTTCTTGTGTTATGATCGGCTATATAAGCATCTATTTCTTTGACTATAAACATATATTTATCAAAGTTAATGGTTCTCGTGTTGCCGGCAGGGTTGTGGTAGTGCCGCCTGACACCTCCATGACATCCCAGAGCAAGATAGTAGTGGTCTCCTTCACCATCATGACCATCGCCGTGGCCGCCACCATACTGGGACTGTGGTACAAGAAGATCAGGTACTGTGCCACATTTTCACGTATCACCACCACTACCACCACCACCACCACCACCATCATCATCATCATCATCATCATTCCCACAATCCATACCCTATTCATTAAGGAGCCGAGCCGATTTTTACGATAACAGAGTCTGCATAACAATTAATTATTATCGACAATTATATTATTTTGTCCCATTTTGCACTTGAAGCCTTTCTGGTTTCCCTGTGAAGTATTTGGTAAGTATATGAAGGAAGGCAAACGAGTATAAGAACTATTTTATACATTAGCTGAGCTTAGGAGAGTTTATATATACAAATAGGGCTCCGGGTATTGTATTATTAGCATACTCTTGAGAAGCTGATCTCTCTCTCTCTCTCTCTCTCTCTTCCTGCTCACCGACATTTAAATAATCTTAGGAGAGCGCCAAAGTAGTGAAGGAATTAATGAAGGCTCTTCCTAACCCTTGTAAGTCAATATAATAATAATAATAATAATAATAATAATAATAATGGTGATGATGATGATAATAATAATCCTAAAACGAGTACGATAGAAAAATATGTCGTCGGGATGAAGATGCTAAGTTCACAATACTGGTTGGTGTTATTTTTATCTTCACTCACAGATACCGTGCGAGACAATATAACAGTGTCAGGCACCGTATTCATAAATTATTGAGCTTTATACTGTGTGTCAGACTGATTGGTTGGTTTTCATCGTCATTCGTCGAGCCACTGCACACTTCCACAACCAGAGTCAGTAGCAAGATGATGAAAATATTCGCGGAAGAAAATTATTTCTGATTGTCGTTCACGTCTTTACACAGGCACGTATACTCCGACTCATTCTAATTTCGTGGAGCTTGGAGGTTTTTGTCGTTACCATCGTTCCTCGCCGCCATTGTCTTGGTTGTTATTATACCTATCATCATTATCATCATCATCACCACCACCATCACCACCATTATCATCATCATCATCATCATCGTCATACTTCCAAGTAATGAAAAAAGTAAATTTAGTTAAATTCAGGTCACCTCAGGTTCCCCAGACTGAGTCAAGCCATGCCTAGGAAGGCATGTACCAAAAATTAACTATGTTAGTGCTGTGAATTTTTTATATGTTATTTCAGGTCTTAGGCCTTTCAATCCGATAACGTTTTTTTCGTATTATATTCTTGATATCTTCAGGTAGTGTTATTCAGGGTAGGGGAGACTTCTTGCCTTGAAGTGGTATGATATATCCTTCATTGACCACTCCACTATTGATATGTCCTAAGTAAACTGAAACTATTTCTAGGGTGCACAAAAAAACGAATTTAATAAGTCATGTCGCGACCACCATCCACTCACTTGATGTAATACTGCCTACTTTGTTCTTCACCTATATCATTCATTTTCTGTGTCTGCTATCCTCTTTGCCAATTTCTCTCATCTTTCCTATCACTTTTAGAGGGGAGCACGGGGGGGCATTGCCCCACCAAATTTTTCGATTGTTCCCCCAAATGCAAATTATCAGTATATGATATCCCCCCTAGCTACGCCTTTGTGCCCCATCAATATGGGTACCTGCCCCTCCAAGTGGAGCAGTCTAGAACCAGCACTGTACTTTTCTATCCTTTTCAGGTGGCTTTACATTGAGTGACAAGCTTAATGATTTCCTGTAAGCGAGAAAACCATTTACAACGCTGGGTGGTAACCGTATAATTAACTCATACGTGTTCCCTACGTGTCAACAAGTGGGTTGACTGAGGGTTGGTGCCCCTCCCCGCAAAACACCTAACTCAAAGACAAACGGCCACCCTTTAAGGCCCGGACACACTTGCTCCCGAACATGTGATCGTCAAGCGGAAACGAGGCTCAGGGGTCCGTCCAACGTCCAGACTCGAATATTGAAGCAGCTGTAACCCGGCGCTTCGTTTCGTCTTGTCGATCACATGTTCGGGGGCAAGTGTGTCCAGGCCCTTGCGGGATTATGGCGTCTGACTATCCATAGACAGATAATTCTAAAATACCATTGTCTAACTTAACCTAACCTAACCTAATCCAGCCCAGTCTGCCCTAACCTGCCAAAACAAAACGAAGCCAAACTGGACCACACCAGGCAAACAAAACCTAACCTAACTTAGCCTAATCAGACCAAACCAAAACCAAACCAAACCAAACCAAACTAAAACCAAACCAACTCTGACTAAACTCAACTTCCCTGCCCTAACCCAACCCAACCTAAGCAGTCTAATTCAGATCCAACCACACCGAACCTAACCCAACCCAACCAAGTCAGCTCAACCTAACCACACCAGACCAGGCCATACCACACCAAATGAAACCACATCAAGCTAATCCCAACCCAAACCTAAGCTAACCAAATCATAAGTCATCTAATCTAACCTAAGGTAACTCTTTCTTCAGCTTCCACCAGCGTCGGTACGGCAACCACATGCTTCTGGCTGATGATGATGAGGAGTTTGGCGTGTTCAACAGACTCACCTACAACTCCAGTGACGTCACCAACTACGACTCATGGAAGGACCACTCCTACTGAACCAGCGCGGAAGGAGGTGGAGGAGGAGGTGGAAGAGCAGTAGGAGGAGAAGGAGAAGGAGGAGATGGAAGTGCAGGAGGAGGAGGAGAGGGAGAAGAAAAATGAAAAAAAAAAAAAAAACAAGGAGGGAAAAACCGAAAAAAAAATAAAAGGAATGAAGTAGAAGAAGAAGAAGAAGAAGAAGAAAGTGAAAAGAAGAAAATGAAACAACAAACTTAACAACATATATGAGAAACTACTGCTGCTGCTACTACTACTACATCTACTACTACTACTACTACTACTGCTACTACTACATCTACTACTATTAATACTTATAATAATAATAATAATAAAATAATAATAATAATAATAATAATAATAACAATAATAATAATATAATAATAATAATAATAATAGTTTTCTTTAATCTTTCAATACGATCAGTTCTACACTTTTATCTTGCTACCCTCTGATGATGTTACAAAGTTTCACTGCGAGTACGTCTGTCTGATTCTGGCCAGTAGGAGACGATTTTACTGAGCTGACGAAAAGCCCTAGTAGTGAAGAGGCCAACCCATACAATACAGCGTCGTCTTTTTTTGTTATATTTGCTTTCACCAGACGATTTTATTCAGCTGAGGAGAGCCCCGGTTGTGAAGGGGTTAATGGAGGCTTTATCTGACCCGTCCACCTCGAAAAGTCTCCCAAAAGGCGAAGAAAACCGTCTACAAACAGCAAGAATAATGATGACTTTATTCGGTATAGGAGAGGGAGACCGAGGATGAGGTGCATTGTGCGAGGTGAATGGAGGGCAGTGAAGGCTGTGTCTAACCCCCCCAGTTTGTAATGTGTCCTAAGCTTACCACAACCGCCTGACAGCAGCAAGAATGTGACAAGAAAAAGACTACCATATTGAAGGGAGTTTTAAAAATGTACAACAGAGAGATAACGAATGTATGTATGTATGTATGTATGCATGTATGTATCTATGTATGTACCTGTATATGTATGTATATATGTATGTCTGTGTGTGTGTATGTATGTATGTTACAAGATAATTCCACAACATGTAGTGAGTCCCAGATCTTAGCTCTTCTGTTTGTGTTGCCGTCAGACTTCATTCATCCTACAGCCAACGTGTCTGAACCCTCACCCCCCCCCCTGCACGTGACAGACTTAACCCCCGCCACAACCCCCTGACGTGATGATGGGCTTTTATTCTGGCTACCTCTTGACCCCCTCCCCTTCTTCAGTGGCGGCGGGGGGGGGGGGAGGAGAGAGAATGCTTTTATATTTTCCTTCCTAACTTCAGACGAATTTGTACAGCATAGGAGACTCATCATAAACCCCCAAATGACAGTCTGGTCCAAAATAAATGACCTATATTATCCTTGTTACCTTCAGATGATTTTATTCGGTATAGGAGTGGGAAACCGAGGATGAGGTGAATTGTGTGAGTTGAATGGAGGGTAGTCTGATGGCGGGGGACATGGTGACGTGGACGCGATTTGTTTTTGGCCATCTTCTCTGAGACTAATGGTGGTACTCTGTGTGGAATATGGGGTTTGGTCGTGCCTGTCCCTCGACGACGTATTCTGTACATTACACCTCAGTAACCTCTTGTATGATACTGATGATAAGTAGGTTGATATTAAAACGATGTCAATAGAATAAGAGAAAATTTAATGTGCCATATGCAAAATAAATCCCTGAGGAAGAGGTGATACGAAGCCTGCCATGGCACCTAAAATATTAGACAACACTCAAAGAGCGCATACCTCCTCCAACGACAATATACAGTATCATATGATTTATAAACCATGCCACGTCTAACGTCGTTGGTGGATGTAACTAGTTTTTGGTGTTAGTCTGCCCTCATTACACAGACTCAGGGAAGGCGTACCTCTGTCGATGCCAATAAGAGTAATTATTTATTTTTGTATCTTAATTCCAATCCGCCTCAAAATCTAATTAACTTTTCCTTAACCCACCGTCCACCTATCCATCAGATTTCACTGAAGTTAGATAACTTTTTGAAATATCTTCTCCACAGACAGACAGCTTCGCTGGAGGTAACAACCCTACGAGAGACAGACAGGACTGGCTTCTCGTCTCTTAATCTCATCACTGTGGCAGTTGTCTTTATTTCAGGCTAACTCTTTTCATGCGACTTTATTCATATTAACAGAGGTTTCAGACTGGCGGGGCTGAAACAACGCCTTCATTAACCCCTTCACTAAGCGGATCCATTGTCCTATCTTATTCCTGCCATCTCATGAGGGTTTCATTCAGCTCTGGAGAGACTTTAAGAACTAAAGACTTTAAAGGGAGTCTTCATTAGCCTCTTCAAACTTCTCTAAAAGCGAACGCTAAAACATGTTGAATCCATGTTTGCATATGTGTGTGTGTGTGTGTGTGTGTGTGTGTGTGAGGTATATATATATCTGCACACGTCAAATACTCGTAAGTTAGCCACATAAACATTTACAGTGTAATCGTATTCTCTTGGGCTTAGAAGTTCCCTAGCACATCTTAGCAGTTTACTTGGCACACACACACACACACACACACACACACACACACACAAACAAACACAAACACACACACACACACACACACACACACACACACACACACACACATATACATATATATATATATATAGATATATATATATATATATATATATATATATATATATATATATATATATATATATATATATATATATATATGTACAGTATATATGGGTGGGGGCAGCCACCATCCACTACTCGATGTAGTGCTGCTCCCGGGTGTCTGCCCTTTCCTCTCCTCCATCCTTCTTTCCTTCCATCCTCCTCTGTCTTTCTTTCCTTCATTCTTTCCTCGTCCTTCTGCCTACGGGTGACTTTACATTCCCTGTTATGTCTTGCCTTCATTTTTTCCTCTTCTGTGGATGACTCTACACTGAGTGACAAGCCATATGGTTTCCTGTACACCAGGAAACCATTTACTACGCTGGGTGATAACCATATAACCAAATTTTGGCGCCTGGTGGTTTAGTGGGTAATTACGGCGCTCCAATCGGATCGAGCCGGTGCAGGTTTATGTCCAAGGGATGGTTGGGGTTTATTGCTCACGTAATGCCACTCAGGGATGAGTGAGATGCTCACTCTCATCTTAAATGTCAGGACCAACTTGCCTAGCCCCGGACTCCTACGCTCCTCATGGGGCAACATAGTACTGGATGGTGGATGGATGGACTGTAGCACCAGTCGAGCAGGGCAGTACTCCCGAGGTGGATGGAAAGCTGATGACAGGGAGTGCTGGAGCTCCCGTTTCATCGGCCCTCAGGACTAGTTCCTGACCATCCCCCTTTGCTGAACTTTTTCAGTGTCACAGTTACACAGAGAGTAGGCCAGCATGCTCTCCAGTACAAATTTCTCTAATTATCTACATCCAACTTCATGCGCAGTACACACTACACTTCCTATTCAAAATTCACTAAAATGGCGTCTCATCACCAAGCCTGGGAGTCCCCAGGGGGGGGGACCATAAATGCCCCCACCATCCGCCCCTCTCCCGGTGACGACTCGAGGTGCCTGGAACCACTGTCTGACTCTCTTCTTCTTCATTTCTGCAACATTCGCGGCCTTTCCTCTAACTTTCGCTCTGTTGAGCACCACCTCTCCTCCTCTAAACCTCACCTTCTTTTTCTAACTGAGACTCAGCTGTCTGAGGCAAATGACAGCAAACTCTTTTCTGTATCCTCCTACTTTCTCTATACTCAATTCAAAGACAAAGGTGGCTGTTGTGTATATATACGCAACGACTTATCTTGCTCTCGTGTTCTTGAACTCGATTCCTCTGGATTGTCTACACTCTGGCTTCGGCTTTCCTGTCATTCCCTAACTAAATATATCTGTGCTGTTTACTTATCCCCTAATTCTACTGACTATCAAAATTCTTCGACTATCTCACTTCTACGATGGAACACATTCTATCCATTTCTCCTTTCTCTGAAATCTCCATTCTAGGAGATTTCAATGTTCACCACCACCTTTGGCTCTCCTCTCCTTTCACTGATCCACCTGGTGAACAAGCCTACATCTTTTCTATCCTTAATGACCTAGAGCAGCTTGTACAGCACCCTACCCGTATGCCTGACCGCCTTGGAGAGAGCTCCAACGTACTTGACCTCTTCCTCACAACTAATCCTTCTGCTTACTCTGTTAATCTTTTCTCTCCGTTGGGCTCCTCCGATCACAACCTTATTACCTTAACCTGTCCCATCACTCCGGTACGGCCTGTGGACCCTCCAGGGAAACGTCGTCTGTGGCATTTTGGAACCGTGGACTGGGAGGCCCTCAGGCAGTACTTCTTTGATTTTCCCTGGAATGATTATTGCTTCCATGGCCGTGAGCCATCTGAGTGTGCCTTGCGCATTACGGAGGTTATTGTCTCAGGCATGGAAGCATACATTCCTTTCTCATATCCTTTGACTAACGCAAGAAAGCCTTGGTTTAATCACGCTAGTTCTAATGCTGTCCGCAACAAGGAGAGGGCCTACAAAAGGTACCGGAGCCAACCCACCCCTGAATCACATCATCTTTACGTTTCTGCCCGAAATCGTGCTAAGTCTGTTCTTCGCTCTACTAAAAATAATTTCATCCATACTAAATGCTCTCAACTCTCCAACTCGAATTCTTCCCGCTCCTTCTGGCACCTTGCCAAAAATCTTTCTAACAACTTTACCTCATCATCCTTCCCTCCTCTTTTCTACTCTGATGGTTCTGTAGCTATTTCTTCTACTGATAAAGCAGATCTCTTCACTCAGACTTTCTCCTCCAATTCCACCTTAGACAATTCCGGTGCTGTTCCTCCATCACTTCCCCCCTCTGACTTCTTCATGGCTGACATTAAAATTTCTTCAGCTGATGTATTTTCTGCCATCACTGGCCTTAGTACCAACAAGGCATATGGGCCTGATGGGGTCCCTCCTGTTGTTCTCAAGAACTGTGCTTCTGTGCTTACTCCCTGCCTAGGCAAACTCTTTCGCCTTTGTCTGTCAACTTGTACCTTTCCTTCTTGCTGGAAGTTTGCTCTCATTCAGCCAGTCCCAAAGAAGGGTGGCCACTCCCAACTCTCCAACTATCGTCCAATTGCTTTAACGTCCTGTATTTCAAAAGTTTTCAAGTCAATTCTCAATAGAAAAATTTTAAGGCATCTTTCCTATCACAACCTTCTTTCCGATCGTCAGTACGGGTTCCGTCAGGGACGCTCCACTGGCAATCTTCTCACCTACCTCTCAGACTCCTGGTCATCCTCCTTTCGGGACTTTGGCGAAAGCTTTGCCATTGCACTTGACATCTCAAAGGCTTTCGATCGAGTCTGGCATAAATCTTTAATTTCCAAACTGCCCTCCTACAGTTTCTATCCTTCTATCTGTGCCTTCATCGCTAGCTTCCTTTCTGGTCGTTCTATAGCCGCTGTTGTAGACAGCCATCGTTCTTCTCCTAGATCTATTAACAGTGGGGGTGTTCCTCAGGGCTCTGTCCTATCATCAACTCTCTTCCTTTTATTCATCAATGATCTTCTAAGCTGTACATCTAACCCTATCCACTCATACGCTGATGACTCCACCCTTCACCTTTCCATTCGGTTCTTGCAACGCCTATCTCAACAGTTACTTCAACAAACAAGGGATGAGGCTATGGCACACCTAATGTCTGACTTGGCTCGTATCTCTGACTGGGGTAAAAATAATATGGTTGTTTTTAATGCATCTAAGACTCAGTTCTTACACCTATCAACCCGACAAAATCTTCCACAGGTATACCCACTAATGTTTAATAATATTCAGCTTAATCCAGCACCATCCTTGAACATGCTTGGGGTTTCATTTACTCGGGACTTATCTTGGAAAGATCATATTACATCCCTTGTAAAATCTGCTTCCAAGAGATTGGGTGTGCTAAGCCGACTCCGCTCTTTCTTTACCCCTGCACAATTGTTGACTCTATACAGGGGTTTTATCCACCCCTGTGTGGAATACAACTCTCATGTGTGGGGAGGCTCCCCACATACAGCTCTTCTCAATAGGGTGGAGTCAAAGGCTTTTCGTCTCATTAACTCTCCTCTTCTTACTGACTCCCTTCAACCTCTGTCTCTTCGCCGCACTGTTGCATCTTTATCTCTTTTCTATCTCTTCTTTAATGGTCACTGCTCCTCTGAACTGTCTGCTTGCATTCCTCCACCTCTATGACGGGAGCGTAGCACCCGTCTAGCAACAAACTCTCATCCCTTTTCTGTCCAGCTCTCTAATGCAAGAGTTAACCGTTACTCCCAGTCTTTCATTTATGCAACAGGTCAACTCTGGAACTGTCTCCCTCTGTCTGTATTTCCTGCTGCCTATGATCTCCAGTCTTTCAAACGCAGTGTGTTCAGGCATCTCAAAATGATCGGATCTTGAATTTGGCTCTCTATTGTATTTTGTTTTTCTCTTGGAGGGAACTGTTACTGCGGGCTCATGGCCTTTGGTTCCTTCTTCCTCGCATTAAAAAAAAAAAAAAAAATCCTTCCTCCTAACTCTTCCATCGAATACCTAGCCCCCCCGAGGCCTCTCATTCAAGGACGCTCTGCACATCCACCTAATAACTGCCATTTCTGTACTTTTGAGCCTGTGAATGTCCTCTTCCTTTACTGCCCAGGTCTCACTACCATACTGCATTACACTCCTTACTCATGCCGTATGCAAAGATCCCTTAGCACAGAGGGAGAGTCCTCTCAATGTCAGGAGAGGCAACAGCTCCTTGAACTTCCAACCACTCCTCATTCTAGCCACAGAGCTAGCTCCAGTCCCACCTCCAGCACATAACATGTCTCCCAAATAACAACACTCTTCCACACACTCAAGAGACTCACCAGCAAGATCAATCCTTTCACGCCTGACATTCTCCACACGCTCTCCCCGACACACCGCACACATGAAATCAGGAGTATCTTGCAGTCTGCCTCTAATACCGCTGCATCTCTTATGCACCCACTTATAACACACTGCACAAGATGGAATTACTTCCCACGCCCTCGTGGTAAATTGCATATGTAAGAGTTAAGAAAAAAAAAAAAAAAAGCTCCCCTAATCCACTTGACAGTTTTATTCCGCCAAGTAATACTTTTCCATCATCTGTGGGTAAATAGCTGCCGCAGACGATTTCATTAAGCTTGTGAAAGGCCGACCCTTGTTAAAAGTTAAAAGAAAAAAAAGTTAACAACATCCAGACGATTCAGTTCAATTCAGAATTGACTTGTCATCGCGTAGGTACAAAAAATTCTACGTAAGAATTTTACATTTTACTACAGCTTAAGACGAAAGGTTATTACTGTTTGGGGAAGGAAAGCGAGCGAAAGCACCATAAACAGGCTTAAATTTAGAATGTAAAGCTCTTGCACCATATTACCAGTGAAATTTCTCTGCTTCAGGAGCACCAAACATTTGTTTTCTTTTCAGTTACTGAATCAGTCAAGACATTTCATACCATTCTGAATCTGTCATGACAACTGCATTCCAGTGGTACCAGACTTTTCCGAAGAAGAGCCAAATTTATTCCCCCCCCCCCCAATAATAACGTCAAAAACATTTCCGCTACGCAAAAACTTCTTCCCCACGGCTTTGAGGTTGTCAGGGTAAGTCGTATCTTTCTGAAATTCACGAAAATTGTCTTCCAGTGGTGTCAGACATTTTATAATAATAATAATAATAATAATAATAATAATAAATAAATAAATAAATGTAGCCCTAAAAGACAAAAATAGAACCTTGCTCGTTTGGACACGTTCCACACGTGTGGTGTGGACGCCTATTTCTTGATTTAGCCAACAGAGCCTTTAATTAATCAAAAAGACATCCCCTTTCCCCCGACCTACGGCAAAGTCACGAGCTGGAGCTTCAGGACCGTATTCTGGGTGGCATAGGAAGCTTTGTATCACACCTTCCTTGCTTGTTATACCACAACATTCTCTTGTAAGTTATATACCTCTATATAATATTCTTTCTCTTCGTCTAAATTCTTCCTCTCCTACTACAAAAAAAAAGAAAAAAAAAAAAAATGCACCTTACACAATGCAACCAGGAACCTGATCTCTCAGTAAGGCCGGGAGACTAAACTAAGGCCTAGTTCCTGCCACCACGTGTCGTCGTCCTGGTTGCATAACACTCATCACATATACACAATCATTCTTTACCTTCCTTCCTTTCCCCCCCTTTTTCTATACGTCATTGTACTGTCCACCTACACTGAATAAATAACAAGTAAGAGAATACTGAAGTGTAATATTCAGAAAAAATCGCCAAGAAAGAAGTATTACATGCTTTCCATAGCCACTTACAAGTGTCAGTATCATTTTGGCCGAGTGGGAACTTAAGAGGTTCCGGTGCATCTCTTCCTTGCCAGTTTCTAGCTTCATATGCCACGTACGTACATATCATCTACTGTCTTGTTTATGCCGTCTATCAAGAAAAAAACAACCACACCACAGGTGTGCACCGTACCTGATCAAGCAAGACTGTTCTTCGGCAACATTTGGCTCTTGTTTGGAAAATGACTGATGCCACTGGAAGGCAGTTTTCACGATAATTAAAAAAAAAAAAAAAAACATCAAGCCAGGGGTGACCTAATAATTGAGAGAGAGAGAGAGAGAGAGAGAGAGAGAGAGAGAGAGAGAGAGAGAGAGAGAGAGAGAGAGAGAGTTTTGGTGTTTTGTTTTTGGCTAGTGGAAATGTGTATTTTCTTCTATATCTGGCTCTTCCTGGAAAAAACAAGAAAGTTTGATGCCACTGGAACGCTGTTTTCATGACAAATATAAAAATGGAATGACATGCCACGAATGGTTCAACAGCTGAGAAGAAAGCAAGATATTGGTACTCCTAAAACAGGCAAATTTTACGAACCAAATGGGGCCAGAATTTTTACGCGCCAATATATCGCCTGAAGTATGGTGTTCTTGTTTTCTTCACTGGCTACAACAACAGTATGATGAAGGGGTGTACTGTGCAAAAGAAATCGATACGGCCACTTTAGCAGGAGAGTCGAGAGGAGTTTTGCTGGTGATCGCACAGTATGTTTGCTCTGGAGGGTGCGGATAGGCGTAATCAGTTGCTTCACTGACATATACAGGAGCAGCAAATTTCTGATAAGCTTACTGATGGCAATACTGCTCACACACACACACACACACACACACACACACACACACACACACAAAATGCGGTGGTGTGGCAGATGCTAACCAATACATGGGTTGTTTTAGTCTTGGATATCTGTAGTATTGATGTTTACATAATATAGTTACCACAATTAAACCCCTTCAGCTCTTGTATGTAACTTATATTTCTCCCGCACCAAGCGTAGCGATAATGCGAGCTGGGGGCAACACTTTCAGACTGTCTCCACATCTTTTTTTGTTATGGTCATATATTTTTTTAGGCACCTGTCCCTAGCACTAGCTGTAGTACAAGTTTTACCTACATTCACAATTTTAGAGGCAAGCTGATCTTGATGCTGGCTGTGGGACTATTTTTATCGGTTGTTAAACTTCTGGGGCAACATGTTTCTAGCAGCAGCTGTGGTACAACTATTACCCAGTCACAGTTCACAGTGAATGTTGTTATTATATATTGAGCCACATTAACACTTTAATCATTTTTGTACATCTGACTTTTTAAGAGTGTTAGAATGGTGTCAGAAGTAACCCCCACAGTCTAGGGAACCAAAGGCCCCAGGCGCGGCTGGCCATTAAAAGAATGTAGATGAGTGAGCTGGGGCGAAATTTCGGGCCAGACATCCATATAAGACAACTCTGCATGAAACTTGAATGAAACAATACATGATCGCAGTCATTGACTTTTGACTCAATGTTGCACTCTGGGGACGATGTGTGACCTGTCCCGATTCCCGGTTTAATTCTTGCAGCCACTAGACAAGTTTATACAGCTTAGGAGAGACCCTCTGAATACGAAAGATTAGATACAGTCTTCGTTATCCCCTTAGATATGAGAAGTGTTCCCTAAGCTGAATGTAATCGTCCGGAGATATGAAGAATAACGTGGAAAAAAAAAAAATGTGAGTGAAAGGGTCAAGTGGTGACTGGGGTGATATCTGTGTTGCTATACTCTTGAATCACTCGAGCATCGATACGTGTACAAGATTAGCAACCACTTCAAGCCCATGACGCATATTAAACTGTATTGTGCTATCTCCAGACATAGCAGCTTATATGAGACTTACGAACTAGTGAGGCCAAATGCTTCAGTCACCCAACCTCCTTCACTGTCTCCTTCCCTGAGTTGAATGAAATCGTCTGGTGGTAAAAGGAATATAACAGAAAATACGTCACTGTACTGGAGAGATTAATTCGTCTTCTCCATAAGCTACTAATCTTTAATTCGTCTGCTGCATAACATTATTTACCTCGTCGGCTCCATAATACATTTGTGTGTGTGTGTGTGTGTGTGTGTGTGTGTGTGTGTGTGTGTGTGTGTGTGTGTGTGTGTGTGTGTGTGTGTGTGCGTTCTTTGCTGTTTCCAGACGATGATGACCAACTTAGGAAGGATCTGTTGTAGTGAATGGATTAATAAGGCAATGTCTAACCCCTAGTTTCAGAAATCTTTGCTAATATAAATAAGTCTTTGAAAGCAGCCAGAATACATTTTACAAAGACGCCACTGGACTGAAAGTATTATTACAGGAGGGAGAGTATACCGCAACTCTCAGATTATATGAAGTCGTATATCCAATCAAGGAGAGGCATATCTAATCATCCTCCACTTTCAAGTCCTTCAGCCAAAAGTCGTAATTTACCATTTATTTCTCTCTGGATAATTATGCTAAGCTGAGGAGAGACTTGGACCTGGAGAGTTAAGATACAGCCTCCATTGACCTCAGTGTTTGGCGCCAGAAAGAGTAAAATGTAAAGAAGTACGGTACTGAAGTGAAGGGGACACGTTTACACTTTCATTTCTCCGCCGCAGCTACGGCATCGTCAGCAACATTCAGATAAACGGCAGTGTTTCCGTTCAGGGATACGTATCTAATCAGTCGCCATTTTTACCCGGTGGTGCGGACCTGTAGTCACAAAGAATTTTAACCAATTCTTAGGATGTACAGGATTCTATAGTACTAAAATTACGTCATCATTTTTTTTTCTTTTTTGTCACGCTGTTACTCACTCCAGTTTCTATTTTTTTTTCTTTTGTATTTGAAGTATTTTGTAGCTGCATGAGATGAGACGAAAGCATGAACAAGTAACCTTATACATAAATGAAGAACGTTTGTGAATATGGAACCTGTGCTCTAGCCAAGGCTAAGGTTTTACCATCACAGCCTAATGTCAAACCAGCTCATCCTTCACCCCTTGAAATATGGTGACTTCTTTTTCATTCGACTTTTGCTGCCTCCAGACGATTGAACCCTCCTTTACCGTGAAGTAGTGTCCATTTACCTCGGCCATCAACAGAGGAAAGATCTGGAGCACTGAAGGGGTTAATAAGAGCAACAATATCTAACCCATCTAGTTAGAAAAAATTATCTCTAGCTATATCGTCTGGAGAGGTCGTTCGTTCGTTTAAAGATTTCCTGCACCTATAGTGCAGGCCGGGCCATACATTAGCCCGGTCAATGGAGTTTGGCCTGACTTAAAAAATAGTAAGGGGAAGACAGGGCCTGAGGATTGCCCAGCACACACGCCCTGTCTTCTGGCTGGCTTTGTGGTGTGTGTGCTGGAGAGGTCAAGAATGAATTGTAAATAAGCCACTGAACTGAAGGGATTAAGGCTGGATTACTGGAAATGGAGAAGTTTGATATAACCTTCCTTAAACCCTTCACCATGAAAGATTTCCCGACACCTTAATAAGATCCTTGGGTGATGGTCTGATTAAAAAGAACAAATGTCATGGGATTGAAGGGGTTAAGGACGTATTGCTGAACGGAGTACTTAAAGATGCAGAGAAGCCCCCCCCCTTCTTTTTATTGTTATACTTTTTTAGGCATGTCATGATGACAGACCATCTCTGATCTTCCTATGTCGTTGCTGAGTACACCCTGTGGCGTGGGATGCAGGCTGATCATATCTAATAACCGTAGGCGTGCCATGAATACCAACCAAAAATTATCATTTTTATTTTTATTTTTATTAATGTGTCAGACAATGGACATAGACTTCACAGCCTGTTCCCAAGGCCCAGCAGTTCTCCTACGTATAATACACCTCCACTTGTCACCACTGAGGCGCCTGTCCTTCCACAGTTCGGGCTTCAAGCTTACAGCCGTCAGATATGAATCCTCGAGGAGGGCAAGGAAAGAAGTGTGTTGAGTCTTCCTAGGCCTTTAGTTTTCCCGGCAAAGTAAATATTAGTTGAGAGAGGAAAATTATCATGATTTTTTCCCCTATGAAGCACAAGGAGAGTGCACATTCTTTCCATGTCTCTTGTCCTTAAAATAATAATAATAATAATAATAATAATAATAATAATAATACGAGAGGTACCGTAGTTGTTCATAATCTGTGCGAGAATCCAGGCTTCAGGATATAAAGTTACCTCCAAGAACTGATTCATAAAATATATATATATATATATATATATATATATATATATATATATATATATATATATATATATATATATATATATATATATATAAGGAGCCTCTGTGGTATAGTGGTAAAGTGTGCGTTTTCGTACACTGAAGAACGAGGGTTCGCGCCCCGCCAGGGTAAAGATCTTTGGGAGCGTTCTTCTGGCCACGTACTGCATTAGCGGACACAAGGGGTGCTGTGGTTGAACAAGTGTCCCATACTGTAAAGTATTCTTGCACCCAGTCGGCTTGCGCGGGCCGATTACACTTGGTTCACAGACTACACACACATTCAAAGCCATTCCAACACAATTAGGCTTACAAGCACTTCTCACCCTACATACAATCTCTACTCGACAGCCTAAGCCACTTGGTAGAGATACGTTGGCTGTATCGTTCCCACTTCGGTAGGGATAGGCCGGTCCTGCAGTGGACACTCAAATGGTTGATGAGATGATATATATATATATATATATATATATATATGAATTCCCTGGCGTAACTATTGTTTTAGCAGCAAGGACAAGGCAGGAGAGAGTAGAATTTTCCCCCTGTCTCTTGCTATTTTTTACACAGATATACCGTACATACTACGATGGGAAAATATTCGCAAACTGATGTCTGTATTTGCAGGAAGATCATTTTCTAAAAATGAGTCCTGAAACTTCCCACGCTTCCTTTTGTAGTTACAAGAGGGGGTTGACTGTAAATTTGTTTATTACACATACTTCTTCCGGAAAAAGAAGGCTTAGATTAATGCCTATCGACTTCACTAGGGTCATTAAGGCGGACAAGTAATATTTTTTGTATCTCAATCTTGCCTTTGTGAATACAACAACAACAGCCAAATTTACACACGAGTTCCTAAATGTACTGCTTGTGAACAGGGTCAAGGGGGAAACGAAATTAGTCCAAGACTCTGACCGACCCGAGACGGCTCCCGGTGTTGCTCCAAAAGTACTGTACGGTTTCGGCACAAAAATTCGTTATCTCACGGGCACAAAAAACTTTGCAGCACTTCTCCCTAAGTAATTTATCTGCATATTGCATTTGAATGGAAAGGCTGCAGGAGGAAGAAAAATAAAGTCGGAATGCAAGGGACAAGTGGATGAAGGACTGAGCAGATTTTAATGGCGCAGATGGAGGAGGTGAAAGGCATGTGTAAGATATTCACACAAAAAATCTGTGCGGTATATGAGATGAAGGGAAGATTTATGGCAGTGAAAGAAGCAGCATAGTGGAATGAAGGGGTGAAACGAGCTGTGGCAGAGACGAGAACAAAATTACAGGATGGAAAGTATAGGAATAGAGGATGTGGAGAGTCGGAAAAGAGTCATGTGTAAAAAAGGAGAAAGGTGAAAAGACCATTTATTTATTTATTTACTTCAAAGATACCCTGCACCTATCTTGCAGGCCGGGCCATACATTAGCCCGGTCAGTGGGGTATGGGCTGGATAAAAAATAGTAAGGGGGGAGGACAGGACCTGGGGATTGCCCAGCACACACGTCCTGTCACCTGGCTGGCTTTGTGGTGTGTGTATGAAAAGACCAGTAAGAGAGAGAGTAAGAAAAGAGTGACTGAGGAGTTTGGAAGCAATCTGATTGTAAAAGGAGAGAATGTAAGAAACTGTTTTGGAAGGAGGTAAAAAATGTAAGACAGGGTGATAAAGGAAGTAGTAAAGGTAAAAATAGCAGAATGTTGGTGGAGAAGGGAAAGTCAGCAGCTGAAAAGAACATTTTGAGGAACTGTTGAAAATAGACAACGTAAGTAGCGCGAGTGGGGAATGGCTGGGAGAAGAGGCGAGAAGAGAAGAAATCAGTAGAACGGAAGTATTAGAAGCAACGAAGAACGTCAAAATGGGGAAAGTCCCATGAATTGATAGAGTGTTTGGGGAAATGCTGAAATACATGGGAGAGTTAGTGATAGAATGGATACAGAAGATGTGCAGACTGGCCTGGGAGGAAGGTAGGGTCCCGGAGGATTGGAGATCAGGTATAGCAGATCCCTTGTCATAAGAAAAGGGGGAAAGAGATGTGTATGACATTCATAGCAACGTCTGTCTTGTCAGTGTAATAGGAAACATCCCGATAGAGTTAGAGAAATGATCTAAGAACTGAAGGAAAACAAATGGGTTTTCGGAAAGGAAGAGTTTACTTAGATCAGATGTTCGTTCTAAGATGTTTAGTAGAAAGTACCTAGAGAAAGGAGAAAACATAGTCATGACAGAACAGATACACAAGGAATGAGAAAGGTACTGAAAACTATGGATTAGATGGAAAGTTGTTGAATGAGTGAAGAGTGTGTGTAAGGGTGCTAGGGCTGCAGTGCCTGTGTATATGGTGGGTTCTTTGATCTAAATGTTAAACACAGAGATGTGTCATGTCTTCAAGGTTGTTCAGTTTATATTCAGATGGAGTTATAAAAGAGATACAAGGTAGGGCAGTGGATGTTAGGGTCTCTAACGAGAGAGGGCAGGGTATGAACTCTGCCTGTAGTACTGTTGTTTGATGACACTGTATTGTTAAGTGAAGATGAATGGCAGTTGCAAGGCTTTGTGGATGTGTTTGGGAGAATATTTAAGAAACATGCTGTATAAGTGAATGTAAATAAGAGTAAAGTTAAGGTCTTTGAAAGAAATGAGGTGACAGCATCCACAGTATGGCTGGATGGTTAGAAAATGAAGAACATGAGTGCATTTAAATATTTAGGCAACGTGAGAAGAATGGAAGTCTAGATGATGAAATACTTGAAAGGGTACAACGGAGTAAAAAAAAGATTGCTAGTTCACTGAAAGCAACAATGTAATAAGAAATAAGGATGTGAACATGGAAGTAAGAAAGTTACTGCATGACATTATTATGATCTCTGTTCTAATATACGGAAGTGAACCTTGGACTCTATTCGAAGGACTCAAGAGTGAGAGTACTGTGGAGTTACACGGAGGGACAGGCAAATGAGGAAGCAAAGAAGCGTTGTGATATGGTTAAAAGTGTTAAGACAAATATTCTGAGACGGTCTGGTCATATGAAGAGGATGGGGAATGAGAGCTTGACTAGACGTATGTATGTGAGTGAGGTGGAGGGAGAGAAAGGGAGAGGGAGACCTAGCATGAGATGGCGGGGGTAAGAGTTGGAAGGAGGGCAGCCGAATGGTAGATGACAGGGCGACATGAAGGCAATTTGTTAGCAGTCAGCCCATATGATATTAAGGAGTCTGATTATTGATACTCTGAGATATATTGCTATCAGTAACATATATGAAACTATTCAGCCCTTCGCTAAAATGTTTTTGGCCAGCGCTTGCTGTCCTTATTGTTAGTCACATTTTCCTCCTTGGTTTCTTGTTTAATTGTGGCCGGCATTTCTATCCTTCAGAATTAACCGATTCCGACCAGACTTGGACACAATGACCAGCCTATGACCTAGTTGCGTCAGCAAGGTTTTGGTTTGCTAGGCAATTATTTGTTGCCTAGCAACGGCTGAAAAACCGCTTTTTTGTACTTTTCACGTTTTGAGGTGTAGAAGCATTACTAATGGGCGTAGAAAGCTCTGACTCCCTTAGGCTTAATCTTGAGGTCATTCCCTATCGGACGTGGGCAACCCGTTTTCCCCTCTCTCCTCTAGTTTTCGAGTGGCAGCCCTTTGAAGGTTGGCCTCAGCGTCTCTAGCATCCAGTACCGGTTTTTAAAAATCCTCCCCTTGTTCCACAGCGGCCCAATGGAATTGAATGAAAGTTTACATGCTTATAGACACTGACTAGTACTACACCTTTCTACGGTACATCTATGTACTACATTGGCCAGGTCATGGGTCAAAGGCCATCCAATGTGGAAACGTTGGAAATCACTAAAATCACGTTTATGTTCACAGGAAATGCTAAGGCTGCGAAGATTATTAAGCTAGGGCCATGATTCTTGGGTGGAATGTTGCAATGGAGCACCTCCAGACAAAAATGACATTTAATGACAATATTCACTTCCAGTTGCTGGCAGCGCCACCTTGAAGTTGTAGCTCTGGTGGACCATTCTGCGAATTTCAAGTTCCCTAGCTCCACAGTGGGTGGATGGAATCGAATTAAACTTTACATGCTTATAAAAGTTAATGAGTAGTACAAGTGTGCTTCATAAATACATGACATATCTGCCAGGTCAGGGGTCAAAGGTCATCATGTGCAGAAAACATGAAAAGCGCTAAATATACGACCTTGCTCGTACAAAATGGTAAGGCTCTGAAGATTATTAAGCCAGGGCCATGTTTCTTGGGTGGAATGTCGCACTAGAATACCCCAATATACCAAGGACTTTTAGCGTCGAAACTAACTTCCTGTCGCTGACAAAGCTTGGTCTGCTTAGGCTGGCAATCAATGCCTACTGGCTTGTTTTTTTTTTTCTTTTTTTTAGTTTATTCTTACTATTCCAAATGTTCGTACACACACACACACACACACACACACACACACACACACATATATATATATATATATATATATATATATATATATATATATATATATATATATATACATCTAGATCCCTTCGTGAGCTGAACCTTTCCAAATTACGTGGGAGGCTGACGGGATCCCACTGGACCCCAAAACATTTTGGTGGATTTCTGCCATATGCATAAAGCTACATCATTGAAAATTTGTGCACGGCACGTGACGTCAGTCCACCAGCGTCCCTTTTGTTTATTTGTTTGTGTTGTATTCTAAGAAAATTACTACATTTATCAGAAATTTATGAAAATTTCAGTATGGATGCACTGAACCTACACTTATTTGAATGTCTGACTGTCAGTACTCATGGGATAGGTTTCTTCCATAATAACAAGCTCTGGTACAAATTATGATACATAACCATAATATAAAGCTATCCTTATAATGTTCAATTTAGATACAAAAAGTTATGCTTTCAGTATCACACAAATATAAAGAAAATTTACTTTTTATCATGGGAAAACAAATAAATGATAGTACTTTTCTCACAGATACAAAGAATAGTGACTCCTGCAGTGATACTAATGATAATACAGCTGAATGATACTGTCAGAATTGTTCAACCACTTCATATTCATCAGCGTCAGATAATACTGCCTTGATCAATATTTTCAAAAATAAAATCGGGCTGGTCATTATCTGCCAACAAATTTCTGCCATAAAACATTGATTTTGGTATTGACAGTGTCTTTAGATGTCAAAAATATGGAAAATCAGGAAAAAGTAATTAGTCACATGGAAGGCGAGGTGGTGTCCCAGCCGACCCCACAAACATTTTTATATTGTCACTCCTAAATGCTGTGAGCTTTTTTCCTAAAAAAGAATGTTGATATACAATAACTACCTACAGTAAAAGTCAGGGACAGCCAGGTCAAAAAATGAAAAGAATGGCTTAATGGCACTATTTTAAAAACATTCTGGGGTCCACAGGGACCCCCATCAGCTCACGAAAGGATATATACCGGTATATATATATATATATATATATATATATATATATATATATATATATATGATATATATATATATATACATACCCCCTGGGGGTAGGGGGGTTTCAAGAATACTCCCCCAGTATCCCTGCTTGTCGTACGAGGTGACTAAAAGGG
Organism: Coenobita brevimanus; assembly: GCF_032717465.1. Lineage (NCBI taxonomy): Eukaryota > Metazoa > Arthropoda > Malacostraca > Decapoda > Coenobitidae > Coenobita > Coenobita brevimanus. Next base: position 31,317,555 of record NC_137056.1, on the reverse strand, counting down.
TTGGTGGTGGGTTAGTGCCCCACCCCGTAAAAAGAACTAACTAAAAAAGCGAACAAAACGCCTCGGACCCGGACGGACCATACGTTGACGACTAAGGAACGGACGAAGGACATTCTTAGGGTGGGAACGTGGAATGTGAGGAGAGTGAATGATGAAGTGAAAGAAAGAGAGATTGTTCAGGTGCTTGAGGATGCAAGAGTGGATATATGTGGATTGACTGAAACTAAATGGGAAGGTGAAAGGGTGAGAGAATGGGAATATGGTTTAGGTATATGTGCGGGAGTCAATGAAAATGAGAGGGCAAGAGAGGGAGTATGTCTGATGATAAGCAAGAAGTGGAAGGAGAATATAAGAGAGTATGGAACAGTGGGTGCAAGGATTGTATGGGTGAGGATGAAAGTAGGTACACAAGCGTGGGCGACTGTATGTGTGTATGCCCCGACAGAGGATCGAGTGGCAAGAGTGAAAGATGAGTTTTGGGCGAGTGCAGAAGCATGTATGGACAAGTTTGAGAGGAGCGAGAGAGTGCTGTTGATTGGAGACATGAATGGCAAAGTTGGGAATGTACGAGTGGATGGAGTGGTTGGTCAGTGGGGTGTGCCAGCTGACGTAGATGGGAATGGAAGTGCTTTGGTGGACATCTGTGCTTGTAAGGGGTTGGCAATAGCCAACACCTACTTTTGGCATAAGATGATCCACCGGAATACATGGAGAGTAATGAGGAGGATGGATGGTGAACTTGTTGAACGAAAGGCAATGATAGACTACGTGTGTGTGGATGAGCAAATGAGAAGACAAGTGTTGGATGCAAGAGTGTGGAGAGGGTGGGGGAATGGAGTCTCGGACCATCACTTAGTGATGGCCAAGGTAGAGCTGCAAAGAAAGTGGTTGAGGAGACGAAGGGGAAGACAGGAGGAAGCAACTCCTGTGAGAAGAGTGCAGAAATTGCAAGATAGTGAGAAAATGACAGAGTATAAGAGCATAGTGGAAGAAAGACTGGGAAGGTATGAGCTAGAGCAGATGGAAGGGGTGGAAGACGTATGTAAGATATTCACGGAAGAGATAGGCGCAGCATGTGAGGCAGTTTGTGGAGTGAGGAGGAGATGCAAGGGTGTGCAAGGGACAGCATGGTGGAATGATGAGGTGAGACGAGCTGTGGAACAAAAGAAGAAGGCATATAGTGAATGGTTAGCGTAGCAAGTAGAGATAGGGGAGAAGATGAGAGAAAGAAGAGAGAGGTATATGTGAGCAGGAGAAGGGAGGTTAAGAGACTGGTGAAGGAGAGTAAAAAGAAAGTGGATGAGGAGTTTGGGAGGAATCTGAGTGTGAAATGGAGGGAGAGTAAGAAATTGTTTTGGAAGGAGGTAAAGAAAGTAAGGCAGTGTGAAATGGGAAATAGTAGGAGAGAGAAAGATAGGAATAATAGATTGTTGGTGGAAAAGAGAGAGAAACTGAGGAGATGGAAGGAGCACTTTGAGGATTTGTTGAATGTGGAGAGTGAGAGCAGTGCAAGTGTAAGTGGTTGGGGAATGGCTGGGAGAAGAAGAGATGAGAGGAGGGAGGAAGAGATCAGTAGGGCGGAAGTAGTGGAAGCGATGAAGAATATTAAGTTGGGAAAGGCCCCAGGAATTGATGGAGTGTGTGGTGAAATGCTTAGGTATGGGGGTGAGATTGTTGTGGAGTGGATATGGAAGTTGTGTAGATTGGCTTGGGAAGAGGGAAGGGTTCCAGAGGACTGGAAATCAGGTATAATTGTTCCTTTATACAAAGGAAAAGGAGAGAGAGAAGTATGTGGTAACCATAGGGGTATTTGCCTACTTAGTGTGACTGGTAAAATATATGGTAGAATACTTATTGATAGGGTTAGGCATATGACAGAGGAGCTAGTTGGAGAAGAACAAGGGGGATTTAGGAAGGGAAAAAGGTGTGTAGATCAGATATTTGTTCTAAGATGTTTAGTGGAGAAGTATCTAAAGAAGGGAAGGAAAGTGTATGCTGCCTTCATGGACTTGGAGAAAGCTTATGACAGAATAGATAGGCAAGGTATGTGGAAGGTATTAAGAATATATGGAGTGGAGGGGAAATTATTGAGTGCTGTGAAGAGTATGTACGAGGGAGCTAGGGTTACGGTGCGAGTGGATGGTGAGCTGAGTGAGTTCTTTGATCTCAATGTGGGACTGAAACAGGGTTGTGTGATGTCTCCATGGCTGTTTAATATATACATGGATGGGGTTGTAAAGGAGGTGCAGGGTAGGGCAGTGGATGTGGGGGTGGCTCTTATGAATGAGGGTGAGATTTGGAAGCTTCCGGTGTTGCTGTTTGCTGATGATACAGTACTTTTGAGTGAAGACGAATGGGAGTTGCAAGGTTTGGTGAATGAATTTGGGACAGTGTGTAGGAGGAGGAATCTGAAAGTTAATATAAACAAAAGTAAAGTTATGGTGTTTGAGAGGAATGAAGTCACAGAGTGTGCAGTGAGCTTGGATGGTGAGGATATGGAGAATGTGAGTGCATTCAAGTACTTGGGTAGTGTGATGAGTAAGGATGGAACTTTGGGGGATGAAGTGCGTGAAAGGGTACAGCAGGGAAGGAAGGTCGCTGGTACACTGAAAGCAGTGATAAGAAATAGGGAGGTGAGTATGGAAGTTAAGAAGTCACTGCATGATAGTATTGTGATCCCTACCCTGACGTATGGAAGCGAGGCATGGACCTTGCAAGAGGGGAACAAGTCAAGAGTGAGAGCAGTGGAAATGAGTTAATTGAGAGGAGCACGTGGAGTGACGTGGAGGGACAGGGTGACGAATGAAGAAGTGAAGGAACGATGTGGGGTGGATGTGGATGTGGTTGAGAAGATTAGGAGAAATACACTGCGGTGGTTTCGACATGTGAAGAGAATGGAGAATGAAAGACTGACTAAGAGGGTGTATGTAGGTGAGGTGGAGGGAAGGAGAGGGAGAGGTAGACCGAGGATGAGGTGGAGGGATGGAGTTGAGAGGTATATGAGGGAGGGGGGGGTGAGTTGGGGGGAGGGTAGTCAAATGGTGGGTGACAGAGCGACTTGGAGGCGTTTTGTCTGCGGCCACCTTTTGCGGGATTAGGGATGAGGTGGAGGGATGGAGTTGAGAGGTATATGAGGGAGGGGGGGGTGAGTTGGGGGGAGGGTAGTCAAATGGTGGGTGACAGAGCGACTTGGAGGTGTTTTGTCTGCGGCCACCTTTTGCGGGATTAGGGCGTCGGGCTATATATATATATATATATATATATATATATATATATATATATATAGTGGTAGGTGGGAGCGCTCACCATCCACTCACTCAATCTAATGCTGAATCGGGTGTCTGCCCTGTCCTCTCCTCCATCCTTCCTTCCTTCCATCTTCTTCTATCTTTCCTCGTCCTTCTGCCTATGGGTGATTTTACACTCCCTCTTCTCTTTCATTCCTTCATTCTTTCCTCTTTCTTCTGCCTATGGGTGACTCTACACTGAGTGACAAGCCAAATGGATTCCTGTACACCAGGAAACTATTTACAACTCTGGGTGGTAACCATATAACCAAATTTTGACGCCTAGTAGTTTAGTGGGTAATTATTGTGCTCCAATCGGATTGAGCCGGTGAAGGTTTATATCCAAGGGGAGGTTGGGGTTTATTGCTCACGTAATGCCACTCAGGGATGAGTGAGGTTGGTCACTCTCATTTTAAATGTCAGGACCAACTGCCTAGCCCCAGGCTCCTACGCTCCTCATGGGGCAACGTAGGATTGGATGATTATATATATATATATATATATATATATATATATATATATATATTGCCAGACTCCCTAATCCTATACGGGGTGGCCGCAAACAAATCACCTCCACGTTGCCGTCCCCCGCCATTTCACTGCCCTGCTCCCAACTCACACTCCTCTCTCTCATATACCTATCCACTCCATCCCTCCATCTCATCCTTGCCCTCCCCCTCCCTCTCTCCACCTCCACCTCACTCATATACACTCTCTTTGTCAGTCTCTCAGTTTCCATCCTCTCCACATGGCCAAACCACCATAATGCATTTCTCCTAACGCTTCCTATCGCATCCACATCCACACCACAACGCTCTTTCATTTCCTTATTTGTCAGTCTATCTCTCCTTGTGACTCCTCAGGCTCCTCTCAAATAACTCATTTCCACTGCTGTCACTCTTGACTTGTGTCCTTCCAACAACGTCCAAGCTTTGCTTCCATACGTTAGAGTTGATATCACAATACTGTCATGTAGTAACTTTTTCACTTCCATGCTCACTTCCCTGTTTCTTATCACTGCTTTCAAGGAACCAGCAACCTTTCTTCCTTGTTGTATCCTTTCAAGCACTTCACCCTCCAAACTTCTATCCTTACTCATCACACTCCCCAAGAACTTAAAAGTACTCACATTTTCCATTTCCTCACCATCCAACCTCACTGTACATTCACTGACTTCACCTCTCTCAAAGATCATCACTTTACTCCTCCCTACATTCACCTTTAGATTCCGTTTCTCACACACTCTCCCAGGCTCATCCATCAAGCCTTGCAGCTCCCCTTCGTCTTCACTTAACACCACAGTATCATCTGCAAACAACAGTACAGGGAGTTTCCAAACACTACCCTCTCCCATTAGGGCCACTCCAGCATCCACTACCCTACCTTGTATCTCTTTTATAACCCCATCCATGTACAGATTGAACAACCATGGAGACATGTTCCAACCCAACCTTCAAATAGAAAAAATCACTCAGTTCGCTATCCATACACACTGCAGCCTTAGCACCCTCATACATACTCTTCACAGCATTCAACAACTTCCCATTTAATCCATATATTCTTAATACTTTCCACAATCCTTGTCTATCCAGCCTGTCATATGCTTTCTCCAAATCCATGAAGGCTTCATACAACTTCTTTCCCTTCTCTAGAAACTTTTCCACTAGAGATCTGAGAATGAATATTTGATCTACACAACCTATTCCCTTCCTGAATTTAGCCTTCCTGTTCTTCTCCAATTAATTCCTCTGTTATTTCCCTAACTCTGTCAATAAGTATCCTACCATATACTTTTCCTATTTCACTAAGAAAAGAAATGCCCCTATGCTTACCACACACTTTATTTTCTCCTTTCCCTTTGTACAAGGGAATAATTATACCTGACTTCCAATCCTCTGGGACTCTACCATCCTCCAAGGCCAATCTGCACATCTTCCACATCCATTCTACTACTATTTCTCCCCCGTGCTTCAGCATTTCACCACACACTCCATCAGTTCCTGGGGCTTTCCCCGTTTGGACTTTCTTCATTGCTTCCACAACTTCCATCCTACTGATTTCTTCCTGTCTTCTCACCTTCCTCCTCCCAGCCATTCCCCAGTCATTTATATTCACATTACTTTCATTCTCTGTTAAACAATTCCTTAAAGTGTTCTCTCCATCTGCTCACTTTTTCTTCCTTCTCAACTAGTAATCTACCATTTTTATCTTTCACTCCCCTACTAACTTCACTGCCACCCTGTCTAACTCCCTTTGGTTCTTTCCAGAACATCTTACAGTCTCTCCACTTTACACTCAAATTCTTTCCAAATTCTTCATCCACTCTCTTCTTACGCTCTCTCACTAATCTTTTCACCTCTCTCTTCCTTTTTGCATATAACTTTCTCTTCCGTCTCTCAACTTCTTCCACGCCCCTATTTCTCATCCATTCATTTTATGCTTTCTTCCTTTGTGTCACAGCCTGTCTCACCTCTTCATTCCACCATGCTGTTCCTTGCATCCCCTTTCATTTTCTCTTCATCCCACACACCACCTCACATGCTGCACATATTTCTTCTGTGAATATCTTGCACACACCTTCCACGTCCCCCGTCTGCTCCAATTCATATTAACCCAATCGTTCCTCCGCTACTCTCTTATATTCTGCCTTTTTCTCATCCTCTTGTAACCTTTCCACTCTCCTTGCATCTACTCCTTCCTCCTCTCCTTCCCTTCTTCTATTTCTCCATTTTACTTGGACCTTGATTTTGACCACCACTTGGTGGTGGTCAGAAAGTCCACTCCCCCAACCTCTATATGCTCTTGCATCCATTACACATCTTTGCATCCTTCCATCCACACACACATAATCAGTCATTGCCTTCCTTTCATTCAGTTCATCACCCACCCTTCTCATCACTTGCCATGTATACCTGTTTATAATTTTATGCCTGAAGAGGGTATTGGCTATCACCAACCCCCTCCCAGCACAAATGTCCACTAAAGCACTGCCATTCTCATCTATCTCAGCAGACACACCCCACTCACCAACTACTCCATCCATATTCACATTCCCTATTTTACCATTCATATCACCGATCAAAAACACACTCTCATTCCTTTCAAAATTTTCCATGCACTCTTCCTCATTTGTCCAGAACTCTTCTCTCACTCTGCTTGCACACTCTTGCGTTGACGCATACACACACACACACACACACAATCGCCTACATTTGTAGTCCAACTTTCAATCTTACCCACACAATCCTTGAACCAACTGATCCATACTCTCTTATATTCTCCTTCCATCTGTTACACCAATACACACTCCTTCTTTTGCCCTTTCATTATCACCTACTCCTGCACATATACCGCATCCATACTCCCACTCTCTCATATTCTCACATCGCCATTTAGTTTCAGCTTATCCACATACACCGCTTTCGTATCCTCAAGCACCTGGACAATCTCTCTTTCTTTCACCTCATCATTTGCACCCCTAACATTCCACGTCGTCCTCCTTATCATGCCCTTTGTTTGGTCCTTAGTTGTCATCTTTTGGTCAGTCCTGGTCCCAGGCTTCTTGTTCGTATTTTTAATTAGCTGTTTTCCGGGAAGGGGCACTAACCCTCCGCCAACCCACTTGCTGTCACGTAGGGAACACATGTCGGTTGATTATAAAGTTACCACCCAGCGTTGTAAATGCTTTCCTGGTTTACAGGAAACCATTTGGCTTGCCACTCGACGTAGAGCTACCCTAAAAACAGAGTACCACTTCACTAAGTGGGTGGATTACAGGCGCCCCCACCTACCACAATATATATATATATATATATATATATATATATATATATATATATATATATATATATATATCATCAGCCGTTTGAGTATCCACTGCAGGACCGGCCTATCCCAACCGAAATCGTGACGCTACAGCCAATGTACTGTATCTCTACCAAGTGGCTTAGGCTGTCTCGTAGAGATTGTATGTAGGGTGAGAAGTGCTTGTAAGTGTGACTGTAGTGTTGTAGTGGCTTTGGATATGTGTGTGTAGTCTGTGAACCAAGTGTAATCGGCCCGCGCAAACCAACTGGGTGCAAACATACTTTACAGTATGCGACACTGGTTCAACCACAGCACCCCTGGTGTCCACCAAAGCGGTACATGGCCGGGAGAACGCTTCCAAAGTTTCTTACCCTGGCGGGGCGCGAACCCTTGCTCTCCAGTGTACGAAAACGCACACTTTTCCACAAAGGCTCTATATATATATATATATATATATATATATATATATATATATATATATAATCGCTAAAGAAGAAGTGTTACGAAAGCTTCCAAGCCATCCAGAATGCGGCCCAAAGCAGGTGGCAGCACATCAGTGGGCCAGGGTTGGAAAGTTCCCGCCATGGCCTGTAATCCTGACAGCAGTTTCCGTCACACTTCAGAATTACTCAGGTTTTCAATAAGTATCGGTCGGGTTGTTGTTAGTTCATCGTCTGCTTGCATCTACTGCGTTTATATATATTGTACAGTTGGACAAAATTATCTATTCACGTCATTAGACTAAAAAAAAAAAAAAAAAAAAAAAAGGACTTGAGAGTCAGCGATGCGAAGTCGGAGGACAACAAGGTCTTTAGAATATTATGTAAGAGTGTCGTAACTACTCGATTGAAAGGTGGAGCGATATTTATTTATTTATATTTTTTTTATCTGCAACTGTACATACACATCAATACGAGAAATTACATGCAGCCACAACATTAATTTCAGGTTTAGTAAGACTTGGTGTGACGTCATAGAAACAGAGTAGCTGACGGGAAAGTTCCACTGTTATCACTGCCTTTAAAGGAAGTGCAACCTACTGTGCACTTCACTACATGTTTATAGCTTAGGTTTACTTTATCACAGTGTAATGTACAGCTTTACAAAGATCCGCCGCAACATCTGTATAATTACGATTTCTAAACAATACCATACTGGGAAACAACTGATGTGCTTCTTGATATCTGTTGTTTTCCTCGTCTTTGTGTTGTCACGGGACCATCAGCTGATTTAAAGAACGGGTGATATTTTTTTGTGTAAGGGTAGGTTGCCAGGCTGTGTATTCCTTAAGAGACAGGTTGCCTAGCTGCTAGACGACTGATGTTTTGCACGTTATCTAATTCTAACAACCTGATGTAAATAATGGAAGACACCGTATGCAAGTGTACTTATACCAGAAAAGTGTTCATTGTATTTGCCGGACCCACCAAATGGCATGACTACACTACATATACATATTTCTTTCATGGAGTTGTATGTCATAAATTACGTGGGATTAAAGGAAGGAGGGAGGGCGAGGATCAGTTAAGGTCTCCCCACTTAGTTCTAAAACCACACACACACACACACACACACACACACACACGAACACAAGGTATAACATGAAAAATAAATTGTTACTGAGGAGGTGGTAGGAAGCCTCCTAAGCTATCAAGAATACAATCCATAAGCTGTTGTCATTTGGAAGTACTGTACATGCTGTACAGTGCGAGGTGGCCACAACGTCCCGTCTCCCTGAGGGATATTATTCGTATGGTAAAACACTGTGCAGTGCAATTAAGAGTAAAATTAAATATGGATAACGGCACACATACAGAACGAGCAAAGGCTCATCCGCCCGGTGGATGAGTAAGTGCTCCTTCAGTTTCGTTGCACTTCTCGTGGGGTGTAACAAGAACCTATGGCCATCTTGTACAGCCAAGGACCAAAGCTGGCCATCTATTCAACTCTACTTGACACTTGGGGCATGTTCACCACTGTCCTCCCTCACGTGTCATATCAAAGAGCATCATCTATGGGCTGAGATGCATACAAAATGTTTCATATTTTAGGAATAGTAGTCAGCAAAGGATAGTAACAAGTGGAGGAGCTGAAATATCTGTTCAGAATTTTGTCCCTGTACATTACGCCTGGCCACTTACCACACACAGTACGTTAGCAGTCTGGAGGTCTGAAATTTGCCTCAAGTTATAGTGAGAAGCACCAACACCGCACACAGGTCTGCTCTCATCGCCACATACTGCAGTGGCTGGATCCGTCAGATTATATAAAATTATCAGGTTAATTCGTCCACCATAACTAGCCGGAGACATTTATCCTCTTGCAACTTATTTCCGCTGTTCGGTGGCAATAGAAAATACTACAACTGTACAGTCTTTTCACCGTACTCCTTTCTACAGTTCTTTGTAAAATTCTTCATCTCTCTTCACCATCCTATCTCTGCATTCAATAACTTCACCGTTTTTGTCTTACAGTGATATAATTTGTTGCTTTCCTAGTGTCATTTTACTTCGGACCTGATTCAGATTTTTTTCCTTTTTTGATGTTTTTTTTTTCATGTTTCTCTTTCTTTTTTCTTTCTGCCTCTTGTTGACAGGCATATTTAATTCCGCTCTTTCTATTTCATCTTTGTTATTACTTTCATATCCTCTCTTCTTCTCATGAGCTCGAGGGTCATTTTTGAGTACTTACTGGCTTTGGTTGTATTAGCTCTCCCTACTACCTCTGCTAATTCTCTCAGCACTTTTGTTGGTCTGTCATTCAGCCCATCAATGTCACACTCAGCATAACTCTTCGTTATTTCTAACTGAAAAGCTGCTTTGTTTTCTCTTACTTTTATTGGCCAAATCCTTTTATTTTTAATCAGCTTCATTTTTCACTTCTAAAATTGAATCTGGCTGTGCATCCCACCACTGTATGATCACTTCCTATATTTACCTTGTTAACTGTGGCATTTATGATCGAGTTATTCTTATGAGTTATTCTTATCTGCTATAATGAAATCAGTTTCATTCTTTGTATATATATATATATATATATATATATATATATATATATATATATATATATATATATATATATATATATATATATAATCTCATCAGCCGTTTGAGTGTCCACTGCAGGACCGGCCTATCCCTACCGAAGTGGGGACGATACAGCCAATGTATCTCTACCAAGTGGCTTAGGCTGTCTGGTAGAGATTGTATTAAGGGCGAGAAGTGCTTGTAAGTATAAATGTAGTGTTGGAGTGGCTTTGGATGTGCGTGTAGTCTGTGAACCAAGTGTAATCGGCCCGCGCATGCCGACTGGGTGCAAGCATACTTTATAGTATGCGACACTGGTTCAACCACAGCACCCCTTTTGTCCGCCAACGTGGCCAGAAGAACGCTGCCAAAGTTTATTAACCTGGCGGGGCGCGAACCCTCGTTCTTCAGTGTACGAAAACGCACACTTTACCACTGAGGCTCCATATATATATATATATATATATATATATATATATATATATATATATATATGTGTGTGTGTGTGTGTGTGTGTGTGTGTGTGTGTGGAGCACTGGTTTAGGCCGTACCAGGAGCAGGTTGGGGCACAGCGGGGCCGGGGCTGTCTTGAGCACATCCTAACCCTCAGACTACTCACTGATTACCCCAGGAAGAAAAAGCAGAAGTTATTCGTAACCTTTGTGGACTTTTCCCAGGCGTACGACACTGTACCTCGGAGTATATTGCTGCGAATGTTGCAAAGTCTGGGTTGTGGGTCGGTGATGCTTGTGGCCATAGCAGCCATGTACCGTGTGACAGAGAGTGTGCTGGGTACCACTGTGTTCGCCACCACGATGGGGTGCGTCAGGGGTCCCCGACATCGTGCATACTGTTCATCATATTTGTGAATGAGCTAATTAAAGTTATGAAAGAGAGGTGCGAGGATGACGGGTTTCTCTCCTGGCTGCACACCCTAGTCCTGATTGATGTCACAGTTCTGCTTGCCACCACGAGGGAAAGAATGCTTTATAAGCTGAGGATTCTGAAGGCCTTTTGTGACGAGTATGGAATGAAAGTTAACGAGGGAAAGACCAAATTCTTTGTAGTGGGTGGTGGTGTGGTGGATATGGAGCCACTACAAGTGGCGGGGCTGAAGGTACGGTGGTGCCAGAGGTACATGTATCTTGGGTCAGCCTTCACTGCTGATGAGTCGGTGCACCAGGCAGTCAGGGCTCATGCCGAGGCCAAGGCGGCACATGCGGCTAAGTTTGTGTCATTCGTTAAGAAAAACAATGATGTGCCTTTTAAAGTTAAAAAACGTGTATTTGATGCCGCGTTGATGTCTGCTGTCCTCTATGGCTGTGAGTCCTGGCTGAATGAAGACCTAAAACCAATTGTTAAAATCTATAACTGGGCCCTAAAGACCATGTTAGACGTCAGGATGCCGACCTGTAATGATGTGTGCTGCCTCAAGTCTGGGTATCCACCTGTACATTCCCTTGTAAAGAAGAAACAGAGAAAGCTTTAAGGATCATGTGGAGGGAAAGGTCACATTTAAATGATGACCCCTTGATGCTGGCTTTGAGGATAGTCATGGGTGCGAGGTACAACACCAAAGATTATGTACAAGAGCTTATAATTGAGGTAGATGATGTTGAGGTTGGGATGAGAGATCTGGAGCAGGCGGTGCTACGCTCCACGTTCTCCAGGCGCTGTACCTATAGGGAAATAAATCCAAGTTTGTCAGTTCATGCAGTCTATACTGCACAGGAAAATGTGGCTGAAAGTGACCGCGTAGCATTTACACGTTTTCGTGTGTCGAGCCACTCTCTAGCTGTAGAAATGGGCAGGTGGAATAGGAGGGGGGGCGGCCGCTTACCAGTAGAGGAAAGATTGTGTGCTTGTGGTGAGATACAGACGGAGGTGCACGGAGTGGAATATTGTACGCTCACTCAGCATTTACGTAACTCCCACAATTTCTCTAGAATTCATGATCTCTTTGATGGTATATTTACTCATGAATCCTCCTGTAGAATCATAAGACAGATCCTGGATATTTATTCGTGACATGTATAATGTTTTATGCGTGTGTGTGTGTAAATTTACAGGTGCATATATGTATATACTTGTATGCTTATGGTTGTATGTGTGTGTGTATGTATATATGAAGCTATGTGGGCTGTTTATGTCTGTATTCGTGTATGTCTAGAACTGTATAAATGTATGAAAATACAGTATGTGTGTTTTCTTTTATTTTTGTCATGATTATAATCTCAGATCTTTATGTTTTTATATCTGACGCTGTTTGAGATGGCGTTTTGTTGTTTTATTATTTTATCATTGTACAGTAGACAAGTACCTGTAACGATTGCTTCAGCTATTTTATATTTTACATTACCATGTAATACATTCAGCATTTTTATCAGTTGTATGCAAGCAACGAGACAGTTGTCTTTTCACTGGACTAGCAGTAAGTGTTTATTCCTGTATTATAAATTTGGGTTTATGTTGGACCAATCATGTAAAAGCTTATATATAAACAAAGTGTTGTTGTGGTCAATAAACTATCTATCTATCTACCTGTCTATCTATCTATGTAATGTGCGTATAAATGTATGTATCCATATACGTACTCGTATTTATATGTATCAGTGAATTGGGACCCAGAAGAATATAGCCTGGAACAATGATACCAATGCACGGTACAGTAATGTAGGTGGTACAAGTGCTCGTAGGCCCTTCGGGCCCCTCGCACTTGCTCCTGCGGAGGGCTCTCGCGTTTATGTGCTGTTCTAGTGTAAAGTTTTGACTTGGATTTTTTGCAGCTATCCAACTGATCGTGTTATTTGCAGCTTCAGGAATGGAACCCAAATTGTCCGAACGCAAGTCCGAAATACTTTAGTTGTATCTGTGGGCAAAAAATTCTACGGAGATCCTATGCCGGGCGCCAGGAGCGGCGTTTTTTTGGTCAAAATGTGATCGCTCATTAAATATAGTAAATGTTTTTCAGTCATGATGGGATCAAGTTTTTTAACATCAGCGAATTTTTTGCGATTTCGGTGCCAATTTTGGTGCGATTTGAATGTGTTGTTTCGGCTACCCAAAGTACACACACACACACACACACACACACACACACACACACACTCGCTGGTGCAGTGGTAACGCTCTCGCTTGCCAACTGGTGGACGGGAGTTCGCGCCTCGCTCAGGTCGCGAAAAGTTTCACTGACGAAGTGGGCGGTTACTGTCCCCCTTGAGCAAGGGGACGGGTGTGTGCGTGTGTGAAGGTCACAGCCTTGCCCTTAGATCGGACTATATGAGCTCTCAGCTCCCTTCCGGGAGGGTAAAAGCTGACGATCACGACCATCAAGTGATCCTGACCGACCCGGTGAATTACACACACACACACACACAAACACAAACACACACACACGGCTACTGCTATAGTATATTAGAAGAGAGTGGCGACCCTGGATTTATGTCTGCTTTAAAACACGTGTGATGTACGGGATACGGCTACACAACAATCCAATCAACATGTCTCAGTAATTACATATATATAAAAAACGGGGCTTTGGTTTCCCCTTGCAGTCTTCTGCTTAATCCCTTTACCGCGGCGACATTGATGTGAGCGATTGTTAGGAGTGGACGGGTGTAGCCTTTATTAACCCCTTCACAACAACCTGTTTTCCCGAGCTTGATAGATATTTGTCAGCCAGTGGCAAGAGTAATAATAGTAGCAGTAGTAGTAGGAGTAGTAGCACTAGCATTAATAGTAGTAGTAATTGTAGTGGTAGTAGCAGTAGTAATAGTAGTAGTAGTAGTTGTAGTAGTTGAAGTGGTTGTTGTTGTTGTTGTAACTCCAGCTTCGTCTGAAGTGCGAAAACAGTTGCCTGCAGGCTAATGATGCCTTTCTCAAGCAGGTCACTATCCTCCATTTGGGGGAAAGGGAGGCATGAATGAATGAATGACGTATAGAAAAGGGTGGGAGAGGAAGGAAGGTAAAGAATGAATGTGCATGTGTGGTGAGTGTTACACAACGGGGGGGGGGGGGATGACCGGAACAACACCCTACTCCGTTTTTTTTTTTTTTTTTTTTTTTTTTCGAGGCGAAGATGCGCTTGACAGGTTGATGATGACTGACTGAATGCAACATGTCCAAAAAATATTTACTAACCCAAATTTCCCCCTCAGATATTTGTTGTCAGTTAATAATGCTAGATTATGAAGTAATGTTGCATTCAGCCAATAATCACCAATCTGTCAAGTGTATCTTCGCCTCGATAAAAAAAAAAATGAGTATAGTTTATGCTCCCTGTCTTACTGAGAGTTCAGGTCCCCTGGTTGCACTGTGTAAAGTGCACTTTTTTTTTTTTTTTTTTTTATAACAGTGGGAGAGGAAGAACTTTAGCTGGAAAGAGAGTCGGGGCTCAACCCAACATGTGTGTGCTTAGTGTTGGGAAGTGGGGGGATCCGCACGTGCAAGTGTTATAATTTATTACTGAGGGAGGCAAGATAAAGGAATTAGACTACAGGCTCTCTAGTGCCAAGCAGTGCTTATAGGCTGTCTCTCAGGCTGATCTTTGATGGCTCCCGGGGCTTGGGCAGGGGACGGTGGAGGATGTGGATGTTGGGGTAGGTTGTCGTGACCGTGAGGAAAGGGCGTTGGTTGGCGATAGGGTACGGGAGGTCGTCATGACCTGGATGGCGGGCGTTGGGTGGGTCAGGATTTGAGGTTGTAGGCTGCTGGATATGGGCCTGAGAACAGGGTATATGAGGTCATTTAAAAAAAATCTATCTATCTATCTATCTATAGCCCGACGCCCTAATCCCGCAAAGGGTGGCCGCAGACAAAACGCCTCCAAGTCACTCTGTCACCCACCATTTGACTACCCTCCTCCCAACTCACCCCCCCCCTTCCCTCATATACCTCTCAACTCCATCCCTCCACCTCATCCTCGGTCTACCCCTCCCTCTCCCTCCCTCCACCTCACCTACATACACCCTCTTAGTCAGTCTTTCATTCTTCATTCTCTCCACAAGTCCAAACCACCTCTGTGTATTTCTCCTAATCTTCTCAACCACATCCACATCCACCCCACAGCGTTCCTTCACTTCTTCATTCGTCAACCTGTCCCTCCATGTCACTCCACATGCTCCTCTCAAGTAACTCATTTCCACTGCTCTCACTCTTGACTTGTTCCCCTCTTGCAAGGTCCACGCCTCGCTTCCATACGTCAAGGTAGGGATCACAATACTATCATGCAGTGACTTCTTAACTTCCATACTCACCTCCCTATTTCTCATCACTGCTTTCAGTGTACCAACAACCTTCCTTCCCTGCTGTACCCTTTCACGCACTTCATCCCCCAAAGTCCCATCCTTACTCATCACACTACCCAAGTACTTGAGTGCACTCACATTCTCCATATCCTCACCGTCCAACCTCACTGCACATTCTGTGACTTCATTCCTCTCAAACACCAGAACTTTACTTTTGTTTACATTAACTTTCAGATTCCTCCTCCTACACACTGTCCCAAATTCATTCACCAAACCTTGCAACTCCCATTCGTCTTCACTCAACAATACTGTATCATCAGCAAACAGCAACACCGGAATCTTCCAAATCTCACTCTCATTCATTAGAGCCACCCCCACATCCATTGCCCTACCTTGCACCTCCTTTACAACCCCATCCATGTATATATTAAACAGCCATGGAGACATCACACAACCCTGTTTCAGTCCTACATTGAGATCAAAGAACTCACTCAGCTCACCATCCACTCTCACCGTAGCCCTACCTCCCTCGAACTTACTCTTCACAGCATTCAACAATTTCCCCTCCACTCCAAATATTCTTAATACCTTCCACATACCTTGCCTATCTATTCTGTTATAAGCTTTCTCCAAGTCCATGAAGGCAGCATACACTTTCTTTCCCTTCTCTAGATACTTCTCCACTAAACATCTTAGAACAATTATCTGATCTACACACCCTTTTCCCTTCCTAAATCCCCCTTGTTCTTCTCCAACTAGCTCCTCTGTCATATGCCTAACCCTATCAATGAGTATTCTACATATTTTACCAGTCACACTAAGAAGGCAAATACCCCTATGGTTACCACATACTTCTCTCTCCCCTTTTTCTTTGTATAAAGGAACAATTATACCTGATTTCCAGTCCTGTGGAACACTTCCCTCTTCCCAAGCCAATCTACACAACTTCCATATCCACTCCACAACAATCTCATCCCCATACCTCAGCATTTCACCACACACTCCATCAATTCCTGGGGCCTTTCCCAACTTGATCTTCTTCACTGCTTCCACTACTTCCGCCCTACTGATCTCTTCCTCCCTCCTCTCATCTCTTCTTCTCCCAGCCATTCCCCAACCACTTATACTCGCACTGCTCTCACTCTCTACATTCAACAAATCCTCAAAGTGCTCCTTCCATCTCCTCAATTTCTCTCTCTTCTCCACCAACAATCTATTATTCATATCTTTCACTCCCCTACTATTTCCTCTTTCACAATGCCTTACTTTCTTTACCTCCTTCCAAAACAATTTCTTACTCTCCCTCCATTTCACACTCAGATTCCTCCCAAACTCTTCATCCACTTTCTTCTTACTCTCCTTCACCAGTCTCTTCACCTCCCTTCTCCTGCTCACATATACCTCTCTCTTCTCTCTCTCTCATCTTCTCCCCTACCTCTACTCGCTAACCATTCACTATATGCCTTCTTCTTTTGTTCCACAGCTCGTTTCACCTCATCATTCCACCATGCTGTCCCTTGCACACCCTTGCATCTCCTCCTCACTCCACAAACCACCTCACACGCAGCGCCTATCTCTTCCGTGAATATCTTACATACGTCTTCCACCCCTTCCATCTGCTCTAGCTCATACCTTCCCAATCTTTCTTCCACTATGCTCTTATACTCTGCCATTTTCTCACTATCTTGCAAATTCTCCACTCTTCTCACATGAGCTGTTTCCTCCTGTCTTCTCCTTCGTCTCCTCAACCATTTTCTTTGCAGCTTTACCTTGGCCATCACTAAGTGATGGTCCTAGACTCCAATCTCCCACCCTCTCCACACTCTTGCATCCAACACTCGTCTTCTCATTCGCTCATCCACACACACATAGTCTATCATTGCCTTTCGTTCAACAAGCTCACCATCCATCCTCCTCATTACTCTACATGTATACCGGTGGATCATCTTTTGCCAAAAGTAGGTGTTGGCTATTGCCAACCCCTTACCAGCACAGATGTCCACCAAAGCACTACCATTCCCATCTACTTCATCTGGCACACCCCACTGACCAACCACTCCATCCACTCGTACATTCACAACTTTGCCATTCATGTCTCCAATGAAAAGCACTCAATCGTTCCTCTCAGATTTGTCCATACATGCTTCTACTCTCGCCCAAAACTCATCTTTCACTCTTGCCACTCGGTCCTCTGTCGGAGCATACACACATACAATCACCCACGCTTGTATACCTACTTTCATCCTCACCCATACAATCCTTGCACCCACTGTTCCATACTCTCTTATATTCTCCTTCCACTTCTTGCTTATCATCAGACATACTCCCTCTCTTGCTCTCTCATTCTCATTAACTCCCGCACATATACCTAAACCATAAATAAATAAATAAATAAAGCAAGGAGGTTGGTTCAGGTCTTGCGTCAGGGTGAAGGAGGTTGGCATGAGATCTTGTGGGTGATGTTATATGTGAAAAGAAGTAACTGAAGTCATGTGAATTTTGTAATCTGTTTTTCTTGTAAGTGGTGTAGGTATGTGATGATGGGTGAGATGTTGGCGCATTCGTGTTTGTTAATACTGGTTTGAAAATCATCCCATTGTACGCTTCATGCCCAACGTATGGCTTTGTTGTGAATTCTCTGTAAATTAAGGGATGTTACTTTTGGCCGAAAGAGATAGGCTTAATGGTGAATATGTGAGCAGTGATCTGATCAGTACTTTATAAAGATGGAATTTTGTTTTCGACTCTGCACTGCCAAAGCGATAAATCTGCGTTAAAGCATTGTGGGCCATGGCTGTCTTAGTTTTGATATGGTATTGGAATGTCAGGCTTCTGTCATATGTAAGGCCAAGTACAGTGCTGGTACTTCTAATAGGAATGGGAACGCGGTCAGGGTCACGCGAATTTAGAAAAAGTGGGCGGGGGTTGGCTGATCTTGTGTGAAAATGTGTAACAATGCGCTTCAAGGGATTGGTTTGAATTCGCCATTTCTGCTCCCATCTGGCAAAGCGGTCCAGCTCTATGCTCGCTTTGGTGGTGACTCCGTCAAGTGTTGTAGCACGTACAAGGTGAGTAATGTCGTCGGTGTACTGAATGATCAGTGAGTCGTCGCGCAGTGGGGCAGGAATGTCATTTGTGTATAGAGTGTAGAGGCTAGGTGTGAGGACGGAGCCCTGAGGTACGCCTGAGTGGAGATAAAAATAATCAGAATGATTATTTGTAAATGTAATGCGCATAGTGCGATTGTCCAAAAAGTAGCAGAGTAATTTTTGAATTGCTCTAGGGAAGTGAAATTGTTCGCAGATTTTGTTATTCAGGCCTACGTGCCATACTGAGTCAAATTCCTGTTTTACGTCTCGGGTATTGAGGGCAGTTTTGTTTACAGGGCGAGTGGTGTTTTGATTAATGTGTAGGTAATTTGTGATGATGGTGAGGGCGTCCTGTGTGGAGCGTCTAGGTCTGAAGCCAAACTGTCAGGGGGAAAGAAGGTTCTCGTCTTCTAGGTGTTGGCGTAATCTGCTGTTAATAATGCGTTCGAATGTTTTTTTTTTTTCTCTCTCTAGCAATACAAGTAGACAAATGGGGTCAGTTGTTGTCTTACTTTTTTTTTTCAGATTTTTTTTTTTTTTCTAGCAATACAAGTAGACAAATGGGGTCAGTTGTTGTCTTACTTTTTTTTTTTTTCAGAAATTAAGGTTGCTGTTGCAGTCTTAAATGTCTTCGGAAAATAGCCGGATGCCATGGCAGCATTGTATAGTGTGTTAGTGCACTTATGAATGTGTCTGGAACGTGTTAGTGTATGTGGTGCACGATGCCTGTAGCGTCTGCACCTTTTTTGGAGTTCTAGAGAGCACAGACCTGACATCATCATCAAGAATGGGAGCAGTGAGAGGGTTGTGTAGGTCTAAGTTATTTTATGTGTATGTTTGCGTCTGGTGTAATGTGGTCGTGAATAGTCTCAAAGTGTTGTCCTGTGCTTCTTATGTGTTATGTTGTGGCAGGGTTAGCAGGGTTAGGATAGTATACTTGTTGCCAGGCGTTTTTAAATGTGTCTGTGATTTCCCTGGGGTCTGTAATTTCTCTGTTATTGACTGTTAGTTTTTGTACTTATGGTGTGTTATCGCCATTTAGTCGGCAGCTGTGTTTCCAGAACTCCCAAGGCTTTGTTTTCCTGAGTCGTTGTGCACTTTGTTTGAGGCGTCTCCAGTGTGCATTATGGTCAGATTCAAAGCTGTTGATTATGTGCGTCCGAAGATGGGATAAGCCAAACCATACTCGGCCAAGACTGTTTTGTTCAAATTGACGATGGTAACACACTAGGGTTGTTGTGTTCTTACTGAAGGTATGAATGTGTCAATGACTGTGTGTGTGGTTTTGGGTATGGTGAGGTTAGCAGTGTTAATTATGCAAGTGTGAAGGTGTTTGCACTGGTCTTCGATGTCAGTGTGATGTTTCCTCTCATAGTCAGCGAGATATTCCTGTTCTGGAAGGATATGTTTAAAGGCATCCCAGTCTGCATGTAGGTAGTCATAGTGTTGTGTGCTGGGGATCAGGATTTGTTTCGTGGAGATGGTCATGATAATGAGGATGTGATCTAACCCTGAGATAGGGCCAGGAACAATGTGTGGTGAAAGATATTGAATGCTTTGTGGGCAAAAATGAAATCGGGTTTTCCTGACCAGTTGTGTGGAAATCCGGTCCAAGAAAGTTTAGTTTATTGTGATTGTAGATAGCAGACATTTGTGTTCCGTGATTGTTGGTTGTGCTATGTGCGAATGTTCTGTGTAGAGCGTTTAAGTCTGAAATGAATAGTGTTGATGCGGTGTTGCTGAAGAGTCTGTTTATGTCTGTGTAGAGAATGCCAGTGTTGGGTCTAGTGTATGTGATGAAGACTATAGCCGTGTTTTTGTCGTCCAAGCTGGAGCTTAGGATTCGAATCGCGTCTTGGGGCGCTTGGTTTCTGTCCGCAAAACAGCCCAGGATTCGTAGAGCCGAAAAATTACACTTGCCGATTGCAGTGTAAACATAGGGGTTCGCCACAGATCATTTGTCGAATAGGCAATTTACACGTAACCCTTATTTGTGCTGAACTGGCTCTATATGTCGTTAATATTGGCCACCTGCACCCTAATTTTATGTACATCGTGCTAATTTCATGATATTTATCATTTACGTGTCCTTGTTGGCCAATCTCACTCTCCTCAAGCTGCACCAAGACTGCTCCCGACCACGCTTGGGTGAGATACAAAGACGGTCATGGTTTCAATGACAAATGCTTGGGACGGCGTCGTATCACTTTGGCCGACAAAAACGGCGCAGCTTGGTTTCATCGAAGATGGCTTCGAATCCAATTCGTCAGCTTGGACGACAAAAACGCGGCTTATAAGGGGGTCGAGGGTGGTGTGTGTCTTATCTGCCAAGAAGTATTTATGTGTCCATGTTGTGATGAATTCGTGTTTGACTGTGCATTTGATCACAATAGCTATACCATCGTGTGGACCCTCGTCGGTTTGAAGTATAGTGAAGCCGTAGTGTTTTATTTTTCTGGTGTTGTTGGTGCAAGTGCTGTTGAGTAATATTGTCTGGGTCGTGTTCTTCTATGAGTTGGGTGAGTATGTGCCTGTCTGGGTAATAGTCTCTAATGTTGAACTGTACGATTTTAATCATGTTCGTGATGATGTGGGGATGGGTCTGGGTGTGTTATATGTGTGGTGTTTTGGGGTGAGGAGGAGGAAAGGGTTGGGGTTCTCTTTTTGGAATTTGGAAGACAGCGTTTCTTGGGTAGTGGCTGGTGTGTGTTGTGAGATGTGGGAGAGTGTGAGGAGGGGGATTCTGGGGACTCAGAGGCCTTTCGTTTGTAGGAAGTACTGCGATCTCGGGTTAGGGGGGTGGTAGGAGCATGGTGGGTGGGGCATGGGGTTGGAGATTGTGAAGATTGATAGTGATGAGGTTGAGGGTTGGGGGTTAGGGAGGATGGAGGGAGGGTCTGGGGGCTAGGTTGGTGTAGATGGGTGGGGGGGAATGGGGTAGGATGGGAGGCAGGAGGGGGTTGGGATGTTTGGGAGGGATCGGGAATATGATGGGGTGTTGGATGGGTTGGTGGGTTTGTGATGGCAGGGGTGAGGGAGATGGTAGAGGTGAGGTGAGAGGGTGTGAGGTGTTGCCAGTCCATGCGGAGGGGATGAGAGTGGGGGGGGGTTGAGATGTGGGATTGCCATGAAGGGGGGATGATAATAGTGGGTAGATGATTTGCAATTAGTGCCTCATTTTGGTAGTCTTAGAGTGATGTAGGGTGGCTTGCATGACAGTGGTGATTTTGGTATATTGGAGGGGGTCAAAGGATGAGCCGTGAGGGGGATTAAGGGGTTTAGGGGGGTTGGTGGTGGAGTGAGGGGTAGGGTGAGTGTTGGGAGCGTGAGTTGGGGGCTGAATGGATGATTGGGCTGCCTGGGCATTTGACATGGAGGATGAGGAGTGTTGAGGTGCAGTGTGAGGTTGATGTGAGTTAGTGAATTGGGAGGGTTGGTAGCCAGACCGAGCATTCTTCAGTAAATTTTTCTTAGTTGGGCAATTGCCAGCAATCGCAGTGTGGCCTTCTCCGCAGTTAATACATTTGATAATGATGCTAGTACGGTACAATTAGTGTAGAAATGGCCTTCCATTGAACATTTGGAGCAGATATGAGTTTTCTTGCATGATCTAGTTTCGTGTCCAAAGCTGTAGCATCTGAAACTCTGGGCAAGATCAAGCTACTGCTTGGTTCTGAGGTTGCCGGGAGGGATGATGGTATTAAAAGGTTTGATGCCATGTGTGAAGAGTTTTTTGGATTTCTTGAGGGGAAGCACAACGAATTTTAATGGTGGAGAAGCTTTTAAGGCGAATGATGTGGGCAACATTAATGTCATTTTTTGAGAGTTCAGTCTTCAGATCATTGTCATTATGGTTTAGAACGTGTTTGGTGACTCGTCTTGCGACGGTAGTGCAAGCTGCTTTCAGTTCTGAGGTAGAGATTAACTCACATCTAGCATCCAGGAATTTGGGTAGGTTGATGGGGGAGAGGTAGGTACCTAGGTGAACCTGAGGCGAGAGTGACTTTAACAACCTTGTCTTTATTGGTTGAAAAAAAGTTAAGAAAAGGAGTTTCAGTTATGGCAAAAAGGGTCTGACAAGGATCTGAAGTCATGGAGGGGAGGGTGCATTTAAATTTTACAGACAGCCATTACTGAACAATGGGGGAGCGAGAGAAGTGTAGTACATGATGTTATTAAAGGGGAGGAAATAGCCTATCACCCCACTTTTGCACAGATCCCACCGTGCAATGGGCGTGCAGGATGTGTTGGTGCCGTTACGCCGTTCACTAAACTTGTTGTGAGAGCAGGTGGTTCCAGAATGTTAGGACTGTGGTGCTACCCAATCTTTCACCAGCAAGTCTGGAAGGAAGTGGGAGAGCAAATGCCGAGTCTCTCAGCTGCACGGCTATATTTCCTGGACCCCCAGCTACTGCTATGGCCGTGGCCCCAACAAGGCAGTGGGGTAGTCCAGGAGGTATCTCCGACTTCACCAAAGAGCAAGGTTAGTAGCAACAGAGACGTTGTTAAGAAGATGGTAAAGGATTTAGGAAGAATGATTTCTTATAATATGGTTTATTGAATGATGGTTGATTTCAGGGCAGGATCCAGCGTTGGGCCACGATCGTCGAGCCAGGGAGTCACGAAGCGAAAGCTGGGGCGAGAGAGCAAGGGCAAGCATGCCTACTTCAGGCCGGACATCATCAAGTGATTGGGAACTAACTGGAGGACGATTATATAACCAGGCAGTTTGGCCGCCACCACAAGAAGGCGTCCCTCTCTAGCACCTGTAGCAAGAGTAACATGGTAAATACGTCCCCGGACTGAAGTGGTTGGTACTATGTCCGTCGAGTGGTCCAGCTTGGGTGAGTGTAGTGGCGCCTACGAAAGTCCTGTCGTGTGCCCGCATCCCTCACCACGGGCTATGAAAATCAGTTTCTTGAAGGCACAACAACCGACACTGATGTCACTCGTCTTGGTCAGATAAAATCATCGATGTCCGCTGCCACAAATGCACCTCAGTGATTTTCATAGTCCATGCAAAGTGAAGTTGGAGAGGCCACATAATTTTTGTTGCCTAAGATAAATTATAATTCGAGGGGAAGGGGTGCATGAGCGAGGGCTATTCCAGTGGTAGCCTATTACAGAAATAAATAAATAATAAAAGTAAGGAAGGGTTTGCTGCCAGTGTTTGTACCTTCGCTCCCGCCATGGATGTGTCACAAATAGAAATAAGTTAACCAGTTAAACTCAGCGACGAATTTTGTTTCATTCTTGCTCATTTCAAACGATTATACTCAGGTGAGGAAGAGTTCTCTAGCTGTGAAAGAGTTAAAGAAGGCTACCGTATATCTAACTCCTGTAGTTAGAAAAGTCTTCTATCCATCCATCCATCATCCAGTCCTACATTGCCCCATGAGCACAGGCGGATCTAGACGGCTATACTTGGGGGGCCAAGCAAGAAAGGGGCGCCATAGACGGCAATTCTGTAGGGGGGGGGGGAGGGAAGCCCAAGCAAGAAAAGGGCGCCCGCTAGTAGCCAGCTTATTTAAATGTTCACTACTTATTACGTAGGCTATGTTTCTAATTCTTATGAGTAACTTTTGGAAGGTTAGGCTAGACATCCATTGAACGTTTTCTGTAGGAAAACGTTCACTAACTTCCCCATTTCCACACACACACACACACACACACACACACACACACACATGTATTAAAAGATACTTTTTGTGTGCGGCATCTACAGTATATGTCTGGGTGAGGGTGACGTGCCCGACGCTTTTCTTGCCTATGGCCCAAGGAGTTGAAAGGAACAAGAGGCGCAGCAAGCAACTGGAAGGAATTACAGAGGGGCGCCAACATACCTCCTGGGGGGGCTATGGCCCCAATGGCCCCCCCTAAATCCGCCAGTGCCCATGAGGAGCGTAGGAGCCCGGGGCTAGGCATCTGGTCCCGACATTTAATATGAGTGACCAGCCTCACTCATCCCTGAGTGGCATTACGTGAGCAATCAACTCCAACCACTCCTTGGATATAAACCTTCACCGGCTCAATCCGATTGGGGCGCAATAATTACCCACTAAACCACCAGGCGCCAAAATTTGGTTATATGGTTACCACCCAGCGTAGTAAATGGTTTCCTGGTGTACAGGAAACAATTTGGGTTGTCACTCAGCGTAGAGTCACCCATAGGCAGAAGGAAGAGGAGAGAATGAAGGAAGGAAAGACAGAAGAGGGAGTGTAAAGTTACCCGTAGGCAGAAGGACAAGGAAAGAATGAAGGAAAGGAAGACAGAAGAGGATGGAAGGAAAGAAGGATGGAGGAGAGGAAACTGTGTGAAATCATCGGGATTAAGCAAGAATGTAAAAAAGTACGTCATGGAGCTGAGGTAGTTACAACTCGGCGTGTTGCTTTGCGCAGACAAACACTGAACGTGGTACAGTTGGGGAAACAAAATATCATCCCATTTTTGTCCGAAGAAGCATCAGGGAAGACGACACCCGTTCACACCAACTTGTCTAAGGACCGAATATTTATTTGATCGTGACCTTGACCTTCGAGAGAATACTCTCAATATCGAATTGCTTCATCCTTGGCTAACGCTTTTACCTTTCCACCAACTACGGTTCAAATCAGATCAAAGCTGTTTGAGTTGATTGTGCCCAGTGACCTTAACCTTTGACCTTTCCATGTTACCTAGAACTTCCACTGATTGTTTCCATAACTGACTTTATCCTTGCATCAACTTGAGCTCAAAGTTTAGTCTGCATAGGATAAAAGCTATTTAAGTTGACCTTGCCACTTGACCTTGATCTTTGACCTAATGTTCTCAAATAACAATTGGTCAACCTCCTGGGCGACCCTCATCTCATCCAGTAATTTTGATTGAAATCAGATCAAAACTGTTTCGGTTGTTTTGTTCAGCACAGAAACGTCTCCAAAATTGACCTTGTTCTGTTTGACCTTTGACTGATTGTTTTCATTCTTGCCTCACCTTTAACACATCCACCAATTTTAATTCAAACCAGATTAGAGCTGTGTGAGTTTACCTTGCTCTGTTACCTTGACCTTTGATCACATTTAACTGCTTGTCCTCAAACCTCATTTCTTTTATTCTTGCCTTATCTTCAACCTTTCCACAAAGTTTGGTCTAAATCAAATAAAACTGTTTAAGTTGACCTGTGAACTTGACTTTGACCTATTACTTGAAAAAAAAAAAAAATAAATGTACGTTTATTCCTTGGCTGGCCTTCAACATTTCCACAAATTTATTTAAACTCAGATCTGACGTCGCTCTCCTATTTGGGTCACTTGCCTGTATGTCTGTCCTTCTGTCTGTAAGTGTTAACAAAGAAAAGAATTGCACCAAGTTGGGAATAATGGCTAAAGATCATCAGAGGAACAAGTTATTATACTCTGGCCGAAAAAGGTCGCAGATCATAAGTCAAGGACAAGGTCAGCGCAGAGTTATGATGTGAGTTAGATCAGACTTGGTGGAGGGGTTGAGAATCAGGAAAATATGAAGTGGTTCAATTTTGAGAACAAGAGGCCAAAGGTAAAGGCAACAGGGCAAGGGTAAAGGTTTGCCTCTTTAACTCAAACAGTTCTAAGTCAGTCTGAATGAAACGTGGTGGATATATTGAAGGTCAGGCAAAGATTAAATTATTTTGAGAACAATAATTCGAAGGTCAGGGTTACAGAGCAAGGTCAACATAAACACGCTTAATCCAGTTTTGTCACAACGTGGTAGAAGGTTTCAGAGGAAGGCATGAGTGATGACATTCGAGTTTCTGAATAATCAATCAAGGCGATAAGCCAGGGGCAAAATTTCGGCCTGTGACTGACTGTGGGACGTAGATGTTGCTTTTTCTTCTTCTTCTTCTTCTTCTTCTTCTTCTTCTCTCTCTCTCTCTCTCTCTCTCTCTCTCTCTCTCTCTCTCTCTCTCTCTCTCTTTTGAGCGGTCCTTCTTGCTGTTTATAAAGCTGATTTGCCAGTTCCCCTCACTGACAGGAACGGTTAAACGGAAAAACTTGTGAGATATCAAAACGTCTCTAGCTTACAACCAGGGTCGGCATTCTCTTCGGCTACGGAAGCTCGCTAACACCTTGATTTATTTCGCTTATTACACCTTACTGTCCTCTTCTGCTATATAAATCATTTCCATACCGCCATACTCTGCACAGATAACGTACATAAGGATACCAACCAGCCATATCCAAAAAAATAAATCGCTCAGGAGGAGGCGTTAGGGAGCTTTTATAATAATTTCCCTACACGAATAATTCACAAACACACGGAGCGTAAGTCGGTAACAGGTATATTTTCATTTCCTTTTGTATTTATCATATAAATTACCGAACTCGACGCTCAGATATATTACACTGACACGCCCGATCAGCCATACCGCTTCGTCTTCATGAGTTATTCAGAAAACCGCTGAAAAAATAAAAATATTGGCTGAATGGGAGTGTAATCAATAAAGGGGGCGGGGCTAAGGTGGTGTGAGCGTCGCCGTTGCGCTCTCTCTCTCTCTCTCTCAACACAGCGCTATATCGTTAGCTGTCTGCATTTCTTTTGACGTGGAGGAAAGTACTCTTAGTTATTACAGTATTTATTTGCCTATGATTATAATTAACAAAAGCTGCAATGTGTGTAATTTATGATACAGAGTGTGTGTGTGTGTGTGTGTGTGTGTGTGTGCGCGTGTGTGTGCGCGTGTGTGTGTGTGTGTGTGCTAACCAAACTGCTCTCACTTAGATGTATTTTTACAAGACTAATTGAGGCTCGTGTCTTGTTGTGTGTGTGTGTGTGTGTGTGTGTGTGTGTGTGTGTGTGTTTTATACATATCCGTACATTTGGAGTGACAGATAAGATTATATGATTAAAAAAGAAAAAGCTAATGATTAAAGTTTACCTGTTGGTGCCGTGTTAGTGTGCAAGACCGATAAGAGTGCCAATCAGCAGAGTACACTTGACCCGCGATTTACACAGGGATGGGAGATTGTTTGGCATACTCCTTTTGCTCTAACTTGGCCTAGAATTATCGTCTCCTGATTTTGAAGCGTGACCTGTGAAGATTTATGCCAGAACTTGATGCTAGCAGTGTTGCCACTCGGGAAAATGTTAATATCCTAGACAACCAACCCAAAACTACTAGTCTGACTAAAAAACTACCAGATTTACAATGTGCTACATAACACATTGTGATAATTTCAGTTGAAAATATATATAACTGACTACAATGCCTCTGCTTGTTTAAACTGTGTTCCATGTTCTGCCATAACACCTGACAATAGAAGTTCTGCTCTGCTAACTTTACTTGTAAGATCTGGTTCAGGTGTCTTTATTAAAAACTAATAAATCACTACAGTATCTTTCCTTGCACTCAAATTTTTAAGATGCTTTGATAAGGATTTATGCGCCAAGAGCACATGTCTGTTGCAATTTTTCAGTTTGCTATCACATACACTGCAATGCGCAATGTGCTTATCTGTTGGATCTGGTCTAAACCAATCTGTAGATTGCTAAATTCATCGTCAGTCATCCACTCGGCTCTGAATGCTTGTTTATATCACATTTTTTGTTTTTTTCCCTGGGAGTGTACTTTCTGCACTGGTTCCACTACCACTAAGTATTTCTTCATCACTAATAGCCGATATTTTGATACAGTGATGAAACTGAAGTCCGAACAAGGCCGCCAGTTCTGAGCAACTGGACTCACTGGTGAAGAGTGGACGACTGGACGGTCGCAGATCAGTCAGGCCAACCGTTGTGGACGCGAAACCACCAAAACTGGACACGTCCTTATACTGTCCCGCAGAAACTGGTCCCGTACATTACTTTTTATTTTTAAAGCATCATAAGCAGTCATAGTTATCATTTGCCAGATCTAATAAAAACTGAATGTGTTCCTCTTAATCTCAATTTCTTTACACAAAAATAGAAATCTAAATGCATTAATAGAAAGTACCATAATATACTAGATTCGTGAGATTTTCAAAAAAAAAAAAAAAAAAACTACTAGACTCCTAGGTAAAAAAAAAAAAAACTAGATCTAGTATAAAAAATAAATAGGAGTGGCAACCCTGGATGCTAGTCACGAAAAACTGCTGTTGGGGGGGATGTAGAGCCTAAGTATTGCCATTTTCTGCCACTGAGCGACGTGAAATAAGCTGCAAAACAATGAAAACCTGGGCCATGTTCAGATGAAAGAATTATAGGTTCTCTACAGCGTACCTAACTGCACTCCATTATGTGGGATGCAGGCTACTGAAATCTAGTAATCATAGGCACCCCATAAATGACTAAAATTTAGGGCTGTTGCCTTGCCCTCTTCCCCCTGTCAGTTTTTGGGGCGTGTTGTTAAAGGGAGCGAAAGTTACAGCATCACCGTAATATTAGACGCTTATGTGTGGAGCACCTTTAGTAGTAGTAGTAGTAGTAGTAGTGCTTAGTAGTGGTTGTAGTAATAGTGGTTGCAGTAGTAGTAGTTGTAGTAGTAGTAGTAGTAGTAGCAGCAGCAGCAGCAGAAGTAGTCGCAGTAGCAGTATTAGTAGTAGTAGTAATAATAATTGTTGCAACTCCAGTTTCATCTGAACGTGAACCATCCTCCTTTCGGGGGTTGGGGCAGCAGCTGAGGAACATTTGCATATCCAGCGAAAACGACTGGAGGAAACGTTTCAAACGGGGGGGGAGGGTAGATACAGCCTTGGTTCGTCCCGTCACTAAATTGAATATCTGTTGAACAAAATCGTCTGGTGATAGTGATTTTTAAAAGTTATCGGATTCAAGGAGCTAGTGTTTCATGTTAAAAAAAAAAATCGCCGAAGAGAGGTCGTTACGAAATCTCCTGGCCATTCCTTTCAGTACACGTGCAATTGTTAGACGTAATCCCCTGCATCCTTTATTACGCGTGGGAGATACGAAAGGTTACCCATTATCTATCACCACAGGCTTCACAAATTATCGTAAAAAGAAAAAAAAAATAGTTTGCGCCAAGGAGATTTCGTAACACCCATTCTTAGCTATTTATTTTTGCAGAGTATAACGTAACCCCTTCAGAAATATAACGTATTTTGTCACCGTAATCATGCCATCACCTGGCGATTTTGATGAACAGTTTAATTCCCTTGTAGTAGTGATGGGCTAACCAAGGCTGCATCGACCCCCTCCAGTTTGAAAAGCCTGCCTTCAGCTGGATAGAACAAGTTAATACGATAAGATAACGAGATATGCGTCGTTAGTGTGAAGGAAATAGCATCCTTGTGTATGATATGGAGGCAAGCCATGGCGACGATGATAATAATAATAATAATAATAATAAATAATAATAATAATAATGATAATGATAAATATGATGATGATGATAATAATAATAATAATAATAATAATAATAATAACGATGATAAATAACGATAATAATAATAATAATTTTGTGGTGGGTGGGGGCGCTCACCATCCACTCACTTGATGTAATGCTGCTCTCGGGTGTCTACCCTTTCCTCTCCTCCATCTTTCATTCCTTCCATCCTCTTCTTTCTTTCCTTCAGTCTTTCCTCATCCTTCTGCCTACGGGTGACTTTACACTTCCTCTTCTGTCTTTCCTTCATTCTTTCCTCTTCCTTCTGCCTGTGGGTGACTCTACACTGAGTGACAAGCCAAATGGTTTCCTGTACACCAGGAAACCATTTACTACGCTGAGTGGTAACCATATAACCAAATTTTGGTGCCTGGTGGTTTAGTGGGTAATTATTGTGCTCCAATC
Source organism: Coenobita brevimanus (assembly GCF_032717465.1). Taxonomy (NCBI): domain Eukaryota; kingdom Metazoa; phylum Arthropoda; class Malacostraca; order Decapoda; family Coenobitidae; genus Coenobita; species Coenobita brevimanus. Next base: position 31,287,356 of record NC_137056.1, on the reverse strand, counting down.
GGATTCAGTCGGTGAAGGTTTATATCCAAGGGATGGTTCGGGTTTATTGCTCACGTAATGCCACTCAGGGATGAGTGAGGCTGGTCACTCCCAGGCTTCTACGCTTCCCATGGGGCAATGTAGGATTGGATGATGGATGGATGGATGGATGGATGATAATAATAATAATAATAATAATAATAATAATAATAATAACAATAATGGGTGGTGTTGAGAAACACCAGTCTTAGAAGTTTAGTCCCGACTATTTTCGTGCAGAGGCCTCTTCAGAGGAATGAACTTTTCCTCTTTTTTTTTTTTTTCTTTTGGGCTTATTGGCCATCATCCACAATGAGGCATATTAGGTCAAATAAAAATTAAAAATACACAGTGTAAAAAAAAAAATCCTGCACCGCATGAGACAGCCAGTCTAGGGGGCGAGGAGGGAGCATGTGATAGAAAGCTTGCAGATCTGCTAGACGTGTACCTCCTCCACCCCTGACAATCCAAATGGATGGAATCCCCTCACCCAGGTCAGCAGTCCAGAGCAGATGGAAGAGGTTGGATTAGATCGTTGCTCCAGCTGGTACAAGCAGGTGTGGGTATTGAGGGTCAGGAAGTGTCGGTAGGAGGATATGTCTAGCCGATCCTTGTAGTCCAGTATAGGAGGGCGAGATGGACCACCCTCCTCCAGCTGAGGAGGGGAGGACTCGTCGATCTCGTCCCCAGCCGAGGAGCCGGTCAATGCATCCTCAGCCACAGGGACAAAATCAGCAGAGTCCAGCCCCTCCTCAGTCTCCAACAGTGGGTGGTGCACTTCAGCCGCGCTCATAGCTGTGTCCAATACCGGTGCCGGGTCAGTGATCTGGTTGGCAGTCTTCCGATTAAGCGGGGCATCCAGCTCCAGCCTCTTCCACAGTGTCATGTGGGGGGCAGCAAGTCACAGCTGCCGGGCTTGGCACTCCCGTCGGTGAGGAACAGAGTGTACATTGCAGGCAAAGCACTTGGGGATGACAAGGTGAGACAGCCCATTCTCCTCAAAGATCTTGGGTAGAAGAATGCTTAAAGCCCCCGCATCATCCCTGCAAAAGCCTTCACCATCGCGATGCACATCTCCATGTCAGTGCTTGTCTTCTCAGGACTCACCCTGGCCTGGCGTCCTCGGACCGTGAGACACCGCCGTGCATAGGTAGAACCCTGCATGGCCAAGCCTCCTGGTCCAGTAACATCCCGAGCCTCAGGACCCTTGGGAGTCCCAAAGAGACAAAACTCCACCGACTCACCATCCCCAAGGGAGCGCCGGAGATGCCAAGGGTTTGATGCAATGACAGCCTGGTGGTGCATGAAAACATCAGCTCCAGTATTCTGGTGCTTGATGAAACCATACCCTATCCTGACGTTGAACCAAACCACGGTTCCCCTGATCATCTTCTGGGCTGCCGGAGACTGAAGTCTGCTATTTGCCCCCATCAAGGGGTTGCAGGCAGTAGCAGATGTGGCGTCCATCGCAGCTGATTGTTGACCTCTCCGCCAAAGTTTTCCTAAGCCAGTCTGACTTATATGGCCGGTTGCTGGATCACACTTTTGGTTAATCCTTAGTCTGCAGGTCGCTGACTGTTCCGTTACCTTTCCCTCTCTGACCTGATCATCTGCACTGCCATGTGAGACCACAGCACTTCACCTACTCTATTGTTGTTATTATTTTTATTGTTTGTTATGTAGAATGCCTCCAAAGCTTTTCTTTGTGCCTTTGTTAGGTTTTTCTTTAATATTTCTGTTTCACTCCAATTTGGCTGATGAAGTTTTTCATCAATGTGGTTGACCAGGGCACTAGTTAACCGATGATGTCTTACATCAGCTTTATGCTCCTTCAGCCTCGTTTCTATGCCCCTACTGGTGTCTCTGTAGTGGGCTGCTTCGCAACCACTACAGGGTATCTTGTATACTATGCTATTTTCATTCTGAGGCCCTTCTTTTGTCTCTCTTAACATGTCAGTTATTCTCTTATCTGATGATGTCACTGTTTATGTTGGTATGGAGTAGTGCTTTTCTAAGACTCATGACTATGTCCGAGTTTGGTACTATTAGGTACTTATTCTGTCTTTCATGTGACTTTACCCTTTCCATTATTTGCTTTGCTTTTTCTTTCAGTGTGACTAGGAGGCCACTGGGGTATCCAAGTTTTAGAAAGGCACTTATGATGTAGTCTAATTCACTTTGGAGATACTCTACACTACAAATCCTAAGTGCTCTTAGGAAAAATCCAATTACTACTCCTGACTTTGTTTTGTTATCAGGAGTGCAGAAGTAGTGAATGACATCATTGTTGGTTGGTTTCATGTACACAGTGAATTTTGCTTGATCACTGGATCTTATAATTAGAGTGTCCAAGAAAGGTATTTTACCATCATTTTCTTCATCCACTGTAAACTTTATCTTTTCACTTAACACCGAAATTACCATATTGGGTGATTTTAACATACATAATGTTGAATGGTTATTGCATTCTGCCAGGACTGATGACGCTGGTCTAGAGTGTGAGCTGTTTGCAGAATCGTTTAATCTCACCCAGCTGGTAAAGCAACCAGCCAGAATACCTGATAATCCAGACCATAATGCCCATCTCATGGATTTATTCTTGACAAATAATCCAGATCAATACAGGATAGAGGTACTGTACTGTCACCACTTGGATCCTCTGACCACGATCTCATCAAAGCCTCATTAGTTAACCCTCCCACACCTCCCCGTTCTGAACCTGTCAGGGTGACTCGATGGCACTTTGATAGGGCAGACTGGGATGGATTTAGAAATTATCTTGCTGACATTCTATGGCAGTCTTTCTTCTCTAGTGATGCCAATTCTACCCAGTCCCACATTTGCGACTTAATACTAGCTGGTATGGATTTATTCATACCAAGTCAACAGTTCACTAAAGATCGAACTCTTCAAAATGGTTTGATGGCAACTGTGCCAGAGCAACAGCCCAAAAGTCATTAACATATAACTCTTACTTAAAATAAAAAAAACATCTGAATCACTCTCTCAATTTAAAATTGCTAAAAATCATGGAAAAGTTGTAATAAATCTATCTACATCAAACTTTCTTCAAAAGCAAGCATCAAAACTACCTAACAACCCTAATGACAATAGAATATTCTGGTCAACTCTTGATTCTTTCAATAATAGCTTTAACAAATCATCCATTCCCCCACTAAAATCTTCAGATGGCGACATTACAAATGACCCGCGTGGGAAAGCAGATATTTTTGCCAGTGTATTTGCCAGAAATTCTACCATAGACGATGCCAGCCAGAATGTCCCAGTACTAGAACTTGACTCTCCCGAAATTGCCCCACTTAAAATACAGACAAGATACGTAAAATCCATCCTAGACAATTTACCCACCAACAAAGCTCCAGGCCCAGATGGAATTCCTCCAATTGTTTTGAAAAAGTGTTCCCCTGAACTTGCCTCTGTTCCAGCTAAATTATTCAGACTATGCATACATTCTTCTTCATTCCCAAATTCATGGAAAGAAGCCAATATCCACCCAATTCCAAAGATAGGAAGTTCCTCTGACCCCTCTGATTACAGACCAATAGCTGTCACATCTTCTCTTGGTAAGGTATTTGAAACTTTAATTAATAAGCACATTGTTAAACACCTTGAATCCAAAATCTTAATTAGTGATAGATAATATGGTTATCACCACGAAAGATCCACCATTGACATACTCAGTCTCCTAACTCATACCATCCATCAATCAATTGACCTACGTGGAGAAACTCATGCAGTAGCCCTTGATATTTCTAAAGCTTTCAACAGAGTTTGGCACCGTTCCTTGCTGTCCAAACTCCCTTGCTATGGACTAACGTCTTTTGTTCCTTTGATTTCCTAATATCTCAGTGACAGGAAAATAAAAGTAAAAATAGATGATGTATATTCCAATTTCTACTCAATTAATGCAGGCGTGCTGCAGGGATCAGTTCTGGCCCTAACCCTGTTCCTGGTTCATATTAATGATCTCTTATCTGTCACCCACAATCCCATCCATTCATATGCAGATGACTCAACACTACATAGTTCATTCACACTCAGACACCCAGTTACAAAGTCTAATATCTCTACCTCTCAACTTGGTACAGCCATCTCCATAAATCAAGATCTATCTACAATCAGTGAATGGGGACAAAACAATCTTGTCTCATTTAATGCTAGTAAAACTAAATATATATAATTTAGTAATAAACAGATATTACCAGATTCGTATACAGTATTACCTTCAGTACTACTAATATTCCCATCTCCAAAAGTATTGAAATTCTCGGCGTCTCACTTAACAATGCCCTCAGCTGAACCTCTCATGTTAGATCACTTGCTAAACTGCCTCAAAGAAACTTAGATTAATCTACAGAGTCCGGAACTTCTTCACTGACGAGCAGTTAGCTGTAATTTATAAGTCATGTGCGCTCTCAGCTTGAACACTGCTCACCCTTGTGGAATGGACGTGGAGAGGTTGCAGTAAAACAACTAGACAAAACTCAGAACAAGGCCGTTAGAATTATTAACAACCCTGCCATTACAAATAAACTACCTCCCCTGCAAGTAAGAAGGAATGTTGCCTCCTTTGCATTATTTTATAGATATTTTTATGGCAAATGCTCAGACGAAGCTGGGTCCATGGTGCCACCTCTCCATGCCTTCCCTCGTGCTACACGGGGATCTGGTAGCGCTCATGACTGGAATGTCACTCAGCCATATTGCAGAACTTCTGCCTATCAGAATTCTTTCATTCCCCGTATTGCATCTCTTTGGAACTTGCTTCCCCAGAGTTGTTTCCCTCCAAATTTCAACCTACAGCTGTAGAAGTCTAACTGTTACAGATATTTTATGAACAGAGGACACCAGTAATCTGGTGTATGGATTATTTTCTTTTTCATTTTTGTTCCTTCCTCTGTTCTGTTATTATATATATATATATATATATATATATATATATATATATATATATATATATATATATATAGAGTAATCACTCCAATATCCGACGTAATAGAGCCATAGGTAGGTCCGGATATTGGTTCTGTCCGGATATTGGGCCCCAGCTTATGGACTTGTACTTATGGACCCTAACTCAGAGAAACACCTATACAACTCCCTCTGGACATGCATAGCACCTATTTAAGACCCAAATCACACCAATAAGGCACATAAATGACTGAAATAAATGCAAAAGAAACATAAAATGAGGGTTTAGAAGTAGGTTCATACAATAATAAACATTCTGGTGACTGGCTCCTGGACTGGTATTTATGGACCCTAACCTAGCCTAACTCAGAAAAACACCTTCCTACTGCACATGCCTAGCTCCTAACACCCTATTCACACCAATAAAGGACATTAAAGAGTGAAATGAGGTAAGTATAGTATGGAAAAAAGTACAGTATGAAACATTCTTATGTCCGGTTAGTGGGGATGTTCGGATATTGGGTGTCCGGATATTAGAGTGATTACTTATAAATATACCGGTATGTGTATATATGTATATATATCTGTGTATATATGTATATATATATAGATATATATTGTTACGGAACAGAGAAAGATAATGTACACTTAAAGTGAGAATACTAAGAGTCACTACTGTCCCGTAAAGTTCCAGGTTCAAAACAAAAGAGTTAGGTAAAATTACAAGTTAAAGTTTAATGCTCAAACTAACAACAAAACATTCAGGACTCATAAGGATAATGTAATGGCAAAAACAGGTTAAATATATGGTTAACTGCAATAGCCTCTATTAACACGAAATTAGCAAGAGTAAATTTATCTAAGTCAGCCCTGTTAAAATGAAAATATTCTGGGTAATGCTCAGTAAATGCAAGATAAATTATTACAGATACAAAATATTATCAAAAATGACTGACAAAATAGAACCTTTACATAAATCACAAAAAACCTCACTAGGCCCAAGAATCAACCCTATGCTACACAGCACAAGAAAAAATGCAACAACAGTTATACTCAAATTACACAGCTGCTAGATGGTTGGAGACTTCCTGAGCACTCACAACAATAACTGTACAGGGGAGGACAGAGATGTGAACAAAATGAGGAGTAGATCTAAGTGGCAATGATGCAGAGACTGAGCTCATTATATAGGGGCCAGCAGAGCTTGATACAACTTGTAAGAAGGACGCGCAAATGAAGCCATGGGGACAGAGCTGAAAATCCCGCTCTGAACAACAGAAAGGACGACTTACTCTACTATAACGGTAGAAGGGGGGGACTGAGGCAGAACACGCTCGTGATCAAACATGCAGCATACTGTGCGTTAAAATTACACAAAGGATGATGAAATCATAGGCTATATAACACCTCCCCACAAAGAAAAAGAAATTTACAAAGGAAATTTCTTATTACTCTAAAACAATCTGTCTAAAGTCTAGATAAGCAATCTGCAATAACATTTTCTTTCCTAGTGTTACAAAACATAAGATCTCCCTAGCACGTTCAGTCATAGGTACTTGCCAGTATCCCTTTAACAAATCAAACTTACTTATGTACCTAGCCTTTCCGATCTTGTCTATGCAAACTTCCACGCGAGGGAGAGGGTAAGTGTCTGTTTTGGTTATCTGATTAACACGTCTGTAGTCAATGCAAAGCCGCTGTGACCCACCTGGCTTAGGGACTAGAGTGACAGGAGAACTCCACTCGCTCTGACAGGGCTCAATCATCTTGTGGTCCAACAGGTAGCCAAGCTCCTTCTGGATGAGAGGAACTTTCACTGGGTTCACACGGTAAGGAGGCAGTTTAATTGGCTTTGCGTCTCCAACATCGACATCATGCATCAACACAGTGGTTCTTCCTGGAGTGGCACGGAACACTTGCGGGTACTCCTGCAGTAATGACGAAAACTCCTGCCTTTCCTCAGGAGGTAGATGAGAAAGCTTAGTCTGGAGATCATTCATGATATCAGGATTCTTCCCCAAACTATCACTCAGGCTCATACTGCATGGGAGAGCTTCACTTGCAGACTCGGGTGGAACAGCTACAGTGCAGACTGGATTATTTTCGTCCCACCTGTAATATAACTTTAGCATGTTGATGTGACATAGTTGCTTGTTCTTTCTGCGATCTGGTGTGGCGATGACATAGTTGACATCACTGAGTTTCTTCTCCATGAAATAAGGACCACTAAACTTGGCTTGAAGAGGTTGCCCATGCACTGGTAGCAGAATCAAAACCTGATCTCCTGGCTGAAAGTGGCGTAACCTGGACTTCTTATCATACCAAGTCTTCATCTTCTCCTGAGCAGCTCCTAAATTCTCTCTCGCCAGTTGTAAAGCAGTGGACAGCCGTTCTTTGAACTTCATCACGCACTCCAGCAGGTTGACGTCATCTTCCTCCGACAGCCAGCATTCCTTGAGTAGCTTAAGGGGTCCTCTTACTTCATGGCCAAACAGTAGTTCAAAAGGTGAGAAGCCCAGTGATTCATTTGGAGATTCTCTTGTGGCAAACACAACGAATGGAAGACCTTTATCCCAGTCTTTCTGATGTTCCAAACAGTATTTCTTGAGCATCGATTTGAGTGTTTGATGATATCTCTCCAACGCTCCTTGGGTCTGGGGATGGTAAGCTGAAGACGTGATCTGGGTGATGCCCAACTCTTTCAGAGACTGCTTGAAAACATTTGACATGAAATTACTTCCCCGGTCCGACTGTACCTCCTTGGGCAGACCAAACTTTGTGAAGAACCCCAGCATTTCCTTAACCACGTTCTTTGCTGAGATATTTCTAAGTGGAATGGCTTCAGGATAACGAGTAGCCATATCAATCAGGGTCAACACATAAGAAAATCCTGAAGAAGTCTTAGGAAGAGGGCCCACAATATCCACCAACACACGGGTGAAAGGCGCCTCAAAAGGAGGAATGGGAACTAGAGGTGCAACCTTTTCGGTCTGATTACACTTCCCCACAACTTGACAGGTGTGACAAGACTTACAATACCAGGAAACATCCCTGAAGATACCTGGCCAGTAGAAGTGTTTCAAAATGCGTGCCACAGTCTTCCTCACTCCAAGGTGTCCTGCCAAACTGGAATCATGAGCCACTCTAATGATATCCTGCCTACAAACACGAGGGATGACAACTTGATGTACAACCTCACATTCACAGTCGGCTGATGCTGTTGGGGGTCTCCACTTCCTCATAAGTACTCCTGACTTTATATAATAACAAGTAGAAGCACCAGTTGACTCTTCCTCACTGCAAGCAGAGTTAGCTAGACCTTTCAACTCAGGGTCAGCAACCTGCAACTCAACCAACTCTTGACGAGACAAATTATCAACACTACGGGGTACTGCCTCTTCTGGTGAGTGGTCCAAATTAGCAAGAAAAGTGTCAGCTAGGATAACATCATCATCATCATTATCCTCTAAATCACCAGTAACTTTGGACTCAGCCCTAGTGACAGCACATGCAGGGAACACATCAGGGACATCACAATCCTGGGTCGCAGCCACTGGCTCACTAGACAACTGAGGAGCTGGACACACTTGACTTCCACCAATATCATTTCCAAGTAAGAAAGTTACACCTGACATTGGGAGTGTCTCAACCAACCCAACCATAATGGAACCATTAACAAAACCAGACTCTAAATTCACTCTGCACAGAGGGACAGAGAAGTAATTATTCCCTACACCTTGTAAGATTACAGTTTCATCAGAGGAATTAACATTAGAGCCTAGAACACTGGTCAGCATAAGGGATTGGCAAGCACCTGTATCACGATATATTTGAACTGATTTCCTGTCATTACTGTCCAGAGGACTGACAAAACCATCAGACAGGAAATTAGCACATGAACTCTTGAGAGTGTCACCCACGTTACTGCTCAAAAGAGGAGCTCCATCATGAGAATTTAAGTTACCCCTCAAAGCAGGTTCAGTTAACTCAGTTAAAGAATTCTGGGAACTCTCAAGGGTGGACACTAGACCAATTGACTGAATATTTAAAGACTCCTTTTTGTTCACATCACGCTGTCTCCTGAAACATTTCTCCGTAGTATGACCAAGCTTACTACAATAAGTACATTGGCTTTTCTGAAATCTAGAGGTGGAGCTGGTAATTACTTCCTGAGAAACATCATCCTTATTCTCTTTCCTGTTACCTGTACTCTGAGTAGAGGCAACGTACTTACTCTCAGCTTTCCCTTTTTCTTTAGAATATCTCTTGTGAGTGAGAACATATTCATCAGCTAAAACTGCAGCATCAGACAAATTATCTATTCTTTTCTCATCAAGATATAGGCTTACATCTTTATAAATACACCTTTTGAAGTCCTCCAGCAAAATCATCTGCTTAAATTTACCAAAATCAGAATCCACATTCTTAGAATTTAACCATTGCTCTAACAGATCTTCTTTGATTTTTGCATACTCAACATGGAATTGCTTATCTTGCTTGGAAGTTGTCCTAAATTTTACTCTATAAGCTTCAGGAACAAGCTCATAGGCCTTAAGAATCAAGCTCTTAACTACATCATAATTATCAGATTGATCCTGAGGCAAAGATGCATAAGTTACTTGAGCTTTACCGGTGAGAACAGTTTGAAGGAGTACTGGCCAATACTCCTTGGGCCAATTAAAACCTGTAGCTACCCTCTCAAACAACTGAAAATACTTTGTTAAATCAGATTCATTAAAAGGAGGGACAAGTTTAACATTTTTAGCCACATCAAAATCATCAGAGCTAGATGATCCAGTTCCACCTTGTTTCATGCGATACTCATGGTCTGCCTGAATCCTAGCAATTTCAACTTGTGCCTCAGCCTCCTTAGCACGAGCCTGAAACTCAGCCTCCTTAGCATTTGCTTGAAATTCAGCCTCCTTCACACAAGCCTCCTGCAGGGCTAGCTGTAACTTAGCTAATTCAATCTGCGTTTGCTCATTTGGAGGAGTTACAACAACAATTTGATCTTTAGAATGATGAGAGCAAACAGCAATTCCCAATTGTTGAGCAACAAGCTTAAGTTCATTCTTTGTTCTGTTTTCTACATCACACACTGTTTGCACATTTGACAAAAAATCTTTGGCTTCATCAAGTGTAGTAATAGTAGACATCATGAATAAGTAACAGTCACAAAATATCAAGCAATATCCTTATGATAATATCCTGAATATCCTGATAAGAGGTCGCCAAATTTATGTTACGGAACAGAGAAAGATAATGAACACTTAAAGTGAGAATACTAAGAGTCACTACTGTCCCGTAAGTTGCAGGTTCAAAACAAAAGAGTTAGGTAAAATTACAAGTTAAACTTTAATGCTCAAACTAACAACAAAACATTCAGGACTCATAAGGATAATGTAATGGCAAAAACAGGTTAAATATATGGTTAACTGCAATGGCCTCTATTAACACGAAATTAGCAAGAGTAAATTTATCTAAGTCAGCCCTGTTAAAATGAAAATACACTGGGTAATGCTCAGTTAATGCAAGATAAATTATTACAGATACAAAATATTATCAAAAATGACTGACAAAATAGAACCTTTACATAAATCACAAAAAACCTCACTAGGCCCAAGAATCAACCCTATGCTACACAGCACAAGAAAAAATGCAACAACAGTTATACTCAAATTACACAGCTGCTAGATGGTTGGAGACTTCCTGAGCACTCACAACAATAACTGTACAGGGGAGGACAGAGATGTGAACAAAATGAGGAGTAGATCTAAGTGGCAATGATGCAGAGACTGAGCTCATTATATAGGGGCCAGCAGAGCTTGATACAACTTGTAAGAAGGACGCGCAAATGAAGCCATGGGGACAAAGAGCTGAAAATCCCGCTCTGAACAACAGAAAGGACGACTTACTCTACTATAACGGTAGAAGGGGGGGACTGAGGCAGAACACGCTCGTGATCAAACATGCAGCATACTGTGCGTTAAAAGTACACAAGGATGATGAAATCATAGGTTATGTAACAATATATATATATATATATATATATATATATATATATATATATATATATATATATATATATATATATAAATTAGCTTAAGAAGTGAATTGCCAATGTTGGTGTTTCTGTGTGTAATCACTAGTACGTCATCCGCATATCTATACCACTTTGTCCTTTCGACACTATCTTTTTGTAATGATCCCTTTCAAGCATTTCCATATATAGGGACGCCACTGAACTGAGTGCTGAGCCCATCGCCAGGCCCTCGTGTTGGCAATGTTCCTCGTTGTTGAATTTGAAAGCACCAAATTTTACACACATGGAAACGAGGATCCTGTAATCGTTTTTTCTTACTGGTAAATCCTCCTCACTGATAAGGTCTAACACTTTTTCTACTGCACTTATCGCACCATCCACCAGGACATTTGTGAATTCTGACTTCACATCAAAGCTCACCATCTTTTTGCTGCCAAAATTCACTTCCTGCAGCCTTCCCTTAGGGTCGGACGAGTTTTTCAAGGGGAAATCGCCGATTTTCCCCAAGACTGAGGAGAGTGGGTTCGCCAGACATTTAGCTAGCTTATGAGGTGCATCTCCGATGCCTGAGGTGATGGATCTTAGAGGATTCCCAGGCTTGTGTGCTTTGCGCTAGCCTCTCATGGTTGGGATCTTTGGTGTCTCCTCCAGTAGGTGTAGTGGCTTCTTCCCTCTCTTTGTTCTGTAGAGAATCGTCTTGGCTTCTTTGTTGAACCGTCTTGATTCCATCTCCCTTTATCCAGGACTTTCTTTGTAAGTGTTGGTATCTGACAGCAGGGCTTCCATCTTTACGTATTCGCTGGTGTTCGTGATGAATATTCCACCTCCTTTATCTGCGGATGTTATGGTAATATTTCTATTTTCCCTTAGTTCTTTCAGGGCTCTTATGTACCTGCAAGGGATGGACGGTTTAGCTGTGGTTAGACTGACCCGGGAAAAGTTAATTCCTTTGATGAAGCCTCTGTGTGAAACTAGTCAGGACTAAACTCCTGTCTAAGACTCGTGTTTCTCTACACCACTCATATACATCTGTCATAATGCCTCAGCAACGACAACAATAACAATAATAATAATAATAGTAAAAATAATAATTAATAATAGTGATAATAATGATAATAATAACAGTAATAATAATAATCATCATCATCACCTATACAACTTTCTATTTATTGCCAGACACCTTAATAATATGAGGGGTGGCCACAAACAACTCGCCTCCATGTCTTCCTGTTCCCTGCCAATTCGCTGCCCTCCCCCCCGCAGCTGACACTCCCTTCTCTCATATACCTTTCCACTCTATCCCTCCACTTCATCTTCGGTCTCCCCCTCTCTCTTCCCCCTCCACCTCACTCACATACACTCTTCTCGTTAGTCTCTTGCTCTACATCCTCTCCACATGGCCAAACCACCTCAGTGTACATCTCCTAATGTTTTCTCTCACATCCACATCCACATCCATAACGCTCCTTCACTTCCTAAGTTGTCAGTCTGTCTCTCCATGTAACTCTAAATACTCCTCTCAAAAAACCCATTTCCACTGCTCACACTCTTGACATGTGTCCTTCCAGCAAGGTCCAAGCTTCACTTCCATACGTTAGAGTTGCTATCACAGTACTATCATGCAGCAACTTTTTTACTTCCATGCTCTCTTCCCTGTTTCTTATCACTGTTTTCAAAGAACCAGCAACCTTTCTTCCCTGTTGTACCAATTCAAGCACTTCATACTCTAAATTTCCATCCTTACTCATCACACTACCCGCCTACTAAAATGCACTCATTTTCCATTTCCTTACCATCCAACTTCACTGCGCGTTCAGTGACCAAATTTCTCTCGAAGACCACAACTTTATTCTTCCCTACATTCACTATTAGAATCCGTTTCTTACACGTTCTCCTAAACTCATTCACCAAGTCTTGCAGTTCCCCTTCGTCTTCACTTAACTAATACAATATCATGTGCAAACAACAGAACAGGAAGTTTCCAAACGCTTCCCTCTCTCAGTAGGGCTGCTCCAACGTCCACGATTCTACCTTGTATCTCTTTTATAATCCCATGCATATACAGACTGAACAACCACTGAGACATGACACATCCCAGTTTCAATCCAACATTCAGATAGAAAGATTCACTCAGTTCCCTATCTACGCGCACTGCAGCCTGAGCCCCATCATACATACTCTTCACGGCAATCAATTTCCCATTTACTCCATATATTCTTAAAATTTTCCTCAATCCTTGTCTATCCACTCTGTCATATGTTTTTTCCAAATCCATGAAGGCTGCATACAACCTCTTTGCCTTCTCCTGAAACCATTCCACTAAAGACCTTAGGATGAATATTTGACCCACACAACATCTTCCCTTCCTAAAACCTCTCTGTTCTCCAACTACTGTAATTTCTCTGTTATTTCCCTGACTCTTTCAGTAAGTTTCCTACCATATACTTTTCCTATTACACTAAGAAGACAAATGTCCCTATGATTACCACACACTTCTTTTTCCCCTTTTCCATTGTACAGGGGACTAATTATACCTGACTTCCAATCCTCCTGGACTCTACCTTACTCCCAGGCCCGTCCGCACATCTTCCACACCCATTCTACTACTATCTCTTCCCTGTGCTTCAGCATTTCACCACACACTCCATTAATTCCTGGGGCTTTCCCCATTTTGACTTTCTTCATTGCTTCCACAACTTCCATCCTCCTGATCTCTTCCTCCCTTCTCATCTCTCTCCTTCTCCCAGCCATTCCCCAACCACTTGTACTGTACCTGCGTTACTTCCATTCTCTATGTTTAACAGTTCCTTAAAGTGTTCTCTCCGTTTGCTCACTTTTTCTCCCTTCTCCACTAGCAAACTACCATTTTTATCTTTCATTCCCCTGCTACCTTCATTATCACCCTGTCTAACTCTTTACCTCCTTCCAGAACATTTTCTTACGTTCCCTCCACTTTACACTCAAATTCCTTCCAAATTCCTCATCCGCCCTCTTCTAACTCTTGCTTACTAATCTTTTTACCTCTCTCTTCCTCTCTACATGTAACTCTCTCTTCCGCGTCTCAACTTCCTCCATGCCTCTGCTTCCCATCCACTCACTATATGCTTTCTTCTTTAGCGCCACAGCCTGCCTCACCTCTTCATTCCACCATGCTGTTCCCTGTACCCCTTTTCGTCCCCTCATCACCCCACACCCCATCTCATATGCTGCACATATTTCTTCTGTGAATGTCTTGCACACACCTTCCACCTCCCCCATCTTCTCCAAATCATATTTACCCAGTCGCTCCTCCACTGGTCTCTTATATTCTACCCCCCCCCCTTTTTTTTAAAATCCTCTTGCAACTTTTCTACCGTATTTGTACGGACTATCGATAATCATCATCATCATCATCATAACAACATCAACAACATCAACAATAATAATAATAATAATAATAATAATAATAATAATGATAAAAAAATAAGTAAATAACACCAAAGAAAAAGTCAAGTTGATATATGGAAATGACTTAACTCAGAAACAGGTGTTATAATCACACGTATATCAATGAGAACAGGATTTATTTGTCTGGAAATTCCGTAACACACCTTCCCTAGCGAACTGATCTGCACTAGTCACCTGCGTATCCTCTTGTCTGTTAGTGATACAAAGAATGTCGACAGGAACACGAAATAAATTGTATGTACGAGAATGTTACGGTGTATTATGTAAAATGAATCACTAAGGAACAGGTGTAACGATAGCGCCGATGGGAGTAATGAACCTTGTATCTCGCCCTTTTATAACCACACACCGCTCCTGGAGTGAGTATCATGGTCTGGTGTCGGCAAGAGGAGTAGTGGTAGGCGAAGTGGTAGTAGTGTAGTGGTACTGGTGGAGGTGGTGGTGGTTGTGGTAGTAGTAGTAGTAGTAGCAGTAGTAACCCCAGGCCCAGCTGAATGTAAACTCAGTGGACTGCAGGCTTAAATTCCTCTTTTCCTGCTGTCCACCATCCTCATTTCGGGGAACAGGATAGTAACTGGCAGACGTTTGTATACCCAGGCAGTGGATCGCCCTGGCCATATCAGTGCCACCACATGAAGGCGACCCTCTCCAACACCTAGCAGGATTTAAATATAGAAGTAGGTTAACCCCTTCACCCAACGACATCATTTTTATTTCATTCTTTCTCTCTCCAGACGATTTTATTCAACTGAGGGAGATTTTTTCTAACCTGAGAGGGCTGTACTCTAGGACCCAAGTTCTTGTCGGTTGAGGAGGCTCCCTAACGCCATTTCCTAAGCGATTTATTTTGTCTACTGCATCTTACTGTCCTCTTCTGCGTTACATAAATCCTTCCAGTGTCGTCATACCCTTCATAAATGACGTACAGAAGGACGTTAACCATCCACAGCCAAAAATAAATTGCTCAGGGAGAGGTGTTAGGGAGCTTTGTTAACCGACGGAAATACGCATCTAGATGGCGTAGAATTCTTCGTAGCGCCCTCCTTGTAAGTCGTTTATTATACATCTTACGCCAAAAAAATTGTCTTGTATGCTACTTGCATGGTTTTAATACGGACATGGGAGGATAATGAGGTGTAACTCATAGAATAAATCGCTATGGAAGAGGTATTACGAAGCCCCTAAAACCTCTTGAACACGCCTCACAGCCTCCATTAACCCCTTCAACAGCCAGACCTCCTCCTTGGGGTTGAAAGAAATCCACTCCCAAGACGTGTTTCTCTTCTCCCTACTTCAAGACGATTTTTTCAGGTAAGGGGAAGCTTGTTGTGCCGAAAGGGGTTAATGAAGACGTCTGTAACCTTTTTGAGAGGGAGAGAGAGAGAGAGAGAGAGAGAGAGAGAGAGGAAAGAAAAGACTACATTCAGCTCAGGAGAAAAACTGGAACTGGGGTGGGGAGTTTGATATACGCGTCGTTATTAACTCCGTCGATATAAAACGCCTCCCTTAAGCTGAGTCAAATTGTGTGGAGGTGACGGGAATACAATGAAGCAATACGAAGGCTAACTGCAGTGAGGGGTTGAGCTTTCCTCTAGACCTTATAACGTGCTGAGGAAGATATTGTGTTTTATCAGTGATCAGGCGAGGCACTGACACACACACACACACACACACACACACACACACACACACACACTTATAGATACATAGACACTGAAGATGGATAGATTGATAGATATGAAGTGGATGCTGAGGAGGAAAAAGACTATAGATCTGCATAATATTACTCTGCCAGACGACAGGGAGGGGAAGGGAGAGGGAGAGATGGAGGGGGAGGAAGGAGGCGGGGGGGGGTAAGGGGTGTTGAATCAGCTGATGCGGGGTCAAACTAACACAACCCTTGCTGTTATCTTTACCCCCCATCCCCACCCTTCACCTCCTCTCCCTACCCCCACCCTTCACCTTCCCTCCCTACCCTTACCCCCACCTCCACCCTTCATCTCCGTCCCTACCCCTCCCCATACCCCCACCCTTCACCTCCCCTCCGAACCCCTACCCCTACCTCTACCCTTCACCTCCCCTCCCTACCCCTCCCCTCACCCCCACCCTTCCTCTTCTTTTAATCCCTTCCTCCAACCCACCCTTCCACCCTCACCCTCCCTCACTCCACCACCCTCACGTCTCAATATTTCTCTCTTGAAAGAGCCCGAGTTAGATTTTCAGGCCGGTCAGAATGGTAGACACAGCTTGTTCCGTCCCTATCAAGGTTCATCGACAGACTAATTGAACACCCGGATGTGAACGACTCCTGAGGGTTTTGTTCAGGAGGAAAGAGAAAGTACAAAGTGGGCGAGCCAGCAGCAGCATACCCAGATCTAATTATCTCCACATATTTTTATTTCTTACAGATGCACTTCATATGAATCTGTCAGGCAGAGTCACTTCCTTGAATGACAAGTAGAAAAATAAGGTGATAAACTTTTGCTCTGCGTATCTCCGTGCATACCTTATCCAACAAACCTGGTCCTCTGTCAGTTCTCTATCCTTCTCAACTTTCATATCTCTCAGTGTCACATAATCATTTACTTATCATATCCATCTACCTTGTTTTTGACCTTCCACATCCCCTGCCATCTTCAAACTCACATATATCATTGTCGTCACTCATACCATGTCAGTTCACTTCATAAGGCCATATATACTACTAATGCACACTCTCTACTAACCCATCAGCAGCAGACTTCCATATTCCACATCTCTTTATCATATTGTTTCGTATCCTGTCCGCTGTACATGCGTTACTCGTTTAAAAATTTTCATTCTTTTCTGTCAGTTGTCATTCATCAACAAAGCAGTTCCCACTTTACTCCACGCGCACCTACTCCTACAAGACCTTATGCAATTCACACTCTCCCGTTCATCCACGTTCACGTGAGTTCCACACATGGCCATCACGCCAACTTCGTTTTTTAAAATACTTTCACTACTTCGATTCTCTTACATTCTTCATTCACATCTGTCACATTCCACACATCCATAGTAACCTGTCATAACTTTTCGGGCCTTGGGCTTAATCAGGATTTACATTCGAGGTTTTCCTTATCTTCAGAAGGTGTATTTAGAAGATGGAGGTTCCCAAAGCACGCCACCCTCTCCTTTTCCACCTTTCGGCACGCAGGGAATACTATCTATCTATCTATATACCTAGGCTGCTTCCCCCAAGGAAAGGGAGGTAGCCGAGACAGGACGACTCACTCTCCATTTACTCATCCATTCAAACACATTCATTCGCATCTTAGCCCCAAAGGGGAGAACGGACAGATCCTCACCGCACCACACCGCACAAGGGTCAACTGGGCAATGCAATCAGTGACATCCGCAGCAGGGCCCGACAGCAGAACTGGTTTACCCCTGCCACATCATAACAGACCCATCCCCTTACCCGCACCTGACCTGACTAGCTGCAGGGAATACGGAGGCAATAATTCTTCTTTCCTATACCAGGGACTACGAGTATATTACAGACTAATTTACAGCAACAAGTCACATTAGGTGTTGTCTGTAGATTATAGTGCTGCCTTCAGGTGACTCTACACTAAACCAAGTGCCAAATGGTTTCATGTAAACCAGGAAACCACTTACTACGTTGGGCAGTAACCGGTTAACCAAGTGGACGCCTGGTGGTCTAGTGGGTTAATGCGATTCAGCCGGATGTGACCCATAGTGGTTTGTATCCTAAGGAGTTTATTGCTCGCATAATGCCACTTAGGAGTAAGCAGCCTAGCCCAGGGCCCCTGTGGTTCTGATGGGGCGATAAAGGACTGGCTGAAAACCGTTACATTAATAAACAGATAGACAGTTAGGCAGATAGATAGACTGATAGATACTCGTAGGTAGACAGATAGATTAATTAATGATTGGCTGATAAATAGATAAACAGATAGGGAGCCAAACAGACAGACAGACAGATAGATGGATAGGTAGATAGATAGATAGACAGATAGACAGGCGGATAGGTTGATTTACAGATTGTACGAAGAGAGTAAACAGGCATGACTTCCTTATACCTGGATCCTTACGACTCACGTGAATACATCAGCCACAGTGCGAGCTGCGCCGACCTGTTGAGGTTCTTTCAGCATCCACCTACGAAGAATGAAAAGGAGATGCCTATCAACTACACGAGGGTATTGCGAGATGCACTCAGTTCTTACTAACTCAGTCTTCCCCTGGAACACGACTGGCACTAGTCACTTAACATCCAAGTCCCCAGTTGTAATGCTGGATGCAGAGGGACAAGGCAGAAACAAACTGAGTCCACCAGTCTGATCCACTAGAAAATCGAATTCCGTTCCTTGCATTTTCCAGCTGGGTGTGCTAATCAGCGTACCACCTGCTCCCCCTCCACAGTGAGAGCTTCAACCACCAGCTGAGGGTCGAGGTATGGACGCTATGCAACGCGCCAACACTGAGGGCCCGATTCTGGTCGATTAAGGAGGCTCGTTAGCATCCCTTCCTTGTTAAAGCGCGAGTTTTACTCTGACGAAGATCATTAACTCTTTTCAGCTCATTTGATTTCCAAGTGTAGTCAGACTGAAGGATCGATCTGGCTAGAAAACAAAGACCCATTCCTACCCTGGAACTAAAGTTCATCAAATAAAATACAACCACATCTTAGTATTAAAATTGTGAGAATGGCCCCACTATACAGTAAGAGACTAGTAAACCCAGAGGCTCAAAGCAAAAACATATAAAACAAGAAAAAGAAGAAGACACATTTGGTAGCCTCACACCTTTCCGTGCAGTACTCTGAGGGGAAAGAAATTATTTATGGGGAGGTTGGCTTCCAGGGGTCCACCCATGCCCGAAAATTGCTCCAGGCGATTGTTTACCACTGAGCAAAATGTCTTTTTTCATAAGTTTATGTTGGCGTTGCCCGGGCCCCCGCAGTCCTCCCCTTCCCCAGTGGGGGACGATCTTTGAGTATTCCATCCTGCCTAAAACTTGGTTCGGATGGAGGTCTATCATTTTGAAAAATTTAATGTTCTTAGGTACAAAAAAAAAAAAAAAGTATGGAGTTGTCCCTCTGGGGGCAGCCCCCCCATGGAGACTCAAAGTCACTAGAAAACGCTTTCCTCTAAGAACCTACTCCTTCTGTAGCTCTTCCAATATCATCACCATTAACATCCGCCTGAGACATGCCGTATCCCACCCACCCAGTAGTGTGGGAAAAACAAACTAACTGAAGTTGATTCCTGCATACGGCCGATTAGTATTCTCTTGTCTTTTGTAAATGCAATTTATATTGATTATAAAAGTGTACAAATAACATACAAGGGAATAACAAAGGCGTAACATTCAACATAAATCGCAGAGAGTGCTACAGAGCCTCCATAACCGACAAGAATCCGGGCTTTTGAACTTGGAGTGTGTGTTTGTGAACCGTATTTTCGCTGACACAGGAGACTTCGGCACGTGTTGTTGTGAGCGTAGGAGGATTCTATCACCTCTGTCTTTGCGAATTAATTTGAATACTACACTTAAGTACCTTTTTAACACTATGTATATTCTTTAAAAGCCAACAGAGATTGCAAAAATGATTCACAAGAGAATATTAGCCCGTCACAAGCAGACGTAAACTGGTATGGGAGGGGTCAGAAAGCCTCCTAAGCTGAAGACAATACGACTCACTGTAAACCGTCTTCCTAAACTTTGTATTTCGCACATTACACCTCGAGATTTTGTGTTATGTTTATTAATTGCTTTTTTTTACTGACATTGTTGCACCAGTAACATGCAAAAGGGTATAAAAGTATGTAACATGTAAAATAAATCGCCAAGAAAGAGGTTTTACGAAACCTCTGGAGACAAGAAGAATAGGATTTTGTGCGTCGCTTTGTTTTGCTGACGTTGTATGCATGACATTCTGTTTATATGCATTTACTCCCAAGCAGTGTACCAGTATCTTATCCATAAGTTGCTCACACACACACACACACACACACACACACACACACACACACACACACACACACACACACCAGCTATCAGAGCGCTTGAGACAGCACACGTCAGCACATTCTCACTTCCAATGTTTAGCCTCTTCGCAACAATAAGATACCTCTCACATTCCTCTGGTTACCCAACAGATGACCTGGTGCAGTTTATGGGAGGCCTCTTGTAGTGAACGGATTAATGAAGGACATTTCCAACACTCTCAGCTCAAACAGTCGCTTCTATACTGAGGAAAATCGCCTGGTGGTGCCAGGAACAAAAATACTTCATCAGACCGAAAGGAATAATATAAAATCGACCGTCTAGTGGTATCAAGAGCTGTGAAATATGTAATCAGAATGAAGAGGTTAATAACTGTTGAGTAAAGGCTCAGTAACAGTGAGAGTGTTTGAAAGGATGTTGGAGGGTGTGGTGTAGCAGAGGCAGGTGTGGATGGGTGTTAGGTAAGTTACAGACAGATGCAGATCCACAACGCAATGGTACAGAGCCAGACTGTGTACAATGACTTCCGAAACCCGGTGATGTGATATTTGAATCCCTAGAAGCTTGTCAAAAGTAGAATGATGTTATTGTCCATAATTGTAAGTAGTTATAAAACTTTCCATCAGATTACACATTTTCTGTTTTATCTGTGGTATCTCCAGACAGTTATATTAGTCTTGTGATAGTCTCTCCGAACTTAAGAGGTTCGTGATAGCCTTCCTTAACCCCTGTGATACGAGAGGATTTTCCTAAGTTAAATAAAATCGTACATGGGTAGTAATTGTAGAAAAAACCTATCGTCGTGGAAAGCTTACACCTGAGACTGTGAAGGGGAAGGCAACCAACAAATTGCATCATTACTAAAGCATATGGTGGAAAATAAAAGAACTCCGACTTGCCTAACTTGTTGCTGATTGTGTTTGTGTTATACATGTACAGTGGAGTGCAGTCCATTTCCTGTCTTCACAGACTTTTTTCTTCTTTCTTCTTCTTTCTTTCTTATTAACGATCCTACGTGCAGGTCTTGCCTACACTTTGGTGCAGCGTCTCGTTCTAGCAGCTGCAGCACTTTTTCTTTGTGGAATAATATACCAAAACTGGCCGGTCTCGTTCTGGTTTCGTATGTATTATACAACTTTGGCTATCAGTATCGTTTTATTAGTATAGACAAACGGACAGACAGATAAATAAATGGATAGATAGATATTCCCTATACAGATGAGTAGATGCACCAAGTTCAAAAGCAGAAAACCTAAAATCATTACGTAAGACTGGGTCGTTGTGCCAGTGTTGGAGACAGTTATGAAACTCTTGCATAATTTTTTGGGGAAGTTTGTTGGGCTGTGAACGCCGCACCACTGGGTTTTGAAAGTTAGTGTTTGCCATCTCCTTATTAATACTGTAGTACCGACATTCTTGTCTGGGGCTATACAGTATATTACTTTTGGACGCAAATCTACGCTTTCGCATGTTCACCAGTTGTTAAGATTCAGTCCGTGTGTGTGTGTGTGTGTGTGTGTGTGTGTGTGTGTGTGTGTGTGTGTGTAATTCACCGGGTCGGTCAGGATCAATTGATGGTCGTAATCGTCAGCTTTCTGCCCTCCCGGAAGAGAGCTGAGAGCTCATATAGTCCGATCTAAGGGCAAGGCTGTGACCTTCACACACGCACACACCCCCTTGCTCGAGGGGGACAGTAACCACCCACTTCGTCAGCGAAACTTTTCGCAACCTGAGCTAGGCGTGAACTCTCGTCTACCAGATGGCAAGCGAGAACGTCACCACTGAGCCAGAGAGCGGTGTGTGTGTGTGTGTGTGTGTGTGT